>NC_065451.1:130821586-131174919 GCF_917563875.1 Diabrotica virgifera virgifera | reverse complement strand
TGAATTGTTATTGTTATTGAATCGTCTTTTAAGAAGACGATAATTAAAATACAGAAACGAAAAAGTCCATAGTTTGAGTTTTCGTCGAACTACATATTTATAATACCACGATATAAAATGCATGCGTTTTGGATGTGGTAGTATTGTATTAGTATTACACTCTAGAAATTGTTGGGACGCCGGGACACGACTTCGTATTTCGGGCCATGCCCCGGATTTTTCGGACTAGTTGGTCACACTAACCATATCTCTTTTTGTGTTATAACTAGAAGATTGAAGAACAATAAAATATTACATATCTTAAAAACATTCTAACAATCAAAAAATATATATATGAGAAGTGGCCAAAAGTAACAGTTTCAAACAAAAATCTTTAATCACGTTTTTCTCAAAACTCGCTATAGTGGAGATACAGGGTTTTCTCTTAGCAGGACAGAATACACATATGAAGATATCTTCATAGAAGGTATGAAGCAGATTTATGCTTCCTTCTTAAGATTATAAATGGATATGTTCACGATCCAGAGTTACCAAGTTTAATAAGATTTAATGTTAATACTAGAACTCGTAACAGAGATCTTCAACATTGCATTCCACACTACAAATTATGATCAAAATGAACCCATTACAAGAATTTTACGAACTGCCAATGAGCACAGCAATAGTTCACAGTATGAGTTATTTGGAATATCTACAGCAACATTTACGAAATGAGTTGAGATTTTGAGCATTTCTTAGTAACATAAGCTACTAATTTAATTCAATTTTGGTTTGTTTTTTTTTTAACTCAACCTATGCTTTGTAAATGTTGACATTATATTTTTGTAAAAATGGTATATTATCTGTAAAATGAATAAATAAAAAGATTATACAGGGACAGGAGCCCTTAACATCATAATATTTAGAAATGCATGCAATTTGTGTTAATTAACATGAGTGTGGATTATAACTATTATTGTGTAATTATGTATATAATACAAAATACAGAAAAAAAATTAAGAATCCCATTAATGCACAAATTTATTACTTACGTTCCAATTGTCCACCATACATTTAGAAGTGGTCAAATACAAATTAATAGACGGTTTGATAATAGATTCATTTCTTAGAGAGAATATAATATGGAGATGTAATATTTTCACTTTAAAACATCATATTTATCTTCTCCCACCAATACTGCAGTACTTACGTCCATTACACTTAAAACTTAACATAATGCCTGTGATACTATTCATAATGATATTTCACATTTCACATGATTTCTCATTTTCACAGTCAATGCTAAAGCGTTGAAGTTCGTATCGTAAATTTCAAATGGCAAAATGGCGGATGGGGATGACGGATGCGAAGCTGATTTCCAGAACGCCGCCAGGGGATGCCACCGGTCAATGACAGAATTATGATACGCTGTTGCCAAAATTATCGTTCGATATTGGAAATTGTGTAAATTGTAAAAATTGTAAATCTTCAAATAAATATGGAAATTATAATACCAGGTGTCCACTTATATTTTCCCCCATTTTAACAGCCTATAACTTATAAACGGCTCAAGATAGAAATATGCGGTTTTCGCTGAAATGTTTTATTTTAGTAAAAGTTTTGTCTGAATGGATTGAACTTTTTATATCGCTTTCAAATACGAAAACAAAAATGGCGGATTTTTGAAAAAAACTTTGTTGATTTTTTTTTAATGGAACACCCAGTATATTTTTTTGTAAATTGAAAGAAAGGTCCTTTACCTATCCAGCGATATAAAGTTTTTCAAAATCGGTTGTAAAATCACTGAGTAATTAATTTTTAAAATGAGAGGTGCAACATGGATATCACATAACATAATATCAATTTATGTGATTTCCACATTGCATCTCTCATTTTAAAAATTAATTGCTCAGTCATTTGAGAACCGATTTTAAAATTTTTTATATAGTTGGATAGGTAAATAAACATTTTTTAAGTTTTTAGGTAAATGACCATTTTTTATAACGCTTTTAAATAAAAAATGGCGGATTTTTGAAAAAAAAACGTTGTTGACTTTTTTTATTAAAACATCCAGTATCCTTTTTTGTAAGTTGAAAAAATGGTCATTTACCTATCCAGCGATATAAAAAATTTTAAAATCGGTTTTCAAATGACTGAGCAATTAATTTTTAAAATGAGAGATGCAATGTGGAAATTACATAACATCATATCAATTTGCTTAGTCATGTTATTTAGGTATGTGATATCCACGTTGCACCTCTCATTTTAAAAATTAATTACTCAGTGAGTTAACAACCGATTTTGAAAAACTTTATATCGCTGGATAGTTGAATGACCTTTCTTTCAATTTACAGAAAAATATACTGGGTGTTCCATTAAAAAAAAGTCAACAACGCTTTTTTCAAAAATCCGCCATTTTTTTCGTATTTGAAAGCGATATAAAAAATTTAATCCATTCGGACAAAACTTTTGCTAAAATAAAACATTTCAGCGAAAACCGCATATATCTATCTTGAGCCGTTTAGAAGTTATAGGCAGTTAAAATGGGGGAAAATATAAGTGGACACCCGGTATTGTAACAAAAAGAAGACTTCTGTTGGAGTGAATGTAAAGAGAGTGATAAACTCCAACAGAAGTAGAAAAAGAAAATTAATGTAAGCTAATGGAACAAAAAATGTGTGGCTTCTACATTGAAAAGCTGCTGAAGTTAGAAAAATATGAGGATAGAAAGAAAATGATAAGATGAAGGGTGTGAGATAAACTGATAATAAAAGTATGGAGAGACAGAGGCAAACTGCATAGAGTTAGCTAGCAAGAGATGCAAGAGAACGACAAATTGAGACTCAAGGATGGATACAGCCAATTTTGCATGTCTGTCGAAGAACAGTAGATCAAAGTAGATATTGATGATGACGAGAAAAGGTAAATACTAAAATAAGAATAATGTTCTGAAAATGAATAAAGATGAATAATTACAAAATGGCTGAAAACGAGTATAGTGTGGACGAAAAGACAAGAAAAAGAGAAGATGAATCGGAAGATGAGGCAGACGATAGCAGAAGTAAAAAAATACATCGGTCGCCTGGGAATGATAGGCAACTAGAAAAAATATTGGAGAGCCTAAATATTATCACAATGGAAAGAAGGGAACTAAGAGAAGAGCAAAAAGAATACAGAGCGGAAATAAAGGAACTCAGACAAGAAAATGAAAAGCTGAAACAGGAAAACAGAGAAACCCAACAAAAAGTGGAAGAATTGGAAAATTAAATAGACAGAATGGAAAAGGACAAAAGACGAAATAATATAATACTGCAGGGAGTAGAAATCAATACCTACGATCAAAACATAACAAAAGATAACGCCCAAGATTTTTTATGCAATGCACTAAAAGTTGAGACAAAAATAAAAAGCGCAAGAAAAATTGGAAGTAAATCCTGCTTGATTGATCTCGAAAATGCAACGGACAAAGAAGAAATTATGAGAAATAAAGGCAAAGTGAGAGACATAAAGGGAAAAGAAATATACATTAATGATGACATGGACAAAAATGAACGGATGATACAGGGTAAAATCAGAACGAAGGCAAAAGAAGCTAAATTGGAAGGAAAAAGCGTCAAGGTAGGATTTCAAAAAATAAAAATAAATGAGGAGGTATGGACATGGAATAAACATCAGCAACAACTCGTAAAAATAGAAAACCAAAACAGAAACCAAAAAAACTAAACGGCGTAAATGAAACGGTAGCAACAACGGCAATTGACAAGGAGGCGATTGGGATTAAAAACAAGAAAATGAAAGCTAATTTGGGAACATGGAACGTAAGAGGCACTTATGAAACGGGAAAACTTAAAGAATTAATTAGAGAAACAAAAGATATGAAATAGATATATTAGCTTTACAAGAAACAAAACAATTAGACACAGAAATAGTAGAAATAGATGATATAGTATTTTTTAAAAGTGGGGGGAATAACAGATTGCTAGGAACAGGCTTTATCATACAGAAAAGATGGAAAACCAGAGTGATGAATTTCAAGCCGATATCAGATAGAATGTGCACAATCAGGTTAAAAGGGAATCAACGAAACATAAGCATAATAAATGTTCATGCACCAATAGAAGACGCCACCGTAGAAGACAAAGATGCATACTATGAGCAACTAGAGAGAGAATATGACAGAATATAAAGGAAAAGATTCCTCTCATTGGCTGTATACCATAATAAAAACTTACTAATGAAGTAAAAACCTCACATGTAGGTAGGTGGTATATAATTTATTAAAAATTTTTTTTCTAAAAATGATCCAAGATGGATAAAATCACAAACGTTTTCGGACCAATCAGTCCATCATCAGGTGGTAGAAACTTCAGATCCAAAGTAGTTGGAACTAGCTACATATTTAGGTCAAAAGACCTTAATGTAATAATAATTATGCCATTTAGGCTACAAAAATGTCGACAATAAGTCGATGTCACAAGAAATTAACCAAGAGTCTGTCAGTTTGAGGCCAAGATGAAGACCACTTTGTAATACCGTTGCAATTTAATTTCTTGTGACATCGACTTATTGTCGACATTTTTGTAGCCTAAATGGCATAATTATTATTACATTAAGGTCTTTTGACCTAAATATGTAGCTAGTTCCAACTACTTTGGATCTGAAGTTTCTACCACCTGATGATGGACTGATTGGTCCGAAAACGTTTGTGATTTTATCCATCTTGGATCATTTTTAGGAAAAAAAATTTTTAATAAATTATATACCACCTACCTACATGTGAGGTTTTTACTTCATTAGTAAGAATATGACAGATTACCAATTACTACTGTACTAGCATTTGATATCAGTCTCAATATAGTATCAGTAGTGTCAACATGCTGCTCTGTTTCAAATATGTTTTTATAGTGGAATAATTTAAGCTACTACAATAAATTGCATACCAAACGAAGCAGCTAATTCTTATCTACAATTTGATACATCATATAAGTACCTACAATAAGTAATAATTTATGAAACTTAGTTTAAATTGCATCTGTATTTCAAGAATAAATATCAAATATTTCAACTACCATAAACGAGGACTAGTTTTTCTTCAGTCTTTTGGTTACTGTAATCAACAGTTCAATTATCTGCTTATAGTCCAGGAAAAAATCACGGATATTTTATACACAGTCGTTATAGTCCAGTAAAGTTTGGAACATGGCCGGCGATAATTGTGCGCATTGTGGTGATGCATTAGGTGACAAGCTAGTAGCGTGTGACAGCTGTCATATTACAGTGCACCCTAATGAAACCTGCACTGGTTTAGCGGCTTCAGAACTTCGTTCCGTTATTATACAGAAAAGAACCCTCAATATTTATTATCAAAATGTTAGAGGCTTACGTACCAAATTATCTATATTGAAGCGAAACATTTCAACAACAAATTATAATATTATTATTTTTACTGAAACTTGGTTAAATGGTGAATTTCATGATGGAGAATTAGGTTTTGATGACTATAATGTATACAGAAGAGATCGTTCCGCAGATACGAGTACCTTACAAAGAGGCGGTGGAGTTTTAATTGCAGTTCACAAGTCCCTCACAAGCCGTCAGTTGGACACTTCTCGAACTATTGAAAACTTGTTTGTTGTAGTTGGTAATAATTGTCCTCAAGTGATAGGTAGTGTTTATATACCGCCAAAGGCATCATTAGATGTATTTGAAACATTTTGTCAGCATGTAGACACATTTACCGAAGAATATTCTAAAGCTTGGTTTCATATATTTGGCGATTTTAATGTTCCTAATTGTGACTGGCGAATGAATAATCTGGCATCTGAAGCAACACCTAATTTACAAGCTAATCTTCTTGAAACTAATGCTATTGATTTATTATCAAATATGGTGGCATTCAATAATCTTTTTCAGTGCTCGAATATTGTGAATGAGAGAGGTGTTCTATTGGATTTAGTATTTTCTCAAAGTTTTCTCATAGTCTCAAAATCAATAGATGATCTCATTACCCCCGATAATCACCACCCTCCACTTGTAACTTCTTTAATATTTAAAAATACTAACACTGATAACATTCCTGAACAATATTATTACGATTTTAAAAATTCAAACTTTGAAGTTATTAATGATTGTTTAGGTGCAGTTTTGTGGGATGATTTGCTGTTGGCTAAGTCTTTAGATGAAATGATTAATATATTTTACGATGTCTTATTTTCAATAATCGAGATTCATGTCCTCATCAAAAAAAATTCTGCTAAGAAATTTCCTCCATGGTTTACACCTGAATTACGGGAATAATACGGAAAAAAATAGCACACCAAGAACACAAGACACTGAAAGCTGAAGGCTTTTTTTACGACTTTAAATCAGCAAATTTTCAAGGTATTTCTGATTACTTAGACACAATATATTGGGATGAAATTTTCAGAGACAAAAGTTTAGATGATATGGTCAATATACTTTATGATGTCTTATATGGCGCTATCGATGTTTATGTACCAATGAAAAAGTTTTATACCGGCAATTTTCCTAAATGGTATACCCGAGAGTTAAGAAACTGCATCATTGCTAAAAAGAAAGCTCATAAGAAATTTAAAGTGACCAGGTTACCTCAAGACTATAATGAATTTTCTAGATTGAGGTCGATATGCAAGTCCTTATCAGGTCAAGCATACAATCAGTTTGTAGCAAACGTTGAACATACACTTCCTAGTAACATTAAAAGCTTCTGGAGGTTCGTAAATTCTAAAAGGAACAATAATAGCATTCCGAACACTTTAAACCATAATGGCCAAACCAGTTCCGATGGTGCTACCATAGCCAAGATGTTTGCTCAGTACTTTGCGGCAGTATATAGTGAGGACGAATGTCCTATTCCAAATAGTGCAAGGGCTAACACTAGTTTCAACATTTCTGGTTGTGACTTATCTATTTCAGAGGTATATACCAAATTATCCCAGCTAAACATACATAAGGATCCAGGGCCTGATGGAATCCCACCCAAGTTACTGAAATACTGTAGTTTTAATCTTGCTCGTCCCTTATTCTTTATTTTTCAAAAACCATTACAAACGAGTGAATTCCCTCCCGTTTGGAAAGTTAGTTTTATATCACCGATATTCAAGAATGGAGATAGAAGCAGGGTACAGAGCTACAGACCTATTAGTATCCTTAATACTATACCTAAACTATTCGAGAGTTTAATATGTGACAAAATTAAGCCTACTATACAAAATGTAATCATTGAACAACAGTATGGTTTTGTTATGGGGAGATCAACTGAAATGAACTTGTTAAATTATACCTCCTTCTTAAATGAAGCATTGGAAAGTAAACAACAGGTAGATGCGATTTATACAGATTTTTCCAAGGCATTCGATAGAGTCAACCATACGTTATTGTTACATAAGATCGAACAGTTGGGTTTCTCTGATCCTCTGCTTAGTTGGATTCGAAATTATCTATTAGATAGAAGGCAGATAGTTCGTATTAAAAATTATTTCTCTAATGAAATTATAGTTACATCGGGTGTACCTCAAGGCTCCCACTTAGGACCTATCCTTTTTAATTTATTTATAAATGACATAAATAAAAGCTTCAATTTTGCTCAATTTCTTCTATTTGCTGATGACCTTAAATTATTTCACATAATTACCTCTGATTTGGATCACTACAATTTGCAATCAGATCTTAATGGTCTTGTGGAATAGTGCTCACTTAATGGTATGGACTTAAATGCAAACAAATGCCATGCTACAACTTTTACTCGACTAAGACACTTTGAGAATAATTCTTACTTTATACGGGACACTAGGTTACAATTAGTTGACTCAGTTATAGATCTGGGTGTTATTCTTGATACTAACTTGAATTTCAACCTACACATTAATAGCATGGTTTCTAAGTCATTAAAGATGCTTGGCTTTGTTAAAAGATGCAGCTATGACTTTACGACTGGTCGTTCTTTAAAATTTCTTTATTGTTCTTTGGTTAGATCACATTTAGATTATGCATCATGTGTTTGGTCACCTCAATATAACTGTCATATTAATAAAATCGAACAAGTTCAGCGTAAATTCTTACGTTATTATGCTTATAAGATGCATCTCACTGGTCAAAGTTATGAGTCTTTACTGCAAATTATTCGACTTGACTCATTACAGAGTCGTCGTCAACATAAAGATCTTTGCTTCTTATATAACTTAATTCATGGTCATAAATTCTGTATCCCACTTTTAAATAAAATTGGTCTACATGTACCTTCAAGAACCACCCGTTCTGTGACCACCTTCCACGAGGTCATTAACCGCACAAATTATGGTTCAAGTTCCTATCTCTCTAAAACTATTAAATTAGCAAACACATTATCTCCGCAAATTGATTTCTTTGTGAACGACTTTACTGCGTTTTCCACACAATTACATTTATACTTAACTTAATGTTCTAATTTCAAGACTGATTTGTCAACTACTGTTACTGTTATTGTCTTTGTTCTAGGATAAGTTGTATTTGTCAATTTCAAAATGTTCTAGCTCTCAATTGTTAAATGAGAGCAAGTAATTTTATTCTTTATTATTGTTTGTTATGTATTTACCAATTTTGTACCTACTAGATCTTATTTTTCTAATTTGTGTGACATTTTAATTTAATTGTATCATGTACTAATGGACTTCGGTCCGTAAATAAATAATAAATAAATAAAAAAGACACTGTTGAATTTAGACAGTTACGACAAATTTTCGTGTCTTAGATCTCAGTGTAAAGTACTCTCTAAACAATGCTATAGTCAGTATGTGAGTGATGCCCAGTGTTCTATACAGGCTGACAGTAGGTTGTTTTGGAAATTTGCAAATGCCAATATGGACCAGAATTCTCTACCTTCTGAAATGTTCCTTGATAATGTTAGGTCCAATTCTATGTCTGAATCTGCCAATCTGTTTGCTTCTCATTTTCTATCCGTGTATCGTAATGATAATATATGTCACCATCAAATACTCGTAATTGATAGTGATCAGAATGTTTCTAATTATTCTGTTAGCATCTCCGAAGTCTATCAACATCTAACTAATCTGAAACCACGGAAAGTCCAGGTCCTGATGCAGTACCTCCTATCTTATTGAAATACTGTAGTTTTGTATTAGCTCGTCCCTTATATTATATATTCAATGAGTCATTATCATCAGGTTAATTCCCAAGTTACTGAAATAAGCATGATATAAAGAACTATCGTCCTATATCTATATTAAGCACCATTCCCAAACTGTTTGAAGCCATATTAACAGAACATCTATCATTAGTATTTAGGCACAAAATAGCGTCTCAAAAATATGGATTTTGCAGTGGCAGATCTACAGAAGTCAACTTTCTATATTTTATTAGTTATATAACACAAGCAATGGAGGCAGGTCATCAAGTTGATGCTATTTATACAGACTTATCAAAAGCATTTGACAGAGTTAATCATGAGCTCCTATTAACTAAACTTGAAAATTTTGGTATCACTGGATCGTTACTAAAATGGTTTGCAGATTATATTTCCAATAGAAAACAAATTGTACATTTTAACAATATTAAATCCAATGAAATTTCTGTAAATTCTGGCTTACCACAAGGATCCCACTTGGGACCTTTATTGTTTAATCTGTTTATTAATGAAATAGTTAAAAGTTTTCACCACGGTGCGGTACTCCTATTTGCTGATGATTTAAAGGTATTTTCTTTAATAAGGTCAAGTGAAGATGCTCAAAAATTACAAGATGACTTGACTAAACTTCAAAGTTGGTGCATCAATAATGGTATGGAACTGAATACAAGTAAGTGTCATGTCATGCGTTTTTATCGAACTAATAACCCTTTACTATATGATTACAGTATTAATACATCTGTTCTTTCATCACAAACTGTAATCAAAGATCTTGGAATATGGCTAGATACCTCACTAACTTTTCATGAGCACTTTAAAACCATCATTAACAAATCTTTGAGGCTTCTTGGATATATCAAATGAGTTACTTCTGATTTTACGTGCATCCAACCATTAAAGATTCTATATTGTTCGTTGGTTAGATCTCATCTGGAATATTGCTCTTCGGTGTGGTCTCCCTATTATCAGTTGTATAGTGATAAAATTGAGAATGTGCAACATAAATTCCTTAGACATGTTGCGTTTAAACTTGGCCAGTGTATGCATTATGACGATATTTTACAGATGCTAAATAGTACTACATTAAAAAGCCGTCGATTACATCACGACTTAATTCTATTATTTAAGCTGGTTAACTCACAAATCGACTGCCCAGATATGTTAGCCAAAATTAATTTCGCAGTTCCCAACCACCAGACAAGACAATTGGTTTCATTTTCTGTACCAATGCATAGAACAAATTATGCTCATTATTCGTTCTTATCTCGAAGCCAAATAATTGCAAATCAATTTCAGGAACTCGACTTTTCCTACAGCTTAAATAGATTCAAGGCCGTATTGTCAAATATCACTTGACGACAGTTATTATCAGATGTAGGTACCTACTTTTTATGTTTAATATTAATATTATTTGTCTGTGTACTTTCATGTTTCATTGTCTTGTAATTTTTAGCTTATAAATGTTTTATTTTGTTTTAAACCTTTGACATGTTAATTGTTTTTTTTAATTATTGTACTTGTTTTAAAATTGTACTTATTTTGTAAAATGGGTTCGCCCGTAAATAAATAAATAAATAAATAAATAACTATTTCTGTAGTGACTGTCGATTATCGTTTAAGAGTGTTCCTAAATTAATCAGAGAAATAGAGAACCTTAGATCTGAGGTTTCCTCACTAAAATCCGAAATAAAGAAACTGAAAGAAAATAAGATGCTACCCCTTTCTCGGCAAAAGAAGTGTTAAACGAATTGCACGAACGTCAAAAAAAGGCAAACAATCTACTGATTTTCAATCTTAAAGAACCAAATACAGCCACAGATTATATTAATCAAGATAAATCTGCTCTAAACACGATTTCAAACAATCTTATAAACTCAAATAATATCAAAATTTCTCGCTTTGGAAATAGGAATAAGAATGTACATCGCCCTCTTAGAGTTATAATGTCTTCCTCAATGGACGCCCATGCAGTAATAAAAAACAAACACATCTGTCGAGATAAAAAAATCTTTATTCAGCTGGATCAAACACCGCTTCAAAGAAAAGCTTTAGAGTCTGTGAAAACAGAGCTGCTGAATCGTCAACAAGCTGGTGAGCTGAACCTAACAATTAAATATTTTAAAAATGTTCCCAAGATCGTTCAAAAAAACCGGTAAAGCTCACTGACTTAGGCAAGCTCTCAATTTATTATCAAAACGTCAGAGGACTTCGGACCAAATTAACTGAACTTGGTCTAAATGCATCAAATTGCTTTTATGTCATCATTCTCACAGAAACTTGGCTAACGACTGATATCAATAATTCTGAACTAGGTTTATCAAATTTTAATGTTTACAGGCGAGATCGTTCACTGGAATCCAGTAGTTTTAGTAGAGGAGGTGGCGTGCTAATAGCAGTTAACAAGAAGTTGTCAACAAGTCTCATCCAATCTAATTCCGCAGTCGAACAAGTTTTTGTTCAGTTAAATAAAAACATCATTTTAGGGGCTGTATATATTCCACCCAGGTCTGAAATTAACAAATATGAAATTCATTCTGAACAATTACTAACCACAAGTGAACAATTTCCTAATTCTACATTTTATCTATTTGGTGATTATAATATTCCATCTGCTATATGGGAAATAGAAGATTTCTGTTCATTAGCAACCTGTCAACCGACCTCCCCATTGGCGGAGGCTGAAGCCATTGAAGTCGTCTCAAATATATGTGCCATTCATAATCTTTTCCAATCTAATACTGTGCTTAACAACAGAGGGGTTCTTCTTGATCTTATTCTATCTCCACAAGAACTAATAATACAAAAAGCACACAATTTTCTGATCCAGCAAGATGTTCACCATCCTCCGCTAGTAACTAGTAACCACTTTACAACTTGCAGTTGAAAAAAGCACAAGCTCAGTTATGGAATACTACTACGACTTCCGCAGTGCAAATTACACAGCCATTCGCCAAAGTTTTGAATCTATTGACTGGGACAATCTCTTACATAATAAACAACTCAATGAAATGATTTCTATATTGTATGACTCTCTGTACTATATTATTAACCTGTATGTTCCACTAAAAAAAGTAAGTTCTAAAAATTTCCTTGCTGGTTTACACCTAATCTTAAAGAATTAATACATAACAAAGAAATTGCTCACAAAATGTTTAAAGCTACCAGATCACCAGAAAGCTATGTTGAATTTAGTCAACTTAGAGCCCAATGTAAACTTTTAACAAGGGAATGCTATACTAATTATATTAATGAAACTGAAAACTCCATTAAAGTTAACGTTAAGTCATTTTGGAACTTCGTTAATAGCAAAAGAGAAAACAACATAATACCTGACACAATGAAACTAAACGATTCTATTGCCTCTCATGGAAATGATATATCCAATTTATTTGCCAATCATTTTTCATCTGTGTATACTAATCAAAGACTAAATTATTACCATAACCAAATCCACTTCACCGTTAGTGTATCTTCCTACCACATTCAAATATCAAAAATATATGAGAGATTGTCACAACTGAATATTAATAAGGGACCTGGACCCGATCGGATTCCTCCTATTATTTTAAAAGAATGCAGCTTTATACTATCTAGACCACTTTATCATATTTTCAATGCCTCTCTCGATTCTGGTGAATTCCCCGACTTCTGGAAACAATCTCATGTAACTTCTATTTATAAATCAGGTGTTAAATCTGATATTAAGAACTATCGCCCCATATCTATTCTAAGCAATATCCCTAAAGTATTTGAAAGCATTATAACTGAATTTCTTACTTACGACTGCTCTAGTGTTATTACTAACTCACAGTTTGGGTTTTCTTCCGGTAAATCTGGTGAGCTAAGTCTACTCAGTTATACTGACTACCTATCTGAAGCCCTGGAGGAAGGCTTGCAGGTTGATTCAGTGTACACTGACTTCTCTAAAGCCTTTGATAAGATAAACCATGACCTTCTATTACATAAATTACGTTCTTATGGTATTGATGGTCTGGTATTTAGCTGGTTATGTAGTTATGTATTTAGAAAACAGAACTCAAATGGTTAGAGTAAATCACTGTTATTCTAACATTTTTCCTGTAACTTCAGGTGTTCCTCAAGGTTCACACCTGGGACCGCTACTATTTAATCTATTCATTAATGGTATTAATACCACTTGTTTTTCCCATACAAGAGCTCTCCTTTTCGCTGATGACCTTAAGTGCTTTACAATAATAAGATCTTATGATGATATTCTTGGACTACAATCAGATATTAATAAATTATCCCAGTGGTGCTCTCTTAATTGCATGGAATTAAATGTTGGTAAGTGTTATATTATGCGTTTCTGTAGGAATCACCATTTACTAACACATGACTATACTATTAACGATCAAGCATTGCAATCATGCACACAAATCAGAGACCTAGGCATCATATTAGACTCTTCACTCAGCTTTAAACACCACATTAGTACCGTTGCCCAAAAGTCTATGAAAATGCTTGGTTTTATTAAAAGAACATCTCGTGATTTCACAGATATAAATTCAATGACAATTTTATATTGCTCACTTGTTAGATCTCATCTTGATTTTTGTTCCTCTGTGTGGTCTCCATATTATCTAGTTCATAAAAATAAACTTGATAGAGTTCAGCATACCTTTCTCAGAATAGCTTTTAAACAACATATATATCGTAGCTACACAGATATTGAATTATTATTGAATATTACTTCATTAGAAACCCGTAGAAAAACAAAAGATCTGACAATCTTATTCAACATTATTAATAGTAATAGTAGCTGTCCCGATCTTCTGTCAAAAATTGGTCTTTTTGTACCTACTCGGTCAACAAGACAAATTCAAACTTTTCACATAAGCTTTCATAGATATAACTATACTTACAACAATTTTTTACCACGAACACTTAGACTTACGAATTCTCTAAATGACTTAAATATATTCTGCAATTCCTTGGATAGATTTAAAAACCATTTGTTGAACGTACAATGTTAGTGATATAATTTCTATCAGCAATTTTTTAAGCTTAAACTTTGTTTGTTTTTTATATCGTAATGTTCTTTTTTTTCCTTTAACTTATTAGCTTTGTTATCCAATAAGTACATGTTTGTTCTTTGTGTTGACACTGTTTATGGTTTTGCTTTTGTCTTTGTAATATTTTGTTTGTAATAATATTTTCTGAATTGGGCTTGCCCGTAAATAAATAAATGAAAAAATAGTAATGGGAAACTGCAATGCTAAAGTAGAAAAAGAGGATATATATGAAAATATAACAGGAAAATACAGTAAACACGATGTATCAAATGATAACGGTCAAAGAATTATAGGTTTTGCAACAGAAAGACAAATGGTAATAAAAAGCACAAACCAACGTAGAAAAGATATACGTAAAGGAACGTGGATTTCCCCTGACAAAAGGACAATAAATCAAATAGACCACATATTAATAAAGAAGCACGCCCATAATATAATAAATATAAAAGGTATGAGAGGAGCAGAATGTGACTCAGATCACTTTTTGGTAAGAGCAGGCTATAGAATAAATGCTAATATAAAAAAAGACAATCAAAGGAACAAAGAAATCAAAAAACAATTCAACATAGCAATACTAAAAGATAATACGACACAGAAGAAGTACGAACAACGAATAACCAGCAGACTTAACGAAGAACCAGAAACACTAGACCCGGAAGAAAAGTGGGAAAGCATAAAAGAAGCAGTTTTAAACACCAGTAAAAAAATATTAATTAAAGGTAATAGAAAACAAAAAGCAAAAGAATGGTATGATGAGGAACGTCAAAAAATAGCAGAACAAGTTATAAACATAAGAATAAAAAACTTAAGAAATAATAGTGACATTAGCACACAAGAATATAGAGAATTGAGGAGAATTATGGAGAGAAAATGAAGAAATAAAAAAAGAAAATACAACGAAGAAAAACTCAAAGTGATAGAAGAAAAATTCCAAAAAAGGAAATAAGATCCTTTTACCAGGAAACAAGAAAAATGGAAAGGGGATATCAGAAACATAACCCATATATGAAAAATGAGGAAGGAATATTAATAAATGAACCTGGGGAAATTGGCAAACTTATTTTACACAACTTTTAAACCAAAACGAGGAAGAAAGGGGAACAATCCAGGAAATTGAAGATGACCATATAGTAATAGAAACACCTACGAGGGAAGAAATAGAAAATGAAATAAGAGTAAAAACAATAAAAGCCCAAGAATAACGGAAATATCGGCGGAAATGATAAAGGCAGGGGAAAAATACTACACAAGGAGATACATAGCCTGATAAAAAGTATATGGGAAACAGAAAGAATGCCAGGAGAATGGACCAGGGTAAGGATATGCCCCATACATAAAAAAGGTGACAAAATGAGATGTGAAAATTATAGAGGTATCGCGTTGCTAGAAGTCGTGTACAAAATATTGACAAACATCTTAAGAAAAAAGCTGAATCAATACACGGAAAAGATATTGGGCGAATATCAGGCAGGATTCAGAAGTAATAGGTCGACGACAGATCAAATAGTTGCGTTAAAAGAAATCCAAACTACGTGCTACGAACATAAAATAGTCCTGTTCGTCGACTTTAAACAGGCCTATGATACGGTAAAGCGGCAACAGATGTACGCACTAATGAAAGAAATGGGCCTACCAAGTAAAATCGTCAGGATGGTAAAGATGACTACGGATAACTCCACAAACGAAATAGCATGGAAGGGACATAAATCAAATAATTTTGAAACAAAGGAAGGATTAAGACAAGGAGACCCACTATCAACGACTCTTTTTAATGTAATACTGGAAGGAATAATCAAGAAAAGTAAAATAAGCACACAGGAAACGATTGTTAAAAATGGCCACCAATGTATTGCATTCGCAGATGATCTAACATTATTATCGACAAGTAAGAAAGAGCTAACAAAATTAATGAGCAGTGTAATAAAACAAGCTAAAACTTTTGGTCGTCTCATAAATAAGGAAAAGACAAAATACATGATAATGGAAGAAACAGATAAAGAAAAAGAAGACAATTTCGCATTGGAGATAGGAGAAAATGTATGCGCATTTAAAAGAGTTTCAGAATTTACGTACCTGGGTGTAAAAGTAGATGAAAAGGGACATGGGGAAGGGGAAATAAAAGCAAGAATAGCAAAAGCAAACAAAAAGTATGGAGCATTGCGTCCATTAATGAAATCCAAAGATGTCTCAAGAAAAAAAATAAGAATCTACAAAACAGTTATCAGACCTACAGCTACATATGCATGTGAAACATGGGTGCTTAAAAAATCAGAAATAGACCTTTTAGAAAGATGGGAGAGGAAAATACAACGAGCAATATATGGAGGCGTGAAAATAGACGGTCAATGGAGAAGAAGAAATAATAAAGAACTTGGAGAACTATATAATGAACCAAAAATAACGACGGCAATCAAAGCACAGAGATACCGATACTTAGGACACATCGAAAGAATGGGAAAGGCGAGAATACCAAAAATGGTTCTATTATGTAAGCCAATACAAAAGAGATGAATAGGAAGACCAAGAAGGAGATGGAAGAACAGCGTATATGAAGACTTAAAAAAAGTAATATTGTAAACTGGAAAGAAAAAGCTTTTTACAGAAAACAATGAAAAGAAGTGGTGAAGAAATTTATGGAAAGACTATAATGTTAAGTGTAGTATTAAGTGTTTTATACAAACAAATGTAATATTGTATATATTATAGTAGTATAGGATATAGCATTATATATATGTACGTAATATGTAATAGTAATTGTAAGGAAAAATTAAATTAATATAATAAATGATGGTTTTGCTTGTTTTCGATTCAGAGGGTTGCACACCCGCTAGACAGGCTGTTTCTACCATTTCAGGCGTCTTCAGTAGTTTTTGTTAGCGTGCACACCTCTGAATCGAAAAACAGCTCCACCATCATTTTAAAGGGAATCTGAAAAATAATTCAAATTTCCCATTAGACGCGATACAGCGACATGTCATAACAAATTGAAGAGTCTCAGATGCAGAATCCACCAATTTAATAAAAATTAAAATTGTAAATAGTAATTTAAACCTGAAACCTTTCGTTTTCTATATTCGTCGTCTGCTGTCTTATTAATTGAAAGAAAAAGTCGCAGATTAAGGATGTACCAGTAAGAACTTTCAACGCGAAAAGTCTCAGGTTTAAATTACTATTTACCATTTTAATTTTTATTAAATTGGTGGATTCTGCATCTGAGACTCTTCAATTTGTTATGAGATGTCGCTGTATCGCGTCTAATGGGAAATTTGAATTATTTTTCAGATTCCCTTTAAAATGATGGTGGAGCTGTTTTTCGATTCAGAGGTGTGAACGCTAACAAAAGCTACTGAAGACGCCTGAAATGGTAGAAACAGTCTGTCTAGCGGGTGTGCAACCCTCTGAATCGAAAACAAGCAAAACCATCATTTATAAATTTATTTCCTTTACTCGGTTTGAGTACTGAAAGTTCCTCTGCTGTCCTTTTCCTAGACGAATGAAGGCGAAATGTGATCGTTTCCCTTTCGTTTTCTATATTCGTCGTCTGCTGTCTTATTAATTGAAAAAGTCGTAGATTAAGGATGTACCAGTAAGAACTTTCAACGCGAAAAGTCTCAGGTTTAAATTACTATTTACCATTTTAATTTTTATTACATTGGTGGATTCTGCATCTAAGACTCTTCAATTTGTCAATTTTAAAAATTAAATCTTTCAGCCCTAGGCCTTCACGGCCTGTTGAGCTTAATAAATAAATAAATAAATTGCCAAAGAAGAACAAATTAAATAAAACTAACAAA
Organism: Diabrotica virgifera virgifera; assembly: GCF_917563875.1. Classification (NCBI taxonomy): domain Eukaryota; kingdom Metazoa; phylum Arthropoda; class Insecta; order Coleoptera; family Chrysomelidae; genus Diabrotica; species Diabrotica virgifera. Next base: position 131,156,971 of record NC_065451.1, on the reverse strand, counting down.
TCATGGGCGCCAAGAAAATTATCTTCGATCACTCTCCCAGGTATCTTACACTACTGTCAAATATTAAATATATAAGTAAATGTAAATATAAAGGAATAATAAGAAATGATATGCAAAATAAATAAACATTTATTAAAGATAACTACTAGATTTTTGACAATCTTTGAGTTAAACAATGCATATTCGCTCCGAGCGTTAACAAAAGTGTCAAAGCAAAATCGACCGACCTGCTCATGGTGGCGGTTTTTTGAAATTTTATAAGAACGCTTTGTGTATGTTTAAATGAGACATTTAAAAAAAATGCCGTGTCACGCTAGTGATATTATGTATTCATAGGAGTAGCCAGGGGGGTTTGGGGGTTATACCCCCCCATTAGGATGTACTTTGAGCTCTATACGCTTAACACCATAGCCCTCAGAGACCTTCCAGTAGTTGTAACCCCCCTTTCAGGTAGTTGTAACCCCCCTTAGGATCATATTGGTTACACTTATGTTATGTATTAATATTAACAGAAAATAAAAACGCACTTAATCTGATATAAATTCTTCACTTTTCAATATTGATTATAGTTTGATTTTGTATACATAACCTCACTGTCGCAGTTTATGTCAATAAATATTTATTAACGAAAAGGAAAATATTTTGTTGCACTATAAATTACAGTATAAATTAATAACTAATGAATTCTAACATTTGTATTCGGTTATTATAACTACAAGATCAAATATTAAAGTTTAACAAAATAATCCCATAAGACTCAATGTTAAAACGTCCTTACAAAATCTGACAGCGTGTCACGTGACTGTCAGTAGAGGGGAGACGCACGGAGCCAATAATGTGACTCTAAAGTGACAAAAATTATGGTTTATACTATGATATACAATATAACAGTATAAAGTACATTTACTTGGATCATGAAATTAGAATTGGCAGAGTAACCAAACATGCGAAATAAAAAGAAGATTAACTCTTGCTTGGGCAACCTACGGAGCTCTGAGAGACATATTTAGGAGCAGTATACCGATCGGTTTAAAAAGACAAGTGTTTGACCAATGTTTGCTGCCGGTAATGACATATGGAGCAGAGACACTGACTCTAACCAAGGCAACAGCGTCGAAAATGCAGGTTGCTCAAAGGCGTATGGAAAGATCCATGCTGGGCGTAACCCTACGGGATAAAATAAGAAATGAAGATCTCAGACAAACAACCGGTATCGCAGATGTTGTAGAACGTATCACCAGGCTCAAATGGAACTGGGCAGGACACGTCGCCAGGCTGAAAGATTCAAGATGGACACGAAAGCTGATGGAATGGAGACCAAGAGAAGATAAATGAAGTAGAGGAAGGCCGCCTACACGATGAACAGATGATATCAGTCGGATTAGTAAAAACTGGCAACAATCTGCACAAAACCGTAAAGTGTGGAAAGAATTGGGGGAGACCTATGTCCAGCAGTGGACGTGAATTGGTTGGATGATGATGATGATGATACAATATAACAACAGTCCTGTTATATGTATGTACAAAATTATATACCTTACTTATACATAGTGTACAACTCACATGATACTACCAAATGGTTTTAGTACGCTTGCTAAGTACAACTAAAGTAAAACCCGAAAAATATGACTAATAATATAAATAAATAGGCACAAGCCTGACTAAGAGAAAATATTATAATGAATTAACCAAAATTAATGAATGAAATTGAAGCGAAGAAATATAACATACAACCGACTTGAATTGACCAAATAAATGAACACCAAAATATCTGGGAAACAAGCAACTAATACAACCTAAATTTACATAATGACATGAAATCGACCTAAATTAACAATAAAATATAAAGACCTAATTTTCTGGGCTTATTCCTGTTCACAAGAACTTACCGTAGATACAACAGTTTGGGAACTAAATACACTAATATTCAAATATGTTATAATATAATTCAAATATGAGATCAAATACAATAGTTACTCAAATCACCACACTAATTGTTCTAAAACAAACCCAAACGACTCCTAACAGGTTGCTGTTGCATCCTCGAAAGTGAGCACCAGGGTGGTGCCAAACTGTACCTTCTGTAGGTCCAGATGTAGCGACGGAAATGGAGCTGCAACGCTACAGAAAGCTTGTTCCACAAGTGACTAAACTGTAGAGTGACTTGACTGTGGCTGTGGCTGGAAGCGGCTCCTTCCAGGTCGTCGAAGGATACATGGTAGGTTTTAATATTTCTCCCAAATGGCGGAATTTCCCTTATTAGTTATTGTTTTTCCTCAAGAACACGCTGGATGGATTTAACAAACCCACGGGACACCATTTCTACTTCCAATGGAACTGTATTTCCCAATAAATAACTTTTTTAAAAACAAGGAACCTTCCGCCATTATGGAGCCAGAGGTCCGCCGACCTACTTCCAGCGCACTTTACAGTCAAGTCAAAGTCAAGCACGACCGCCACGACCGACTTTTCAGAACACGAAAGAATAGTTCTCGCTAGGTGGCGTATCTAGTACGTTCCATCAGTGATCTTCTTCTTATGGTGCCTATCCGATACGGATGTTGGACACTAACATGGCTATTCTGACTTTGTTGACTGCTGCCCTGAAAAGTCCGGTAGTGGTTAAGTTAAACCATTTTCGCAGGTTATGCAGCCAGGATATTCTTCTTTGTCCTGGATCTCTTTTCCCATGCACTTTACCTTGAAGTATGGTCTGAAGTAGGTCATATCGTTGTATATTGCGCATTATATGGCCCAGGTATTCCAGTTAGCGACGTTTTATGGTTACGACTATTTCGCGCTCTTTACCCATTCTATGTAGAACTTCTTCGTTGGTAACTCTGTCTATCCAGGAAATCGTCAACATGCGTCTATAGCATCACATCTCAAATGCTTCGAGTCTCTTCAGTGATGCTTCAGTTAAGGTTCATGACTCCACGCCATATAAAAGAACGGAGAATACGTAGCATTTTAGTAAACGAACTTTTATTTCCAATTTTATATCGTGGCTGTTAAAGATTTTTTTCATTTTGACGAAAGCTGATCTTGCCTTCTCGATCCTTATCTTAATTTCCGTCGATTGGTTCCACTGTTCATTTAAGTTTGCAATTAAATAACAAAAGTTAGTGATTTGTGTTATAGGTTGTTGGTTAACTAGTAATTGACCAGGCGGTATCCTATTTTTGCTTATAACCATGTATTTGGTTTTTTTGATGTTAAAATCAAGCCCAAACCTGCTACTTACTTCTGCCACCCTGGAGACAAGTGTCTGCAGACCTTCAAAACTGTCTGCAAAAATGACAGTATCATCAGCGTATCTTATGTTGTTCAGTCGTTCTCCGTTTATAAGTATTCCCTCGTCTATGTCCGTTAACGCTAGGTTCATAATGTGCTCTGAATATGTATTGAACAATAATGGGGACAATATACATCCCTGTCGCACACCTCTTTTTATCTTTATGTCGTCTGTTAACTGATCCCCTGCTCTAACAGCTGCAGTTTGTTCGTAGTAGATATTGTTTATTATACGGCGATATCTGCTGTCTAGAAGACCAATTGAATTTTATCAGTGATACCAAAGCATAATGAGGTGTGCCATCGTTGCAAGAAATTTTAAATATAAAAGATAATAATTAAAAATAGCTAATTAAGCGAAAATTAGAGAAATTAATTAAGAGATCAAGAGAAAATAATTATAAAAATAATTAAAGAGTTCAAAAATACTCTCGTAACGTATCGAACCGTTACAATCCCCCTCTACTAGGAGAAAAAAAATTATAAAAAAAAATTTTTTTTCAACTTCAAAATAATAACCACTATATTTACAATAGTCTAATAATCCACGTTGATTCGCAAGATTACCACTAAGCATAAACTAAGGATCAAGCAAAAAGAAATAAATATATAACTCAAACTCATATTAAAATGTTACTCTCTGCTACCAAATATTAATATAATATTGCTTAAAAGCCAAACAAAACTAAATATTGTACTAAAGTTCATAATAACACTAAGTGTCGAATTGGGCACTAAAACCAAAATTGAACTATCCATGGACATCAGATTTATAAAGGGTATATCCAAGGAAGGAACAACCAGGAAAAGGTGTGAGTAAATATAACAAAGTAAGCGCAAAGAAATCAGAAACTAAAAATAAGTAAAGAATCGAACACTTAATCCAAAATTGAACTAACAATGGACACCAGATTCATAGTAGCATATCCAGAGAAGAACAGTCAGGAAGATTTATGAAACAATTCTCACCAATGCCAAATAATACAACTAATAAACATACCAAAGGAATCCAATACTCAATAAATACAATAAATGCGAAATCGGAGACTGAATCCAAAGTCGGACTATCAATGGACACCAGATTCATAATAGCATATCCAAAGAAGAACAACCAGGAAAATTTATGGACCAATTCACACCAATACTAAATCACATAAACAAATCTGGTCTACGTACACCCACATCCGGTAATACGAGCCTATCCAACCAATAACAAAATAAGTGGAAAATCGGACACTTAATCCAGAATCGGACTATCAATGGACACCAGATTTATATAAGAGCATATCCAAATAAGAACAATCAGGAAGATTTATGGACCAATTCTCACTAATACTAATAAACTAAATTAGGTCTCCATATACCCTCATCCGGTAATATGAACCTATACAAACTAAATTATTGGATCCAATGGTAAATAATACTGAATAAAATAAATAAATTAGGTCTACATACACCCTCATCTGGTAATATGAGCCTATCCAAACTAAGTAATCAAAATAAGTCAAAACAAAAATTAATAACAGTGTGAGGCAATGTTCGTCACACCTATACAGTTTAAGTATCAGAGATGTAACCAAACTAAACCAAAAGTAACACAGATAAAGTCTACTGACTAAAGTATTCTAGAACCTACATAAACTTAATTCGTGCTGGTATTCGTTAACTATAGCATGTTGCTACAACAGATATATGAGAATAACCAGACACAAGGAGGTACCAATAAATTATGTAATAATAAGTAAGAAAGAAAGGGAATAGATGGTGAACTTATAAGTTCTATGACACCATGATAAATGCTAGGGGAAAAATATGACGAGAACGAGCAACCAATTTTCAATAAAACTGTAGATTCATGCATTCTCGCATACATAGCATTATCCAGGAAATATTCCTGAATCTAAAAAACAAAACTAATGCCTACGGAAAGAAGTGGGAATATACTAAAACGAACAACTCATTTGTCTAAACACCCCAAATACTGAATTAACAAACCCACTGTGTATAGGTATAGTCTAAACATTGATTGATAAATATGTACTCCAGATATTTATCCATCGACATTCAAAGTACAAACATACTATGAAGTACGAGACATAATATAACCTAAATACTTCCCTATCAACTTGTAAAAAAACTGGAATAATTGGACTAATTACACAAGAATGGTTAGGACATGTGGCCGACATTTCCTGACCAGAAATATTATGATGGAAAAACATCAGCCTACTCTGCCGTGAAGACATAGATTACGAAATCGATAGCAATGGCCAATTGCTGAATCTCGAACCCACGTATTCACTCACTAGCATTGACAGAGTAATGACAGACTAGTCCACAAGAAGAAATCAATACATACATCATCCATACATACATACATACATACATCATACATACATACATACATCATACATACATACATACATTATCCATACCAACATACATCATACATACATCCATACTCAAAGACTTAAGAGCCGTACGTACGTCAAAACTTCCAAACTAATTCCAGAATCATACTTTGTAGGGCATAAAGATATAAATTATTACAAAGTACTTAAGATATCCGTGACAAATGTTAATAAAGCAAACTAATATCAAATTAAGAACCACATCTTTCCAATATGGCAAATCCAATAACAAGATATAAAAGTGATATAAAAAAATAGTAAGTAATCAAATTTCAAAAAATACAACACAAACTGAGATATAGTTCCATAATAATATCCATATTATACAAGAGTACTTGTATGAGCCAAATATGTAAATACTTATATAATAATCAACAGCCCTTCTAACTTAAGGGGTTATGTGTGCAAAAAAAAACAAAAATACAAGTGAAGTTCTTATTAATTGGATAATCCCACTGACAGGATTAGCAATTAACAATATTGACTCATAATAATAATTAAAATGCACCATGTGTAATACCAAAAAATAAAATAAACTCATACATAAAGTACTACGTAATAGTTAAATTAATAAGTAATAAATTAAAAGTCATCAACAACAAAGCCAAAAGATGAAATCGGGTGATGTAGGTACCTGCATGATCTGATGATTAAAAAAACAACAGACTAAAATTTCTAACCATAATAAAAATTGAGAGAAAGACAAACAGAACAAGAGATTAGCTTGAACAACACTGTTAAGTTAATCTTCTTCTGAGGACTGTTCTAAAACTTAATAGACAAATAAGAACTATTAATAATGTTTGTTAACTAACAAAGAATTTATATTTAAATCTCAACCTAAAGTATCTGATTTATATAAGCATTATATTATGGTACCCACATTGATATAATATTATCAACATTAACAAACTAGAAGATGATCTAAATATGGAACTACTTCAGTAACACAATTGTGATTATTATGTTAACACTACCAATTAAAGAAAAAAAATTATGGATGAACATCTGTAATCATCCGAACCATGCGAATTCAACGTATCATGTGTAGAAGTTATTGTCTGGACTGATTTTGCTTTGTGGTGTGTGCTTGTCTTAACAAACTACCCAAAAATCAGAAATAAAAATATAAAATATAATCTAAAGTTTGTACGACAAATATATATGGAGACAATATTAGCGACACACCAACAAATCAAAAATGCCAGCAAAATATATAAATAATCAAATCAATAAAGTAAATAAAATACCTAAATACTGAAAATGATTTCTATTTATGTATAAAATATAACCATACTAAAAAAAGACAGTATAACTAACGATGGTAACTGTGAAACAGAAGTTCGGAGACGTATTGGTATGGCAAAAAATGCGATGAGTCGCCTAACTAAAGTTTGGAAAGACAGATCTATCTCTCAAAATATCAAGATGAGACTGGTGAATGCCCTTGTATTCTCAATATTTCTATACGGAGCAGAGACTTGGACTCTTCGCGCATGCGAGCGCCAAAAAATTGATGCCTTTGAGATGTGGTGCTGGAGAAGAATGTTGCGCATACCTTGGACAGCTCATAGGACAAACGTTTCCATTCTAAACCAACTCAATATTAAAAAAAGGCTGTTCACATTATGTCTGCAACGAATTCTGCAATTCTTTGGTCACGTGGTTCGCAGAGGTGACGACAGTTTGGAGAGATTAATTGTTTCTGGAGACGTTCCGGGGAGAAGATCAAGAGGACGATCACCAACTATATGGTCTGACCAAATAAAGCATTCAGCTGGAAACTCATTCTGCGAAGCTCTTAGAGCAGCTGAAGATAGAGACCAATGGAGAAACATTGTTAGGAATATTGGAAGAAATAACGATTCTCAGTAATGGGGAAACGACAGGAGAGAGAGAGAGATACTAAAAAAAATGTATGCATATAGTCAACGATTAATTTTACGTGCAAACATAGTACCATTGGTAGAAAGAATAAAAATTTATAATAATAGAACATAATGTCAGTTATGTATACTCAGTTTAAATACATAAATAAGTTTACAATAAAAATACAAAATTCAAACTAATCGGATATCAGTAACTAGTTGGTGCGTTTGAAATCTAACTGTCTAATAATGTATCTAATCACGAATGATAATTGATAAAAGAATGATCCGCGATGCTTTTTTGTATCTATAAATAAACTAGAAAAGTGTTGATGTTTTTAATGCTGACACGGTCTAGCCGTGAATTATGAATAATATCGAATAGCTGACAAAGCGTTATTGAAAACTAGTGCACCTGTGTTGAGTAATCGGTGTCACCTAATTATTTAAAACAAACGTGATGTTTGTTTTGTAAGACATTTAAAAATTAAATGAATATATCTTGCTCTTATTTTGGATGCTGATAATCCTGAATAATCCCGCTATAAAACGACCTTAACCGAGGTCTTTCTAACTTAGAAAGCAGTCTCTGGAGTAGAGATCTAAACGTCAGTAAATTAAACATATGAATAAGTATTTTGTGGTTTATTCCCTACATTCCCCTAAAAAGACAGAATTCCAGAAGCAAAAAGCTACATAAAAACAAGCAAATCTGCAGAAAGCTTGTTGATGCTACCAGGCTAGTCGCGGGTTGAAGTCAACTTCAACTTAATTTATCAGCAAAAAAATACACTTACATTAGATTAATAATAGTTTCACTTGATGCTTCTTACACTTATTCATCATTATCAGTGGCGTTACAGCTCTTTATGAGCCAAAGCCTTCTTCAGAACAATGCTTCATTCGCCCCTGTCTCTGGCAACACTTCTCCATGCTCTAATTCCAATAGATTTTAAATCAGTTTCTATGTTGTCTTGGTACCTAAGTCTCGGTCTTCCTCTTGCTCGTTGTCCTATCGGCCCTCTTCGATCAAAAACTTTTCTGACTATGGCATCTTCCTCTCGTCTGATTACATGACCTATCTACCTTAATGAATTTTACAACGTGTCTTGGTCCCTTTAGTATTACTATATCTGTTTTGCTACTTGCCAACTCTAGTTCATTCTCTATCATCCACCTGTTGACTTTTCTGTAACAACTTGTCACCTTTTCTGTAACAACTTGTCACCTTTTCTTCAATATCCCCATTTATGTTAGACTCTATTAGGATTGCAAGGTCGTCTGCATATGCTATGGCGTAGGTGTCTTGCCCATAGTCTATTTCTAATACCCCGTTGTACGGGGAATTAGAATAAAATGGAAAGTTGTATACAAATTAAATTAGTTCTTGAGAAATGAAAATATGGGTAGTGGGTAGAAATGATGTTTTGTGATTGGTGGAAAATGATGGATGGAAGGGATGAGAGTGCGGAGTCTGATTTTGACGAGAGAAAAAATAGCGACTGTGAAATGAATATCTGAAGACAGCAGTCCAGTTTTTGAAAAGTGAGAAGTTAGTGTAAAGTGGTGAAGTTGGCCTTTGCGAGCAGAATCAAGTTGAAACGAAATCGTTGACCGAGTTGAGAAGTTAATTTTCCTGGGACCGAGGAAGATTCCTGTTTCTGTCTAGAACGAGTAACCGATTGATATCTATTTGCACAAGATATCGAACAGAAAGAAAACTGAGTCGAGAATTCGAGGGAGTCCTGTTTGTTTGTGAAGCAGTTTGGACGAGAGGGACCTTTCGCAACACCCTAAGAGTACGTGTGGGAGAATCGAGGACGACGAAATCAGGGAAAAGAAGTAGAGAAGAAACAAAAAGGTTAGTCAAATCATTTGTGAAACGGAGAGAGTTTGTTTATATCCACACCATATTTGCTTAATTTTTGTATTGAACAGTTCTATAACATAATTAGTCATTCCAAATTTTAAAGAAGAAATAAGTAATCAATTCAAAAGGAGAAAAGTAAAATTTATTAAATTTTGTAAGAATAAATAACGAATTATTTAAATAATTTTTTTTGTTAAAACAGAGGAAATATAAGACTTCAAGCTTAATTTATTAGATGATAAATAGTTGCAACAAATCTAAATTTTTAGCATATTTTAAAATATTATGTTTATGGTATATTGGATAAATAAATAATATTTTTTAACATTTATATGCCATTGAGTGTGTTTAATTTTCCTGTTTTGTCCTGGATGGAGTAAGCAACTAGAGATACCAAAAGCCACATACCAAAAGTAAAACATCAAATATAAAATAGCCCTGAGGATAAAGTTTATTAGTAACGTATTTTTTATGGGAAATAAGCCACAATTTTACTAAAAAATGAATTTATTAACGTTTCGAAGCCCAAATCGGGTTTCGTTGTCAAAATACAAAATACTATTAAAATAAAACAAACATGTTGTTGCTAAGTAAAAAAATTCTTCTAATAATTTATTTAATCTGACTCAATAGCTTCAGAACAACATAAAGTTTATTAGAAAATTTAATTTAAATTTGGTTTTATTTTACATAAGCAGTAATTAAAATAATTAAGTAATTAATTAAATTAAGAATTTGCTGTCCCAAATGGCATCCCAACTGGTGAGGCATTAAAGGGTATTTCTGGTTGCAACTTTGAAAGGGAAGACAGGGGAAAGCAGGTGATTGAAAATTTATTATTGAGTGGTCAAAAAATTGATATATTTGAAAATAAAATAAAAATTTTATTTTTATTTTTTACTGGAGTTACTGGTGTTTTATTATTTATTGGTGTTACCAAGGAAATGACCAATAAGTTTTCGATTTAAAAATCTTTTAGTAATATTTTAATATTTTCTAAATATTATTAATAATGCTATTAGGATCGAAAACTTCATCTTTGATATATTTGAATTTCGACATATGAATTTCCTTTAGGTACAATTTCTAATAATTTATTTCATTTATTTAATATTGCATTTGATAAATTTTGAAATATTTGACAATTATTACATTGGGTAAGAGAGAATTTTCGTATTTGCAACATATCATCATCATCATTGACTCGACAGCCCTTTCTGGGTCTTGGCCTTTTCCAGGATTCTTATCCACTCTGATCTGTTTCGTGCTTTTTTTCTCCAGTTTTTTATTTTTAAGGTTCTTATATCATTTTCTATTTGTTCTAAATATCTCAGCTTTGGTCTTCCTCTTGTTCTTTTTCCTACTGGCATCTGTTTGAATATTTTGTTTGGTATTTCGCCTTCTTCCATTCTTTCTACATGTCCCATCCAACGCAGCCGTCCTATTTGCAACATATAGGGTGTTTTAAAGTTTCCTATTTGGCGGGGATAGTATTTCGTGAAAAGAAATGTATGAGACAAGAAACAAAAGCAAAGAAAACAAAAAAACAAGGAGAACATTTGGAAAAAGAAGAACATTCAGATCAATAAGAACATTTAGAACAAGAAGACATTTTAGACACAACAATCATGGCAACGGAAAAAAGGAATTGTCAGAATTAGAAAAAATATTACAACTAATGCAAATACAATCACAAAAAATGGATAAAATGGATAAAAATCAGGATGAATCAAAACAAGCCATGAAAAAAACATCGGAAAACATGGATGAAAATCAACGTGAAACAAAACGAGTAATGGAAGAAAACCAAAAAGAAACCAAAAGAACAATGCAAGAAAATCAGGAGGAAACAAAACAAGCAATAGAAGAAAACAACAGAAACATACAGAGTATCAAGAAGGAAATGGTTAAAAAAATCGAAGAGATTGTAGAAAAGAGCGAGAAACAGGAGATAGTGATTAAAGAAATCAAAATCAAAATGAAGGATATAAAGAATTACCAGAAAAAGGAACTAGAGAATTATATCTTTTAAGTCCCTTTTACTTTTCAGTGTCGGGACTAATGTCTATTCACGTGTGCACAAACTTTGACCATTGTTTTCTATCCTGTGCCAGTCTGCTTGCTTCTGCTACGGTTTTCCCTTTCTTTTGAATAATCTTCTCAATAGTTGTATCCCAGTTTTCTGTTGGTCTTCCTCTGTTTCTTTTTTTCTGTATTCTTGCTTCCCATACTTTTCTTACTGGTATGTTTCTTCTCATTCTTTTCATGTGGCCCCACCAACTCAGCTGTTTTTCTTCGATGTATTCTAGGAGTGGTTTAGTTTTGAGCTCCGCTCGTATATCTATATTTCTTATTCTGTCTCTTTTTGTTACTCCTTTTACTCGTCGTGGGTATTTCATTTCCAGTGCCTGAATCTTACTCTTCATTCTTCTTGTTAATACCCAAGACTTGCACCCGTATGTAAGTACTGGTCTGTATATCGTGTTGAAGACAGTTATTTTGGTTTTTCTGGATATTTCTTTTTTATTTAAAAATTTGTTGTAATTGCGTGGAATATCTTAGACGTTTTGTTAATCCTCTCTTCTATATCTTTGTGTTCTTTTCTCCTCCGTTATTTTCCACTGTTACTTCCAGGTATTGGAAGTGGTTTACCTGTTCTATTGTTTCTCCATTGATTTGTATGTTTAATACGGGTTGTTCTTGTGCTACTACCATAATCTTTGTTTTGCGTGTGTTTATTTTCATCCCATGCCTATTTAATACCTCATTCCATGTTTGTAGATTATTTCTTAGATCTTCCTCTTTATCTGCCATGACAATTACATAATCAGCAAATGCACATTCTGATATTCCTACTCTTGTTAGGTTTCGGTAATCCGGTTTTTTAATTGTGGTATACATTCTTTAATTATTTCGTCCATTGAAGATGTTAAAGAGTGTAGGGCTCATGACTCCTCGTTGTTTTAAGCCTTCAGATGTTTTAAATTGTTTCGATTTCATATTTTTATGCATTATGTAATTCGTGTTCCTTTTATATAGACTTTTGGTGACTTCTATTAGTTTTCTATCTACTCCTCTTCTAATTAGACTGTTCCATATTGTTTCTCTTTTCGCTCTGTCGAATGCTTTTTCTAGGTCGATGAAGGCCATGTACGCTTTGGTTTGTGATGTGATGTGATGAAGAACGAGATGGAACAACAAGAAATAAGAATTAAATATCAAATAGAAGAACAAGAAATAAATATTCAAAACAAAATTAAGGAGGTAAAGAATTACCAGAAAAAGGAACTGGAGAATTTAGAAATCCAATTTGAAAACGCGTTATAAGAAGACAAGCGCGAAATAGAAGAAAAATTTAAGCAAAATGAAAAAAAATTGAGGAAATCAAAATGCAACATGTTTCGGAGAAAGAAGAGAAATGTTTATCCATAGTACAGATGACGTGAAAATACGGTTCGGTGGGGATGTAAGAAAACTACACCCAGTGCCTTTCATAAATAGTCTTAAAAAGAAAGTACAACACATCGGCAATTTTGAAACAGCTAAAGAAACTATCAGAAACCATCTTAAGTATGAGGCAGGTCTATGGTTTGACAGAAAGGAGGAAGAATTTGACAGTTGGCAACAGTTTGAACAAAAATTTTTAAATTATTTCTGGGGAAAAGTCCAACAATTGGAAATCAACAAGAAGTTACAAAATGGGAAATACAATGATAGGATGGGAATCTCCTAAAAAACATACGCATTACAAATTTACAATAATGCAAAACATTTACAATATAATTATTCGTCAGAGCAATTAGTCGAACTGATTGCAAGACATTTCGAAGGAACGCTAGAAGACCATATCACGTTGCAAAATTACAAACACATAGATAGTTTATGCCAATTCCTACAAATAAGAGAATCGCGTCTAAGAGAAAGAAAGTCAAGAAGATCGCAAGAAGATTACAGACCCCTAGAAACACAGGACTACAGAGATAGAAAACAAAATTATGATTCCTCTTTATAAAAAGAGGAAATTATGAATCAAGAAATCGGCAATGGAATGAGGACAGAGATCGAGAAAATCAGAATAGAAACACCACACACACAAATCAACACACAAACAGAAATAATAGTAGACAAAATGAACAGGGATATCGAGAAAACCGATATGGATACGACAGACCAAGAGAAAATAGAAGAGAGGTAAATAATACCCAGACAGAAGAATATGAAGAAGAGAGGCACTACGACGAAAATAAAAATAACGAGGAGCAACCGGCGTTTTTTTACGAAGGCGCTCACTAAAAACAAAGAACCAAACCTGGCAGGAAACAATGATAAAAGAAATGAAAAAAAATTAAAATTTGTGGATGGTTTTATCAACGAGAAACCAATTAAAATTATGATAGGCACTGGATCGGAAATATCACTGGTCAACAGAAAATTAATAGAAGTTAATTTAACAAATTTAATTTACAAAATACCTAGTGTGAATTTAGTGGGCGCAAATAAAAGGACATTGGCAACAATAAACGAAGGCATACGAATAAAGTTACGATTGGGTAAGAGATTTTATGCACTACAATGTGTGATAATGCCAAATCTGTCACATGACATAGAATAGAATAGAAATATGCTTTATGGTCACTGAAAATTTTTACAATTTTATGGACAAAGCTTACATACCGTCAAAAGAAAACATAATATCAATAACAAATAACAACTACAATTTACTAAAATGGAGTTCGGTTCTGCACCGATAACTATAATGTTGTATTCAATGTGGGCTCAGAATATTTTGAATATTAACAAAGTTTAATATAAGTTATAAATTTTGAATCTCAGTGATATATTGAAATAAACTGTAAGTGTACAAACTCTTTACATAATATCCAGTTTAATTAACATTAAAGTCAGCAAATTGCAATTATTTGTTATTGTTGTCAATAAACAAATCCAGTTTTACCAGCAAAATAACCGCTTTTAGTAAAGACCGATATACCTGTTTTAGCAGGTGTACAAGATCGGACTTACTTTTCACTTAACGTTTATCGAAATGAATTCTAACATGGAATCACACAACAGTTCTACAGTACAAGACCAGCAAAGTCAAATAAACGCATCACAGTCATACTCTTTGGCAGCGTCGAGAGTGCAATTTCCTTTAAAATCCCAAGCAATTATCTTTAGTGCCTTAGAAAACACCAAACTTCAAGACTACCTTTTTCCACTTGGAAATATAATTCAACCGAAAAATATAATCTTCTCTTCTAGATTATCTAATAATCGCATATGTATGTGTTTACCCAATAAACAAATAGTGGATGATTTTATGAATAATCATGGTCAAATAGAAATACAAGGTGAAATTGTCAGAGCAAGAAGGTTAGTTACACCAGCGGAACGACTTGTGCTCTCCGGCGTATGTCCTTCAATACTGCACGACTTGCTAATCAATGAGTTACAAAAAATCGGCATAGTTCCTGTCTCCCCATAACATTCCTCAAAATTAGTGCTTCTATGCCTGAGTACAATCACATCCTTAGTTTTCGAAGACAAATCTATATCAGTCCTCACAGTCTAACACTACCAGAGTCATTTACTCTTGTTTTTGACAACACGATATATAGAATATTCATTTCTCAAGACAGTTTAGTTTGCTTTAGATGCAAGAAGCCAGGGCACATTGCATCACAGTGCTCGGAACCACTAGCTCAACCTCAACTAAACCCCAACCAAAACAATGAAGCATCGTTATCCAGCGCAACAAATATATCTTCGCAAGCACCCAATGATACAAACCCTTCTCAGTGTAAACAAATGTATATTTCTAATTTCCCGGAGATACCGAACAAAGTAGATGCATCAAATAAGGACAGTCACATAATTAATCAACCAACCAACCAATGAACCAAAACGTAACTTTGATGAAATTATTTTACCTGAAGCAGATCCATCTTCAAAAGAATGTAACATTTTTCCACCACCTAAAGCCCAAGCAAAATCTAAAAAAGCTAAAATTAGTTCAGCAAGCACTTCTGAATGCTCATTTTCTCTCTTACTTGACCCTGCTAAAAACTTCATAGAAAATCACCCTCTACCTTTCCCTCTAAACTTTGATCAGCTTAACATGCTCCTAATGAATATCACGGGATCAAAAGATCCTATAACCACAATTAAAGAATATACCACAGACCTATCAACTTTATCCCATATGCTCAGTCAAGTTTACCCCCATTTAAAGGAAAGATCCATAAAACGTAAATTCACGTCCATAAAGAAAAAAATCAATAGTTATCTTGGCAGTGAGGCATCGGACTGGGAAAGTGACACATCTCAATTAAGCCAACATTAAAATTCAAGTCTCTACTTCAGTGGAACATTGATGGATTTTTCCATCGCCTTTAGATAGCTAACACTTTAGCTGAACCTTTTAGAGAAATGTCTTCAAACAGTAACTACAGTGATACATTCCTTAAAAAAAAGAATAACAGAAAATACTGATCTTTTTGAAAGTGACAATTTAAATGATTCATTAGATCTACCTTTCACTTTTGAAGAACTGGAAAATGCTTTATCCGAATTAAAAAACACTAGCCCGGGCCCAGACGATATCCCGGCAATATTTTTAAAACATCTTTCTTACTCAGCAAAATTATTTATTCTTCAACTTTTTAACTTAACTTGGCAAAATAATAAATTTCCATCAATTTAGTCTAAAACTATTATATTACCTTTTTTAAAACCTCACAAATCAATCCTAGAACCTGACTCATACAGACCAATCAGCTTAACATGCTCTATGAGCAAATTGATGGAAAAAATGGTAAATCTTATATTAACGTAGACATTAGAATTATCAAATCGTTTAGTTCCGGAACAAAACGGTTTCAGACAAAATCGCTCAGGTATTGACAATATTCTTGATCTAGAATCTGACATTCATGGAGCGTTAGCAACCAAACAATACTGTATTGCAATATTTTTCGACTTGAAAAGGGCATTTAATACTTGTTGGAAATTCAATATTCTGAAAGAACTACATTCATGGAATATTCGTGGAAATTGCCTGAAATTTATTAAAATTTTTTTACAGAACCGGTCTTTTTGCGTGAGAGTCCATAATACTTACTCAGAGGAGAAAAGTGAAGAAAATGGAACACCCTAAGGATCAGTCCTAAGCCCTACATTATTCTTAGTGGAGGTAAATAATGTTATTAACAACCTTACTAAACCTCTAAAGGCTCGACTTTTTGCAAATGACCTTGTTGTGTATATCAAAGGAAATAACACCGAATCATACAGACCAATCATCTTAACATGCTCTATGAGCAAATTGATGGAAAAAATGGTAAATCTTAGATTAACGTGGACATTAGAATTATCAAATCGTTTAGTTCCGGAACAAAACGGTTTCAGACAAAATCGCTCGGGCATTGACAATATTCTTGATCTAGAATCTGACATTCATGAAGCGTTAGTAACCAAACAACACAAATTAAATATTCTGAAAGAACTACATTCATGGAGTATTCGTGGAAATTGCCTGAAATTTATTAAAAACTTTTTACAGAACCGGTCTTTTTGCGTGAGAGTACATAATACTTACTCAGAGGAGAAAAGTGAAGAAAATGGAACACCCCAAGGATCAGTCCTAAGCCCTACATTATTCTTAGTGGCGATAAATAATATAATTAACAACCTTACTAAACCTCTAAAGGCTCGACTTTTTGCAGATGACCTTGTTGTGTATATCAAAGGAAATAACACCGCATCAATGACAAACGCTTTGCAGCATTTTCTAAACCAATAAGAACAATGGTTTCTAACGACCGGATTCAAATTTTCAGTAACAAAAACATCAGGAATACTTTTCTCCAAAAAGGTTTCATCAACGCCCCCTACCTTAAAATTATATAATACTATGCTCCCATTTAAACCAACGGCAAAGTTCTTAGGTATGTGGTTTGATCAACAACTTACTTGGCAGGAACATATAAAGCAGACAATTTTAACATGTCATAAAAGACTGAATCTAATGAAAACCTTGGCAAACCGAAATTGGAGATCAGATCAGGAAACTCTGTTGAGAATATATAAAACACTAATTAGATCTAAATTAGATTATGGATCAATTGCATATGCATCTGATTCAAAAACATTACTTAAAAACTTGACAGCATACACAACGCTGGTATTAGAAATGCACTTGGAGCCTTCCGGACAACTCCCTCCGAAAGCATACTGAGCGAAGCCGGCGAACCACCTCTAAACTACCGAAGAATATACTTAGATCTAGCACATGCTACATCTATAGCCTCAAATATAAAAAAACTTCTCTTCTGTAATACTTTTAATAACAAATATATTGTTACAACTTCTTTAAAGTAACTTTATTCAAACTCAAATACAATATTACAAACTTTAACAAACTGACAACTGTCGACTACTAAATCTGAATTACAACTGAACTATAAAATGTCAAACACATATATTTATATAGATTTCTGGCGTTCTGAGGTGGGATTACGAACACTCGATACGAATCGTATCCGCCATGTTTTGCAATTCGCGAACTCAATCGACTATAGGTGGCAGTGCAGTTGCATGAAAATGGCCGGTGTAATTGGGATATCGTATTTTTCTGTAATTAATATTGTTATTGATGTAATTAATTAATATAAATAAATTATTTATTAAATAAACACATCCGACAAACTCTCAAACGACGTTCATACATAGGTTAACGGATGATTGGTTTATATTTTCATCCCAATTCCTCTAGTTCCAAATAAGCGGCAGCACCCTCGCTTGAGCTAGCGAATAGAGCCTTACGGGAAAACATGTCGGATACGATTCGTATCGAGTGTTCGTAATCCCTATGCTGGACGTCACCAGACATTTCTGGGTTATTCCATGACATCCAGAACATTCTCGTACGTGCCTACTTCTTCTTTTACGTCAAGGGACTTTTTCTATGTAGTATCAATCTAATGAAGAGAAACGTAGGCAAGAAGAGAAAGAAAATGAAGAAAAACGTAGGCAAGAAGAGAAAGAAAATGAAGAGAAGCGCAGGCAAGAAGAGAAAAAGCTTAGACAAGAAGAGGAGGAGAGGCGTAGACAAGTAGAGGTAGAGATAATAAATAGTTTGTCTCAAATTCAAGAAAGTTTTACATTAGAGGTAAGTCAAATTAATAGTAGAATAGACACATTACAAGGAAAATATAACTATTTAGATAATAAACTAGAACAGCAACAAAATGATTTTTGCATCTTAATGCAGGCCAGCAGCATCTTAATCAGGTTTTCCAGAGTCAACTGAAAGTTAGATATAAAAAACATAACGAAAGCCTGCAAGAGTTCGAAGCCGATATAAAAAGATTATTGCATTTAGCGTACTCTCAGGCACCTAAAGATTTTCTGGAACAAATTGGGATACAGGCTTTCATATAACAAATGAAGCAGGCTCTCCGATTACAACACCACAACACACTAAATGGAACACTAATCTCAGCTCAGGAGTTTGAAGCGGCAAAAAGTATTTCCAGATCTCGCCCAAAATTAAAAGAAATAAGATTTAGAGAAAACGAAGTAGTCACAACCTCAGATAATCAACAACCTATTTTATCCCAAATTTTAAGCATACTACAAAATATTCAACAAAGAACACGAAACCAAAACAGAAGATGTTCTGCAAACAATTGCAGAAGCCGATCCCAGCCAAGCAAAGAACCAAATTCCGAGGTCAGAAGGTCGCCTAGATCGACATCCAGAAGCCCATCACATAGTCCTACAAGAAATACTAGTAGAGATAGGTATTTAAGGAATCGCCCCACAGCTGTCACTAATGTTACAACTTCTTTAAAGTAACTTTATTCAAACTCAAATACAATATTACAAACTTTAACAAACTGACAACTGTCGACTACTAAATCTGAATTACAACTGAATTATAAAATGTCAAACACATATATTTATATAGATGTCTGGCATTCTGGACGTCACCAGACATTTCTGGGTTATTCCATGACATCCAGAACATTCTCGTACGTGACTACATCTTCTTTTACGTCAAGGGACTTTTTCTATGTAGGATTAATCTACGGAACTGTCATAACAATATCAATTATTACAATAACAAACCCCGTGCCCCCAAACCTTACTACGAGAGAATCCGATTATATAGTTCCAGACGAAACATTCAATTCCCAACAGTATTTCAAACGAATACCAATAACTATCTAACTTGGACTATCGAAGAGCCCAAAGTCGATACAGCGTTAAGTATATATAATAAACATGAAACTAGTCCTATTATTTTTAAAGTCAAACTAAATTCAATCCTAGATCAACAATACAACGAGTGGATTAAAATTTATGCAGATGCATCCAAAGGTGAACTTGGCGTTGGAGCAGCAGTGGTAACCCCAAATGACACTTTTCAATTTAAACTTCCTCTAAATTCCAGCATCTATACTGCAGAACTATTTGGTTTGTTCAAATCCATCAAGCAAGTAAATATTAAAAACATCCCTTGTTGTCTAGTCCTTTCTGACTCTCTCAGCACAGTCAAATCTATGCAAAATGTATACCCTAAACACCCCATTGAGAAAATGATGAAGGCCGAATTAATGAAAGCTCAAGAAAATTTCAGAAGAATCAAATTCCTGTGGATACCATCTCATATAGACATAGAAGGGAATGAAGAAGCAGATGCTAGTGCGCGTAACGCTATCAACAGTGATGCATCAAAAACAGAGTGTCGGAGTGTCGCAGGCGATTTAAAAGTTTATTTCAAAAATAAGTTGTTAAGTGCGTGGAATCGGGAGTGGAATGACTCTAGTTCTAAACTTAGAACCATCAAAAGTGACATTTTTTCATGGAAGTCCACTGTCAGAAGTAGAAGATGCCAAACTATTATTACACGTCTACGACTTGGACACTGTAGGTATACTCACGCGTATCTCTTCTCAAATAGTGAACCTCCAAAATGCGAAACATGCAATACAGTAGACAGTATAAAGCACTTCTTGATAGACTGTCCTAAATATGTAAATCAAAGACAGTTTTACAATTTGCCAAATAACCTGAAAGCACTCCTCAACAAAAATTGAGTTCCGGACAATTTATTAGGTTACTTAAAATGTATAAATATATTACACAAAATTTAACTTAATTAATTGTTACAAATGTTCAATTACCCCCTCCGTGGCTCAGTGGTAAGAGCGCCTGCCTTTGGATCGAAAAAATCCGAAAGGTTGTGGGTTCGAATCTCACCAGGGTCAGGAATTTTTCATTTATTATAAATTAATAAATGAATATAGTTTCTGTCCTTGTGGGATCGGTACTCACCGGAGGGACCGCAGACGTTCGGATACAATTAGCGTCTCTTTGCAAAGACAATGACGTCGACTTTGCAAAGTAACAAGACACTTACTCAACACACACGCTACACATGACACTAGGTACCTAACTGTTCAAAATTACCGTACCTACCATGCCAACGGCCATTAGTTGTCGAGGCATTAACTAAATAAAAAAAAATGTTCAATTGTTCACAAATTCTAATTAATTGATACAATGATTGATTGTTACAAATGTTAAATTTAATATTATTACAAATGTTACAGAAATGTCGCTAATAACCTTTGGGTGGATGCGACTTTGTCTCTTTAAATAAAAAAAAATTACTAAAATTAGATAAATCGCCAATATATGTACAGTATGTAAGATATGAAAGCCAAGACAAAAACAATTTATTGCAAAATTTATATAAATTACAAATTGAACATACTTACAACAAATAAAATAAAATACAACATAAGGAACTGACAAGTTTATGCTACTGCGTATGAAACCCAATTTTCTTAGTTATTCATTAAGAAATTTCTCTATTGAATAGTATGGTCTTTTAGATAGATAGGCTTTTGTCATTTTACGGAACTTTGGGAAAGATGTTGCAGATTTAAGTTGTAACGGGAGATGGTTGTACAGTTTCTTTGCGGAATATAATATAGATTTCTTTACTAACTCAGTGGATGGAATCGGTAAATAAATGTCAAAGATTGAATTTCTTGTGGAGTAAAGATGATTGGGCCTTGCTGAAAGACATGAAGGTGTTTACGAATTAAACAAACCGTTTCAAACAAACAAACAAAAGAATATATAAAGATTTTTTGTCTTGGCTGGGCCAATTAGCCAGACATTTTATTTTAAAACAATTTTTTTAATCAGAGGAATTTTTTCTGTATATCTAACTCTAAATATATGTACATAAGAAACTAACATACTACTCTAAATAAATACACTGTTTTGGATGTAAATATTTTTTTGTATATATTTATTTTTTTTTCTATATATTTATTTTTCTATATATATATATATATATATATATATATATATATATATATATATATTGATGTGATCTTGATTATTGATATGAGATAATATTCTTATATGTCATTTAATTTAATCAATGCATTAATAATAATCTAATTAATTTACCAGATCACATATCAATATGTTTTCAATCTCAGGGCGAATTATAAAATTAATTACTTACTCTCGTGGCTTCCAAGTATTTCTCAATGGTTCCTAATCGGGATAGGAAAGAAAAGAGTAAAATAATACACACATATGGGTTACAATTATAATCAAAATATTGTTTATTTTATTTAAATGGCAATCACTGCTTAATATTTGCTAGATCTTATTTTTCTTAAACATAACATTTACAAATGGGAATCTTATTTCCTTTTGGTTTCCAATTGAAAGTTTTTATTAACATTTAACTATTATGATTTATTAGCAACAATTCTATTTAAGTTTGATGAAGCTTTTCTGATATTATTGATTATGTTCTTCAATTTATAATGTGGTATTTAATACGAAAAACCCATGCATTCATGTCCAAACAAATGAGACTGACCTTTTTCTGGTGAACTGAGAATGTCTTCACACAAGACCCGTTTCCTGCTATCCTTGGCTGCGATCAAAACCTCGTCCTGGCTTTCAGTAATGTTCTCCTTTGAAAACTAGCTCGTATAGCTCTCGTTCCTGCTTCTGTCGTGATGCTGTATTCTACCTTTTTCGAAACTGCAATCAGCTACCGGGACACTCTTGGCTCAAGGAGGTTCTTTTACTCTCAACCTGGCCTACCTCTCGTTCCACGATAGATACTCCACACTCACGGAACTACACCGGCTTTCTCACTCTCCGTACACTACCGTCTACTACTGGACTTCACTTCTCGACAGCTCAAAACATTCTGATCTATCTTTTTCATCCATTCCCCTACTTTCTAAATATCCCTTCCAAATTCACAAATCAACCTTCCACCACCAACTCTCATTCGCAGTCTTCCTCAAAACCAATTTTTAATCTTTCTAAATATGCTTAATGGATTTCAAAAAAAAATAGTTAATTCCCAATCTAAAATTACCTTACCTTCCGCGAACAACGATAATGGTACGCTCCATTCACTTTGTTTATTCTCGGCGTATTGTCCCGAGTTCCGTAAGCTTTTTCTAATCACTTCTTAAAATTAAATATAACAATTTGTTGTATACAGGTTGTTCTAAATTTATATGCTCGTGGTTGAGAAAATTGAAAATATTTTATATTAAATTGAATTCTGTTTATAATTATCAAAATTTAATTTTCATATCAAATAGAAATATAACAAATCCCCGCCTTGTATTCGATAAAATTTATCTGCATTTTTAAATAAATTTTCTCGAGGCAAAACCAACTCCCTGTATATTTCCTTACTTTAATCTACGTCTTATATCCTAACTTACTATCTACTTCATGTATCTGTCTTTTATTCGTGATATTTGTATACATCGTGAATATTATAAATTCCTCGGATCTTTTCCGAGTTCCTGTGCCTCAACTCATAACTATTTATCCCATTTTCATTATTCACGATGTACGGGCCTTCGAAAACAGGCATCAACTTTGCGCAAATGCCCCCAGGAAGATTTGATACTCGTAATGCCCTCACGAGTACTTTTTCACCCTTTTGGAAAGTCACTGGTCTTCTTTTTCTATTTTGTTCCTGTCTTTGGATATATTTTTCGTTGCTTCGCCGTAATCTTCTCTGTACGGTTTCAATCACCTGTTGATATTCTTTTGGCTCTTGGTCTTCCCATGGCCTTATCGGCAGTACACCCTTCATGATGTATTCTGGGGTCTCTTTTGTTACTGTGCTCGGAATTGTATTTAGATACCTTTCTATTTCCGCCATTTTCCTGTCCCAGTGACGATGTTGACCATCTGTTGCAATGCGAAGAAATTTCGTCACTTCCTGTATGAATCGTTCCGAAGGATTACTCTGTGGATGCCTGATGCTGACAAAATTTGTCTCTATTCCTCGTTCTCGAAGTTATCCCTTGAAACGATCATTTCGGAAATACGTTGCAGTGTCCAGTAGAATCTTTTTTGGTGTTCCTACTATGGCTATAAAATTGTCGATTTTTCTTAATATTTCTTCCCCCTTTGTGGTGCGGCAACTATATAATTTTACGTATTTTGAAAACACATCCACCATTACCAGAATATGTTTGTTCCTTTTAGTGGTCATAATTAGATCGCTTAACATATCTATTGCTACAATGTCTAGTTTGTTTCGGGCTTCAATATTTTTGGCAACATTTTCGTTTTTGAAATTCCGACTCTTATATTTTTGACATACATCGCACTTCTGGGTAATTTCCTTTGCAATGCGGTAATCCTGTCGGCTGATGTAATTTTCCCTAAAAACGAGCCAAACTTTTCTGCTACCGATATGCCCATTGTCCTCATGTAATTTCTTTATTATCTTTTCGGCCAATGTCTGTGTCACTAAATATAGTTCCTTTCCGTCTATTCTCTTAAAATATATGTTATTTTCTACTTCCGCTCTTCTTTTCTCTCTTTCCTCTAGGTCTTCCTGGTTTGTCCTTATCTCATTTAACGAATATATCCCTTCTTCTTGTATTAATCTATTTAGTCCCACCTGTAGAGTAATTGTTTCCTTTTTTCCGGTGTCCTCATCCCGTGTTAGAGCGTCGGCTATTATGTTGTCTTTTCCTTTTATATATCGGAACTCAAAATCATACTCCTGTAATAATAGAATGCCTCTATGTATTCTATTATTTACTAATCTATTCTTCATGATATATACTAAAGCTGCATGGTCTGTTTCGATTGTGAATTTTGCTCCCAATAAGTAAAACCTCAATTTGTTTACGCAGTATAGTACACTGGCAAACTCCAATTCTGTAACACTATATTTTCTCTCATGTGTTTTAGTCACTCGAGATATAAAACATATCGGCACTTCTTGGTCGTTTTGTATTTGAGACAGAACTCCTGCAAATTTTTGTATGGACGCATCAGTTCGGAGTATAAAAGGTAAATTGTAAATGGGGTGGTATATTTTCGTTCCTTTTGCGAATTCTCGTTTTAATGTTTCGAAAGCTTCCTCCTGTTCTTCTTTCCAATTCCATTTTATTCCTTTTTTAAGCAATTTTATCAGAGGGATTTCCTTTTGGCTCAAATCGGGAATCAGCTTTTTAAAATAATTAATCGTGCCAAGAAAACCTCTCAATGTTTTCAAATTCGTTGGTCTTGGGTATTCATCTATGAGCTCTCTGTCTTCGGCTAATCTTACTGTTTTAGTGTCCAATTGAAAACCCAAATAAATGACTTCTTTTTGAAAAAATTGACATTTTTCAATGTTTAATTTCAATCCCGCTGTGTCCAATTCTTCCAGAATTATTTCTATGTGTTCCAGATGACTCTGAGTATCTTGTGAAAAAATTAATAAATCATCGATATAATGAACTATGAAATCTTCATGGCGATTCAAAATGGTATGTAGAGCTCGGACGAGTGCAGCACAAGCACTCTGCAATCCAAATGGCACTACCTTAAACCGGTAGACAATACCATCAATAGAAAAAGCGGTGTAGTTTCTACACTTTTCAGCTAACGGTATCAACCAAAAACTGTGTTTTAAGTCAATTTTTGAAAATATGTATGACCCGGTGATTCTTCCAAAAATGGCCTCGATGTTTAGAGGTGATTCATATTGTGATACAGTGTGCTGGTTGATATTCCTGGCATCTAAACATAATCTCAATTCTCCATTGCTTTTCTTTACTATCACAATCGGGTTAACATACGGTGAATCACATCTTTCGATGATTTGATCTTCCAACATTTTATTTATTTCTTCTTTCACCTCTTGTCGATACTTGTATGGAATCGGGTAAGTCTTTGATCGAAAATTTCCCAAGTTTTTCACCTCAAATGAATGTTCGTACTTTTTAGCCACTCTGTTTTCCTCATTGATCAAATTTTCGTAGTTTCTTAACATCAACCGCAATTCTTTTTCTTTCCCTTCTCCACATATCAATTTTCTGTCTTTTTTCTCAGATTCTTCACACATGTTTACCGTGCATTCTGCATCCTCGTTTGCATATACCTCCTCTTCAAATACTACTGTTTCAAACATATTCTTTTCACTTTCATTTTTTTGCTTTATTTCTTCTTCTCCTGAGCTCGTCTCTTCTTTTGAGGAATCCCAGGTTTTCTTTGTTTCTGATACTCTCAAATTTTCTTCTTCTGGGCTCAACTCTTCTTTTGAGGAGCCACAGGTTTCATTTTCTTTTATCTTTTTCTGACCTTTTCTCCTTTTTTTTCTTTGTCCTTGCTTCGCTGTCAAATTCATTTCCACTGTTTGTTCTTTACCTGATTCCTCCGTATTTTGTTTCTCATGTTCCTTGTCCTGTTCTTTTTCGTCTTCTTCTGTTAGTTTCATCGTATTATTTTTAAAATCTATCACTACATATTTTTCTGCCAATTCGTCAACTCCTACTATCATGTCATGTGACATGTTTGGCATTATTACACATTGTAGTGCATACATATTCTTACCCAGTCGTACCATTACTCGTATGCCTTCATTTATAGTTGCCAATGTCCGTTTGTTTGCGCCCACTAAATTTACCCTAGGTATTTTGTAAATTAAATTTGTTAAGTTAACTTCTTCTATTAGTTTTCTGTTGACCAATGTTATTTCAGATCCAGTGTCTATCATAATTTTAATTGGTTTCTCGTTGATAAATCCATCCACAAATTTTAAATTAACTCCATTTTTCTTTTCGTTGTTTCCTGCCAATTTAATAAACTCCTTGGGGTGACAAAAGATTCCTGTTTGAGTTTTGGATTTTAGTGAGCGCCGTCGTGAAAAGACGCCGGTTGCTCATCGTTGTTTATATTTTTTCGTCATAATGTCTCTCTCCGTCATATTCATCTGTCTGGGTATTATTTACTTCTCTTCTATTTTCTCTTGGTCTGTCGGATCTGTTTCGGTTTTCTCGATATCCCTGTTCATTTTGTCTACCATTATTTCTGTTTTCTTGATTTGAGCGTGTGGTGTTTCTATTCTGGTATTCTCGATTTCTGTCCTCATTCCATTGCCTATTTCTTTGTTCATAATTTCCTCTTCCGTTGTCTCTATTTTCGTTTTCCCTTCTGGGATTAAACTCTCGTCTTGTATAGTCCCTCCTATTTTGATTTCTATCTCTGTAATCTTGTGTTTCTCGGGGCCTGTAATCTTCTCGCGACCTTCTTAATTTTCTTTCTCTTAGACGTGATTCTCTTATTTGTAAGAATTGGCATAGACTATCTATGTCTTTGTAGTTTTGCAATGTGATATGGTCTTCCAGCGTTTCTTCGAAATGTCTTGCAATCAGTTCGACTAATTGTTCCGATGAGTAATTATATTGTAAATGTTTTGCATTATTGTAAATTTGTAAAGCATATGTCCTTTCTGATACCCCCATCCTATCATTGTATTTCCCATTTTGCAATTCCTTGTTAATTTCCAATTGTTGGACTTTTCCCCAGAAATAATTCAAAAATTTTTGTTCAAATTGTTGCCAATTGCCGAATTCTTCTTCTTTACTATCGAACCATAGGCTTGCTTCATATTTGAGATGGTTTCTGATAGTTTCTTTTGCTGTTTCGAAATTTCCGATGTGCTGTATTTTCTTTTTCAGGCTATTTATGAACGGCACTGGGTGTAATCTTCTTACATCCCCGCCAAACCTTATCTTCACGTCATCTGTGCTATGTATAACCATTTCTCTTCTTTCTCCGACATTCTGTTGCGTCCTGTTTTCGGTGACTTGTTTTTCTATTTCTGTGATTCTTTTTTCCACTTCTTCTCTGTCTACTTGGATAGCATTTTCCAACTTATTTTCCAAATTTTCTAGTTCCTTTTTCTGGCCATTCGTTATCTCCTTTATTTTATTTTGAATTTTCATTTCTTGATCTTTCATCTCGTTTTTCATTGTTGTTAAACATCCTTTTACTTCCTTTTCATACTTTCCTATGCGTTCCTCCATTTTCTTGTTGTTCTCTTCTATTGCTTGTTTCATTTCCATCTGATTTTCTTGCATTATTCTTTTTGTTTCATCCATTTTCTGTTGTGTTTCATCCATTTTTTGATCCAATTTTTGTTGTGTTTCATCCATTTTTCGTTGTGTTTCCTCCATTTTTTGATCCATTTTTTGTTGTGATTCATCCATTTTCTTTGATGTTTCTTCCTGATTTTTATCCATTGCTTGTTTTGTTTCCTCCTGATTTTTATCCATTGTCCTTTTTGCTTCATCCATTGCTTGTTTTGTTTCTCTTTGATTG
This sequence comes from Diabrotica virgifera virgifera, assembly GCF_917563875.1. Classification (NCBI taxonomy): domain Eukaryota; kingdom Metazoa; phylum Arthropoda; class Insecta; order Coleoptera; family Chrysomelidae; genus Diabrotica; species Diabrotica virgifera. The sequence continues at coordinate 131,128,847 of NC_065451.1, read as the reverse complement.
TCATCCAGTTTTTGTTGTGTTTCATCCATCTTCTGTTCCATTCTTTGTGACTGGAGTTGCATCATTTTAATAATTTATCTATTCCTGATAATTCTTGCTGTTCTGATGCCATGATTGTGGTGTCTAAAATATCTTCTTGGTCTGAATTATTCTCTTGATTTGAATGTTCTTTTTGTTTTTTGTTGTCTTTGCTTTGGCTTCTTGTCACAGACATTTGTTTTCAAGAAGTACTGTCCCCGCCAAATATGAAATTTTACTAGTATGTTACCAAGACGACTTTTTCTCACCCAAATATTATAAATTGTCAATAAATATATCAAATGTAAATATCGTAAAAATAAAATATTAAATCTTATGTAAAATTTGTACCTAAAGAGATCTAAAATTTTATGTTATCAAATGTAAGTATCTCACTTTTTACCACAGGCATATAAATCTTCAAATACCGGCTTTACTCTTTCCATCCTTCAAATTTGCCACTAGAAATACTTTTCAATGCTTTCCACGTTGGACGACAGTTGATGTGATCTTGATTATTGATATGAGATAATATTCTTATATGTCATTTAATTTAATCAATGCATTAATAATAATCTAATTAATTTACCAGATCACATATCAATATGTTTTCAATCTCAGGGCGAATTATAAAATTAATTACTTACTCTCGTGGCTTCCAAGTATTTCTCAATGGTTCCTAATCGGGATAGGAAAGAAAAGAGTAAAATAATACACACATATGGGTTACAATTATAATCAAAATATTGTTTATTTTATTTAAATGGCAATCACTGCTTAATATTTGCTAGATCTTATTTTTCTTAAACATAACATTTACAAATGGGAATCTTATTTCCTTTTGGTTTCCAATTGAAAGTTTTTATTAACATTTAACTATTATGATTTATTAGCAACAATTCTATTTAAGTTTGATGAAGCTTTTCTGATATTATTGATTATGTTCTTCAATTTATAATGTGGTATTTAATACGAAAAACCCATGCATTCATGTCCAAACAAATGAGACTGACCTTTTTCTGGTGAACTGAGAATGTCTTCACACAAGACCCGTTTCCTGCTATCCTTGGCTGCGATCAAAACCTCGTCCTGGCTTTCAGTAATGTTCTCCTTTGAAAACTAGCTCGTATAGCTCTCGTTCCTGCTTCTGTCGTGATGCTGTATTCTACCTTTTTCGAAACTGCAATCAGCTACCGGGACACTCTTGGCTCAAGGAGGTTCTTTTACTCTCAACCTGGCCTACCTCTCGTTCCACGATAGATACTCCACACTCACGGAACTACACCGGCTTTCTCACTCTCCGTACACTACCGTCTACTACTGGACTTCACTTCTCGATAGCTCAAAACATTCTGATCTATCTTTTTCATCCATTCCCCTACTTTCTAAATATCCCTTCCAAATTCACAAATCAACCTTCCACCACCAACTCTCATTCGCAGTCTTCCTCAAAACCAATTTTTAATCTTTCTAAATATGCTTAATGGATTTCAAAAAAAAAATAGTTAATTCCCAATCTAAAATTACTTTCTACTATTTACAAAATTTAATGACCTATTATCTACTTCAACTGAGTCTTATTTAGCATAGGCTAATGATCGAACCTTCTGCGAACAACGATAATGACCTATTATCTCTTTCAACTGAGTCTTATTTAGCATAGGCTAATGATCGAACCTTCCGCGAACAACGATAATGGTACGCGCCATTCACTTTGTTTATTCTCGGCGTATTGTCCCGAGTTCCGTAAGCTTTTTCTAATCACTTCTTAAAATTAAATATAACAATTTGTTGTATACAGGTTGTTCTAAATTTATATGCCCGTGGTTGAGAAAATTGAAAATATTTTATATTAAATTGAATTCTGTTTATAATTATCAAAATTTAATTTTCATATCAAATAGAAATATAACAATATATATATATATATATATATATATATATATATATATATATATATATATATATATATATATATATATATATATATATGAAAATTACTAAGTTCTCGGGAAGAACCGCGTTGAGAATTTATAACTCGACGTTTCGGCACCCTTTTTGGAGCCATTATCAAGAGGGGCATTGTTCCGTTCGAGTTCGGGGTCTCAATCTGCCTACTCCCCTCACTCGTGACGTACCAGTAGTGTCTTGTTCTCTAGGAGAACGGTCAAGCGGCACTGAGGTCTCAATCTGCCTACTCCTCAGTGTCGAGTGACGACCTGTCTTCGCCTGTGTAGCTCCTTTTATACTCTCAGTGCGCGCGGGAACTGTATGCGCGGGAGAGGCCTGAGTGGGATCGACTGGCGTGGGGATTCGCCGAAGCAGCGGTCGCCATGTTGCCGGCAGTCTTTTGGCGTCATCGCGTGTGTTTAGGCTGTCAGGGCGTTTTTCAATTTCGATGGCTTCACGGATGATTCTCGATTTTAAGGAGCGGACAGGGGCGATGGTTTTTGCTTTCTCGAAATCTATTTGGTGACCTGTCTGAATATGATGTTGGGCAAGGGCTGAAGTAGTGTCGGAATGTTTTACAGATATGGAATGTTCGTAGATACGGTTTTGGATTCGTCGGTTTGTCTGTCCTATGTATGTCCGTGGGCAACTGGAACAAGGTATCTCGTAGACACCATGGTCTTCATTGGGGATTTGGTCTTTTACGGATCTGACAAGATTTGACAACTTGAAGTGAGTAGTGAAGACGGTTTTGATATTTAGAGGGGTAAGAATTCTACTAATCTTGTCAGTGACACCTTTGATAAAAGGTAGAAAGATTTTGGGTTGATCGGGTGGCAAGTTTTCTTTATTAGATGAAATGGGATTTAGATGTTTCTGAATGCTCCTATTAATTTGGGTTTTATGGTAGCCGTTTTGTAAGAGTGTTTGCCTTATTGAATTTATTTCAGATGGTCTGTGATTGTCGTCACTAAGCCTTATAGAGCGGGAAACAAGAGTGTTGACAACTGAACTGAGTTGGGCGGGGTGATGATGTGACTGGGCATTGAGATACCGATTTGTATGGGTGGGTTTTCGGTACACGGAATAGGAAAAACTGTGAGGTGGCTGTTTTTGAATAAGTACATCAAGGAATGGTAAAGACTCCTCAGACTCAACTTCCATCGTGAATTGAATACTGGGGTGTATTCCATTCAGGTGGGAGAGGAAGAGATCTAACGTATCTTTACCATGGGGCCAAATGACAAAAGTGTCATCAACGTACCGTAACCAGCAAGTGGGTTTGAGATTTGATGATGACAGGGCTATTGTTTCGAAATGCTCCATGTAGATATCAGCTATTACGGGAGAGAGAGGGGATCCCATTGGGGCACTTTTGATTTGACGGTAGAATTGATTTTGGAATGAAAAGTATGTATTAGACATACAATGTTTTATAAGAAATAATGTGTCTTGGGGGATTTGATGTTTGGAGTCCAAGATGGAAATGGTTTCATCAATAGGAATGTTGGTGAATAAAGAAACAATGTCAAAACTAACTAGAATATCTAACATATCCGATTCAGCTACCAAAGCTCTGTCTAAAGGCTTCAATTTTTCTGTCACTCCTCTTTCGATCCCAACGGAGAAAATTATTTGTCAAACTGAAGAAGCTATTTCTCATCTTCCTTCCGACCAAGCCGAAATTGCCAGACAAGATGTCGCCAGAATTCTCCGTACTTCCAAACCCCCACCGACAAATATCAGTCTTTCAGAAAGACGTGCCCTTAAAGAACTCTACAACAACCTTGACATCGTCATCCTTCCGGCAGACAAAGGTAATGCCACCGTCATTCTCAACACTTCTAATTATTTGGACAAAATGTCCGAACTTCTCAATTCTACAGAATACAAACGTGTCCCAAACGATCCCACTACCTATCTGGAAAAAACGACCAAATCCATCATAAATAAGTCCACTCTGCCTCCAGACATCAAAAAATCTCTTACACCCAGAGAAAAATCGTCCCGAATTCCAAGAATATACGGACTTCCAAAAATTCATAAGCCCAACGTTCCTCTAAGACCCATCGTCAGTGCATACAATTGTCCCACTCAGAAATTGGCAAAACATCTCGCCTCATCCCTACAACCACTAGCCGAAAACGCCTTGTCATTCGTCAAAAATTCTTTCCATTTCATTGATCTTCTGAAAAATATTTCTATCTCATCCTCATATATTCTAGTTAGTTTTGACATTGTTTCTTTATTCACCAACATTCCTATTGATGAAACCATTTCCATCTTGGACTCCAAACATCAAATCCCCCAAGACACATCATCTCTTATAAAACATTGTATGTCTAATACATACTTTTCATTCCAAAATCAATTCTACCGTCAAATCAAAGGTGCCCCAATGGGATCCCCTCTCTCTCCCGTAATAGCTGATATCTACATGGAGCATTTCGAAACAATAGCCCTGTCATCATCAAATCTCAAACCCACTTGCTGGTTACGGTACGTTGATGACACTTTTGTCATTTGGCCCCATGGTAAAGATACGTTAGATATCTTCCTCTCCCACCTGAATGGAATACACCCCAGTATTCAATTCACGATGGAAGTTGAGTCTGAGGAGTCTTTACCATTCCTTGATGTACTTATTCAAAAACAGCCACCTCACAGTTTTTCCTATTCCGTGTACCGAAAACCCACCCATACAAATCGGTATCTCAATGCCCAGTCACATCATCACCCCGCCCAACTCAGTTCAGTTGTCAACACTCTTGTTTCCCGCTCTATAAGGCTTAGTGACGACAATCACAGACCATCTGAAATAAATTCAATAAGGCAAACACTCTTACAAAACGGCTACCATAAAACCCAAATTAATAGGAGCATTCAGAAACATCTAAATCCCATTTCATCTAATAAAGAAAACTTGCCACCCGATCAACCCAAAAGCTTTCTACCTTTTATCAAAGGTGTCACTGACAAGATTAGTAGAATTCTTACCCCTCTAAATATCAAAACCGTCTTCACTACTCACTCCAAGTTGTCAAATCTTGTCAGATCCGTAAAAAACCAAATCCCCAATGAAGACCATGGTGTCTACGAGATACCTTGTTCCAGTTGCCCACGGACATACATAGGACAGACAAACCGACGAATCCAAAACCGTATCTACGAACATTCCATATCTGTAAAACATTCCGACACTACTTCAGCCCTTGCCCAACATCATATTCAGACAGGTCACCAAATAGATTTCGAGAAAGCAAAAACCATCGCCCCTGTCCGCTCCTTAAAATCGAGAATCATCCGTGAAGCCATCGAAATTGAAAAACGCCCTGACAGCCTAAACACACGCGATGACGCCAAAAGACTGCCGGCAACATGGCGACCGCTGCTTCGGCGAATCCCCACGCCAGTCGATCCCACTCAGGCCTCTCCCGCGCATACAGTTCCCGCGCGCACTGAGAGTATAAAAGGAGCTACACAGGCGAAGACAGGTCGTCACTCGACACTGAGGAGTAGGCAGATTGAGACCTCAGTGCCGCTTGACCGTTCTCCTAGAGAACAAGACACTACTGGTACGTCACGAGTGAGAGGAGTAGGCAGGTTGAGACCCCGAACTCGAACGGAACCATACCCCTCTTGATAATGGCTCCAAAAAGGGTGCCGAAACGTCGAGTTATAAATTCTCAACGCGGTTCTTCCCGAGAACTTAGTAATTTTCATTTACCTGACCGCGGAAATCTTTTTGAACATTTTAATTTGTTTTTTTTCTTTTTTTTTTTTTGTTTTTTTATTACGCTAAGACATAAACCCGATTCAACTTCTCGGAGGTTTACATCTTCTTAGTTTTTTTTTCTTTTTTTTCTACTTTTTTTCTCTTTTTTTTACTCGTTTTTTTCTTTTTTTTTTTCTTTTTTTTTTTCTTGTTCTTTTTTTTTCAATTTTAATATACAATAATTACTTAAATCTACAGGGTTAAAAAAATAACAACAAAACAAACATGTTTGTTTTGTTTTAACAAACATGCCTGTTTTGTTTTAACAAAATTACTTAAATACAGGGTTAATTATATTGCTACAATTTATATTTACAGTTTTTGATATGTTCGTAAATTGTTTTTAATGTATTAATATCTTCAGAAAAAATCAAATTGTTTAGGCAGACGGGAAGTGGAATTTTTAAAATATTAAGATTATCATAAAATTTGTTTATATTTACTGATTGATGGGAACCTTCGAGGAGGATATGTAGTAGATCACCTTCTTTTTCACACTCACAATTAGGTGACTCTGTGAGACCCAAACTGAACATATGAAGGGGGGTAAGAGCATGATTAAGTAATTAATTAATTAAATTAATTACAATTTAATAATAATTATAATTAGAATTATAAATAAAATTATAATTACAATTATAATTAAAAATTTTATAGATAGTGCATCAGTACTACAAGATGATTTGCTTTTGATACTATTGATTGTTTGGATCAGTTCAGAGTTATCGACTGGTCTTAAAAAGAATGAATTCAAGACCTTTCTTGAATTAGGGAGATAGGAAATGGGATCTTGTTGCGGCAAAATAGTTGATGTTATATTTTTACTCACATTAACGAAGTAGTCGTTTAGACTTTCAGGATTTGGAAGGGAAAATGATTGAACTGTGTGAGTTTTATTTCTAAGATCGTTTATTATATACCAAGTTTCTTTTGCAACACTTTTAGAGCTTCCCAGACGATTTTGATAATAGGCTTTTTTAGCTGATTTGACAAGTTTTAGATATGTTGTCCTGTACTTCGTGATATATTCAGTGACAGAAACATTGGTAATAAATTTCTTGATGTATAGTAGTGAACGCATATTCTTGGCTGATATGCAAATACCTTTCGTAGCCCAAGGTTTCCGATGTTTTGGCTTAATAGGAATTAAAGGAAATGCCTTATTGAAGATGCGGAGAAGCCTATCTAGAAAAACACTGAAATTATAGTCCACGTCTATAGAAGGAAAATGCCACTCAGAAGTTAAGCATAAATTTTGGAATTTACGAAAATTCTGGGTGGAAAAAATCCTACTTAAACGTGGGGTTTTTGAGGAGGGTTTGCTGAAGATGTTAAACTTCGTATACACTGCTTTATGATCAGATAGTCCAGCATTAATAACTGTAGAGCAGACATCAAGGGGTGAGAAATCGGAGACAATATAATCGATTATGGTAGATGTAGTTTTTGTAATCCTTGTAGGAGAATTAACGTGCATTGAGAGACCATACGATTCAAATATGTTGGCCAGGGACACTTGGGTAGCACAACCAGCAGCATAATTAATGTTAAAATCAGCGCATATAATTTTTATGCTTTTATGAGGCAGGTCATCTAACAAATTTAGCAGGTTCTGAAAAAATAGTTCCACGGTAGAATCAGGTGATCTATAAATGCAAATAATGTAAAGATTAAGATTCTTATTATAAACTAAGGAAAACTCGAAGGATTCAGTTAACAAAAAGTCATATTTTGTTACCACAGAAAAATCATTATTTCTAGAAAGAATTAGGGTGCCTCCAAGAGCCGAACTTGGACGATCATACCTGGCAATTGTGGTATATTTTTCTACAAAAAGAGGCTCGTTGACTTCAAGCCAGTGCTCTGTAACCGCAACTATCAGGGGAAATCCTAATTCCTCCAGAAACAAAAATAATTCATCAGTTTTATTGCTTATAGAACGAATATTAATCAGAACCATGCCAAAGTTGTCATCACTAAAATAATTTGAGGTTTCTAGTCCCTCAGAATACGTCGTGTTGTTTAAAAATTTCGCTTTAGAGAGCCAATGGAATAATAACTTCGGTGACATTCCCTTGACTTTGTAGGTGTATAATTCTTTCCGAAGTGAGATAGGACCTATAAGCAGCAAGATCAGCTTCCACTTCAGCTGGACCAATTCCATAGGCTGGACCAATTCCATAGGCATGGTTAAATTCTAGAAGAACTTTTCGTAGTTCTTCAGTCTTAGTAGGTATTCCTTCGGAAGCCAAAAAGAGTTTCACGCTGGTGTTGGTATATCCGTCATAAAATACAGAAGCAGGCTGATCGTGTAGAAAAGCAAGATGTAGTTTAATTGCCTTTAAGATATCCGGTTCCCTTAATCTTGCAAGAAGATATCGACTGTTCGAGTTATTAGTTAGTCTAACTCTTGGTGTTAAAGGATCCAAATTAATGGATGGTTCCAAAGTATCTTTCTTAACAAAATTGATATGGGAACGGAAAGGCTCTTGAGATTTGCAAATTGTGATGGCCTGCTTGTCTGTAAATATATTGGAGAATATCAAAGTGGTTTTAGGCCTGGTCGATCAACAATGAACACCAACAGTAAATCATATAATATTGAAGTATTATCAAACGATAATTATCTTAACTGGAAGTTCCGAATGGAGATGATATTAGCAGAAGCTGGAGTGATTGATTATATTGAAAAATGTTTAGATGCAGAAGATGAAACGTTTTAAATGTCTGCTCAGATGGGGTCAGGGATAAAACTAACTACATGAATACTGGGGGGGTCGAAATGGGGTTAAAGAAGAAAAAGCAGACACTAAAACCTTCTTTTGCGAACGATAGCTCAGTGGTTGTTCGGTGGCAGGTCGTAGAATCGTTTTAAGGAATGAGAGGGATTTATAAGAAACTAACTACCATTACCAAATAAACAAAGGATACCTACACTGACTAGAGGACCTTTCTACTATTTAAACAAAATTGAACGCCGTTTAAAAAATCCGCTGATTCATTACTGAGTACTTAATGAACATATATCTTTAGTTACGGATACCAAATGGGGTGACATTCATGTGAGATTCCTCTTTACAACATATTCATACTAAACGATACAAGAAAAAGCTTATGAATACTAAATAGAATTATAAACTATAAATATATAAATAAACTGTAAATAGACTTACTTTAAACAAGCTTTTGATAGTGTGAAAAGAGATGAAATGTTGGAAGACCTTCGTAATCTAGGTATACCAAAAAATATATTAGCCTCACAAAAATTAGGTTTTAGGGTTCAAAAGCCGCAATTAGAGTAGATGGAGAAATATCTCCCCTGTTTGACATTAACATGGGGGTGAGACAGGGAGACGCACTTTCAACCATGCTGTTCAATATAGTTCTTGAGGCAGTATCAGAAAAACCGATCTAAACGGCCATATCAATACCAAAACTGTACAAATTACTGCATATGCAGACGATGTCGCTATTATTAGTAGAAGCAAGACAAGACTAATGGAAACGTTCAAGGAAATTGATCCTGAATTACAAAAAAGAGGGCTTAAAATAAACGAAACAATAACTAAAAACATGACCATCAAAAGATCATCTGACAATGAAAATGATATCGCAATAGCTATACTATTGAACGTGAGGATGCCTTCACATATCTGGGCACAGGAGTCAATCAGAAGCATTCCGTAAATAGCGAAATTAATGCACGCATTTCCAGTGGGAATCGTACATACTATATATAGTATGTAAGTCTTTAAAAAATAACAAAGCACCAGGACCAGGGAACATACCAGCTGAACTAATAAAATATGGCACAACAAAATTATATGAAAACCTGGCTAAACTCTTTTAAAGATGCATCAAGGGAACGGAAATCCCAGAAGATTGGAAGACATCATGGATATTCACCATACATAAAAAAGGCAGACGGGATCAATGTGACAACTACAGAGGCATCGCTGTAACGAACTCGATCAGCCGAATATACGGAAAACTGATTAAAAATAAAATCGAAAACGAATATAAAGATATAGAAGCTGAAGAACAGGCAGGATTCAGGACAGGGAGATCAACGGTTGACTATCTGTTTTGTATTGCATAGATTATTGAGAAGAAACTGGCCGTCAACCAGGAGGTGCATCTGTTATATGTGGACTTAAGAAAAGCGCATGATAGCATCCCACAAAACAAACTATTGGAAGCATTAGAGAAAACCAATATAAGCGCAAATTTAATAACAGCGACGAACCAATTGTATACCAAAACTGCAGCAAGGGTGAAAGTTGGAAGCAGGCTATCGAGAGGATTCCAAATTAGCAAAGGCCTAAAACAAGGGTGCTGCCTTTCACCGACATTACTTAAGATCTACCTCGAGCAAACTCTAAATCTTTGGAAACGCAAATGCAGAAACATGGGATTACCGATCAACAACAATACAATATACACTTTGTCATTTGCAGACGACCAACTTGTACTAGCGCAAGACTACGATGATATTGAATATATGACAAGGAAATTAATAGAGGAGTACAAAAAAGGTGGTTTGGAAGTAAACATAAAGAAGACCGAATATATGTGTATCGGTGGGACACAGCAGGACCTTACACTGGGGAATGGCGAAATTATTAAACATTGCGACGCATATAAATACCTGGGTATGACCATCACACAAGAAGGAAACGTAGACCGGACGATAGAAGAAAGAAACAACCAGGGAAGAAAACCAATTACCCTTCTCAATAGCATCCTGTGGGACCAGTCAATATCAAACAACAACAAACATAGGATATACAATACAATTGTTAAGAGTATAATCACTTACAGCAGTGAAGTATGGCAAATAAAAGAAAGATACAAGAGAAAGCTTGAAGCAACAGAAATGGATTTCTGGAGGCGCTCAGCAGGAAAATCAAGATTAGAAAGGGTAACCAACAACATAATTAGGGAAATAATGAATGTGAAACACACAATAGTAGATGACATTAGTACCAAACATCTTAGATGGTATGGACACGTACAAAGAATGTCCGAAGAACGACTCCCGAAACAAATCCTAACGTGGACCCCTCATGGTAGACGAAAAAGAGGAAAACCCCGCCTTAGTTGGAGAGAAGGCATAAATCGAGAAATGAGAGAAAGAGAATTGGATGAAGACCTTTGGATGGACCGAAGTGAATGGCGACTAGGTATCGGAAGACGTAGGAGAACGTTTTAAAACCGATATATATATATATATATATATATATATATATATATATATATATATATATATATAAAAACGTCCAAGGAGTAATTGGGTTACTAGTAAATAAAAATTTCGATATCTGGTTTTATTAGCTAAATAATAACAACAAAAATATCTGTATTACTTATGTATACACAAAAAAGGCAAGGTAAAAGATGTATTCTTATTTTCACTGAGCACTAGTGCACCTATTTCGGTAAGAATTGCTTGTTCTATCTTTAAGCATATTTGTAAAGAATGTTCTTCTTTGTAGCAAGTCCTGAAGAAGCCTAAAAACAATAGGCGAAAGCTTGACCAAAATAAAAGGCACTCACTTTGAAGCACCAGTCTTTCATTGCTTCCTCAGTACCAGGGTTTTCCCAGCTGTTATCTCAGTACTTTTTTATATATATATATATATATATATATATATATATATATATATATATATATATATATATATATATAGAGAGAGAGAGAAGCGGAACTACCTGACTTGACAATGGCAAGTGAGATCTTGCCGAAACGTCGTCAAAATAATGGTTTTTATCAAAACCAAAATTATTCAACGCGGAGTCAAACCCGGAAAACAACAGAAAGCACATATAGCTCCCGCGGAAACTTCAAGTGTAACATATATATATATATATATATATATATATATATATATATATATATATATATATATATATATATATATCGTACATACTATGCTAATATACAATTGATGACATCGAAATTATTAGGCAAAGAACCAAAATGGCTGCCTACAGATCATTGATTAGACCTGTAACCTATTGGTTGTGAAACCTCGGTAATGACGAAAAGAGATGAAACTTAACTGAGGACATTCGAGAGAAAGATACTGAGAAAAGTATATGGCCCGGTGCAAGAGGAAGACGGCACATGGGAATCAGGAGAAACGACGAGGTTAACGAAATTAGTGAAGGATATGATATTGTGAGATTTGTGAAAAGTCAAAGACTGTCATGGCTGGGACATGTTCAGCGACAAGAACATACAAAAATCGACAAAAAAGTAGTACAATGGAAGCCGGTAAGAAGGCGAAAAAAAGGAAGACCCAGAACTAAAAAAAAAGCGAACCTGAACGCTTTTCAGGTCGTGCGTCGAACTGAATTGTATTTTCATCGCCGCTAGTTACAGCATGTCGACGTAGGCTGCCAAAAAATACGTGGCAAACAGATTCAACCGTAAGTTTGAAGAAAGAAATAATAGCCTAATAAAATAAAAAAAGTCAAAATGTAAATTCGTACAGGTTGAAACAAATTTTATATCAAAGTTTAGGTGGGTACAAAAGATATTTTCGAGAAAGTATCCAAATCACACAAGGGGATCATTGTTTAAATAAAAAAGGGGGCATTTTTGCAAAAAAATACTTTTTTAACTGCTGAGGTAATTCACTTATTAATGATGGCCTACGGGATTTTTTCTGCAAATTTGCAGGGTAAGTTTTTTACATAAGGCTTACTAAATTAAATATGACCCCTATTTATTTAAATAATTGTATAAAACTTTAAAAACTAATTTTCAAAAAATTATTTTTAGCGTTTTGAATAAGCACTATAAAATGTCTTATTTTACAGACAAAGTTGCGCTATGTTACCAGTATTAAACAAAAAAAATTGGTCGAAAAATTTTTAATATTTTTTGAGATATTGAATTTGTTTATTAAATGTTACTATATTTTCAATTGCAAAAGCGCGGTTGCTGCCAAAGAAATATTCACCTGCAGAAGATCTCATTATTTTTATTTTTATGTATATTTTCGATAAATGGGGTGGCGATTGCTGGTTTATTACGCAAACGAATTTAAAGCGGACTGTATGGAAATAATAACAAAAAAATTTCTTACCTTATTTTAACTGGTAGGTCGAGAAGTCTTCAGTTATTAGTAAGGTGAAGGAAGGAGGGAGAAAGGGTTAATTTATTTTTTACTATAACTGAAACCGGAGTTTTTTGGCGACACTGGATAACTATGCGAAACGACTTAACAATTTGAGTTGTTCTTACTTACTGACGACCACGACTAGTTAGTACTAACGAAAGGTAATTAAAGAGAAAACAAAAAATTTAGTACAATATCTGGGCAAGAAAATAGGCCAGGTACTTCGAATGAAATAAATTTAATGAGGCCAAAACATCCTGCCCCCCGAGTTTATTTTTAAAACAAACGAAAAATCAACGAAAACTAATTTAATTTTAATATGCTAAGTCTGCACATGAACCCATTACCCTACACTAAAATTTTAACTATCAAATAAAATAAAAAAATCCTCTCCAGTTTATTGACTGGGTAGAGGACACAGTTTAACGACTGGGCGCATGTAACTACCGTGCTTGGTTCGCACTTTTGCGATTCGAACAATCCCATCTTTTCCAGGATACAAAGTCTCTATGACTGCCAGAGGCCACTGTAAAGGTGGGATAGTTTCATTTTTTATTATAACTACCATTCCCTCTTTGGGAGGATTCGAGTTAGTGTTCCATTTTAAACGAGACTGCATATAAGACAAATATTCTGAATGCCATCTTTTCCAATAATGTTGAACAATGCAATCTAGTAATTTATATCTTTTCAAAGTACTCATATTTTTATCAAGATCAATATCCATCGAGGGTAATGACACTAAAGGTTCTGTACATAAAAAATGCGATGGAGTCAGCGCGACTGGATTTTCAGGGTCGTTACTTTGAACACAAAGACGACGCGAATTCAAAAGACACTCGATTTGTGTCAGAACAGTTAAAAATTCTTCGTAAGTAAGGATCTGATTCAGTTTCTGATTTCAGAACTCAAAAAGTTTTACATTTTTTATATTGCTTTCCCAAATACCACCGAAGTGACTGCCATAAGGTACGTTCATTTTCCAAGAAATTTTGGTATTATTAAGTTCCTGTTGGAATGCATCTTTATAAGTTTTTGAAGTAGTTAATTGATATATTTCATCGAGGACTCTTTTGGCACCCACAAAATTTGTGCCATTATCTGAATATAAAACCTTACAATTTCCACGACGAGATAAAAATATTTGAAAGCGGCTAAGAAACAATCTGTAGAGAGCGAGGAGGCTAATTCAAGATGTATGGCTTTCGTACTTAGACAAACAAACAAACATACGTAAGCCTTTTGAGTTTTTACGCCACGATATTTTCCTATAGTAATGGAAAACGCACCAGTATAATCTACACCAGTGTGTAAAAAGGCTTTTGCCTGATTGACTCTTACGGCGGGTAAGTCAGCCATCATAGGATAGGTAGGTTTAGGATTAAGACGAAAACAACGATTACATCTCCAAATTATATTTCTGATGGCCTGACGACTAGATAGTATCCAATAATTTGTTCTCAGAAGATTTTGCAACAAATACGCTCCAGCATGTAAATGCAATTTATGGAAATAATCTATTAACAAAATGGTTAAACGATCGGCTTTGGGCAACAAAATCGGATGTTTTTGTTCAAAACTACATTGGGAGTTGGACAAACGTCCACCTGCTCTAATTATTCCATTTTCAATAAATGGATTCAAACGACGTATGGAAGATTTTACAACGAGATTTTGAGAAAGGGCTTTATATTCTTCAGAAAAATGTTTTTGCTGGACAGCTCGAATTAATTCAATTTCTGCAATTTTTAAATCAAATAGAGATATCCGTTTATTTAAAGGCAATTTTTTAAGAAATCTCAATACGTATACTGTGGAATTTAAAAGTTTCGACCAACTGGAAAAATATTCAATAAGAGTATACAGCGGAGAAATTACACGAGTGACATTACCAAAGAAGGTTTGTGATCTATATTCAGAATCACAAATCATAATTTCCTGTCCGTTGACAGACTGAATAGGCCAATATTATGGCTCCAACAGTAACCAATTTGGACCAGTAAACCATGTTGGATGGTTAACTAACGAAGAAGGAAACAAACCTCGAGAGGCGCAATCAACAACATTTTCCTTTCCAGGAACAAAAAACCAATACTCTGACGGAACCATCTTATGAATTGTAACAACTCTATTTTGAACAAATATTTTGAGATTTTTCTCTGAGGACTTTATCCAATTTAATACAATCATGGAATCACTTAAGGCAAAAATTTTATCAATATTATGTCTAGGAAAATAAGTTTCAATAGCATGTGAAAGAAGCTTTGAGAGAAGAAGCGCTCCACAAAGCTCTAATCGAGGAAGAGTTATTTTAGACATTGGAGATACTTTAGATTGAGAGTACAGTAAAGTAACTTTAACTTGACCTGTACAATTAACAACCCTGGAATAAACAATGGCTGCATATCCAGCAGAAATTGCATCTGAAAATCCTACAAAAGACAACGACGAATTAGGTGTAACTGCTATATGACGTGGAATTTGTATTTTGTATAGGACATGAAATTCATTTTGAAACTTTTCCCATGCTATTTCGATTTCTTTTGGTACGGTACTATCCCAATCTACCTTTAGAGTCCAAAGTTTCTTTATCCAAATTTTAAGCAAGAGGGTTATAGGAGATAGGAATCCCAAGGGATCAAACATACGAGCAACAAGTGAGGGCATGTTTCTTTTTGTACAATGAGTCGATGAGGGTAACCCAAAACTAAAATTGTCACATTTTTCTTCCCATTGCAATCCTAACACTTTGGAGACTGACTTATCAAATTATTTGGTTTTGCCCAATTGGAGGGGTTCGGGGATTGTCGATAGTAGATCGTTCTAGTTCGACATCCATTTGGTTAATTTAAAACCACCTTTTTGAAACAAATTCACTAACTGAGTGTGTGTAACTATAGCTTCAGAAACATTTGGAAAACTGCTAATAAAATCGTCTACATACATATCTCTTAAAATTGGGATGATAGCATCAGGAAAATGTTTAGATTCGTCATTACATAATTGTTTTATTACCCTGAGACTAAGATATGGTGAGGATTTTACTCCAAAAGTTAAAGTATTTAATTGGAAAATAGAAATAGGATCATTGGTATCAAATCTCCACAAAACTCTTTGAAACGAACAATGAGATTCAACCACTTTAACCTGCCTATACATTTGTTTCAAATCAGCGACAATTGCGATTGGAAAAAGACGAAAATTCAACAATATTGTGGTAGGATTATTTTGTAATTTTGGACCTTTATAAAGAATTTCATTTAATGACGGTCCTTTACTAGTTTTCATAAAGGCATCAAAGACTATTCTACAAGGAGTGGAAGGGCTATCTGGTTTAAAAACACAATGATGGGGAATATAATACGACAACGAATCAATGGTTTGAATGGGAACTAAACTCATGTGCTTTTGGTCTAAATAGTCTTGAAAGATATCACAGTAAAGTTTTCTAAGTTCTGGGTTTGGTGCGAGGCGATTTTCTAAGGACAACAATCTATTTTTAGCAAGAACAAAAGAATCACCCAGTACATTAGGATCATTTTGGAACGGCAACGAAACTGTGTATCTACCATCTGCATCTCTACATACATTTTCTAAAAATGAATTTTCACAAATTTCATCTTCTGATGAACTATTAGTAACAGGGGGCAAATCCTCTAATTCATACATTCTTTCGACCAAGGAATCTAAATTCAACAAAGGGTTACAGACGAAAGACAAATATGTGTGGATTCTTTCAAAATTTGGTGCAGCTGAGCCCATGACTACATAACCTAAACTAGTTTCAATAGCTGATAGAGAACCTTCGCACGACACTCTATTACAACCAATGATATTTGAGAAGACAGATAAGCCTAAAATACCATCTATCTTGCCAGGAAAAAAGAAATTCGGGTCAGCTAATTTCAAGTGTTCTGTACTGTTAATACAGTCTTTGTCAACTGGTTGATCTGGCAACTTATTAGAGATTGTGTCTATAAGCAACACTTCTATACGATATTGTATTTTTTTATCAAAATGGGAAAAGATAACAA
The DNA here is from genome assembly GCF_917563875.1 of Diabrotica virgifera virgifera. Lineage (NCBI taxonomy): Eukaryota > Metazoa > Arthropoda > Insecta > Coleoptera > Chrysomelidae > Diabrotica > Diabrotica virgifera. The sequence continues at coordinate 131,111,943 of NC_065451.1, read as the reverse complement.
TGTTGGTTTTACCTACTATCGGGGTGGTTGATCCTCCTATACCAGAGACTGTCAAATTTAATTTCGAATAACTTAGGCCTAATTTTCGGGAACAATCAAAAGTAAGAAAATTAGCAGAAGAACCACTATCTAACAAAAGTCTAACCTTGTGAGCACTACCCCATTTATCAACAACTTTAACCATTATTGTCCCAAACAGACTAACAGAACTCGATTCTGATTCATTTGGGATATTTTTAGAATGGCGGACATGTAAACTAGAAGGATTATCAGAAGAACCAGAGGTAGGCTCAGTACTAGTGGAGGGAAATGGAACATTTTCATTAGGCCGAGTAGTATTTGGCTTATGCAACTTGGAATGGTGCCTAGCTTTGCACACAACACAAGAAAATTTTGACGGACAATTGGATACTCGATGCTTTGAAGAAAAACAATTTAAACATAAATTATTTTCCTTCACTAATTTAAATCTGGATTCAAATGGTAGCCCTAAAAAGCGCTTACAGTCTTTAATTAAATGTGGGCCTTTTTTAAAAACAACACAATCTATGGAGGAATACGTATTCTGTTCTTGCAAATGAAACGATTTGTTCGGTTTTTGAAACGAAAACTTATTTTTGGAATTCCTTGATCTATCATTTTTAATAAGAGATTTACTACGTTGGCGTAAAATTTTCAGTAAATCATCATAAGCGGGTAAATCATTATTATTTCTTATTAAATCAAATGAATCTATGGTATCTTGTGGTAATTTTAACATAGCTAAATAAGTTAAATTATGATCATCTAAATTATCGAGATTTAATCGTTTTAGTGCAGAAACATTAGTATCAAACTTTTCCAAAAATATTTCCAAATAGGATGCATTATTAGATTGCAAACCGCGAAAATTAACAATTCGATCCATATAGAGATTAAACAAATATTTTTTATCGTTATATCTTTCAACAAACATATTCCAAATAATATCATAATTATTAGGAATGGGTTCTATTGAGCTACAGCTTTTCAAGGCTTTCCCGGAAATACAACTCAACAAATACTGCAGCTTATCGGACTTGGGATATTCTATTTTGTTTTGAACAAATTGTTTGAAATTTTCATAGAAAACAGGCCACAGAGATATGTCTTCACCATTAAACTTAACTAATTCAAATTTGGGCATTTTAATATTAGAATTATTAGTACTATTGGGATTATTACTCAAAACAGCAGGTTTATTTATTAATAATGAAGCTAAATATTCAATACTGGAATATATATATATATATATAGTGGCTAAAACACCCCCGTGGGGGTAGCGCCGCCTTCACAGGCTCTCTAGATCCATGTTTTCGAGGTGGATCAGTCCTCTATTCTTCTTTTCTTAGACTGCATTACATATCCGGTTCCAGCTCCTTCTGTCTCTTGCTCTTTCTTCTGCATTTCTAATTCCCATGTCCTCTAGATCTCGCTTCACCTCTTCCAGCCATTTGGACCTCGGTCTTCCTCTTCGTCTCCTACCGGCTGGAGACCACTTTGTTACTATGTTTACTATCGCCTCTTCTCCTGCTCTCCATACATGCCCAAGCCATCTCAATCTTTGTCTCTTTATTCTCCTGACTATATCTTGCCCCTTCAATTCCTCATTTATTTCATTATTTCTTCGACTCCTCTATTCACCTTCTGCTGTTTTTATTGGTCCTAATATTGCCCGAATTATTTTTCTCTCAGTTCTTCTCAAATTTTCTTCGTCTGTCTTGGTCATTGTCATCACTTCTGCTCCATACATTAATGTCGGTCTAATTAATGTTTCATAGAGCCTTAATTTTGTTGTTTTTGTTAATATCTTGCTTTTTATCATTTTTTTGTTGGCTTGGAATGCTCTATTTATTGCCAATGATTTCTCTTTTATTTCGTTTTCTCTTGTTCCATCATTTGACAGCATGACTCCTAGATACTTATATTTACTTACTTCTTCAAATTTGTATCTTCCCACTTTGACCTCACTATTGGTAGGTTTTTTTCCTAATCTTAACATTTTTGTTTTGTTTTCGTTAATACTCAAACCCACTGTTTTTCCTTCTTGAATGAGTTCCTCTACCATTTGCGTTAATATATCTCTTCTCTTTGCCATTATCACGACGTCATCGGCATATGCTACAATTTGACCTCCTCTATTTCTGAGTGTTCCTTTGTTTATTTTTCTGGTAATATATTCTATTGCCATGTTGAATAATGTTGTGGACAAACTATCACCCTGCCTCACTCCTTTGTTTGTTTCGAACTCTTCTGTTTCCCCTATTTGCGTTTTCACACTCACTCTGGTATGACTCATCGTCATTTTTATAAGTTTTCTTAATTTAAGAGGTACCTGTAGCGTTTTTAGTATTTCCAATAGTTGCTTTCGTTTGATGGAATCAAAAGCTTGTCTAAAATCTACGAAAAGTATTTCTAAGTTTATGTTAGATTCGTTCGCCTTCTCTATTATTTGTTTTAGTATGTATATCGCATCTATTGTGGATTTTCCTTTCCTGAATCCACATTGATATTGCCCTATCTTATTGTCTGTTGCTTCCTGTAATCTTCTTTGTATTATGGTTGACAACACCTTATATACTGTACTCAGTAATGTTATTCCCCTGTAATTTTGACATTCTTGTTGGTTTCCTTTTTTATGTATCGTTATTATTTGCCCTGTTTGCCATTCTTTTGGCATTTTCTCTTCTTTCCAGATGTTTACTATCAGTTTGTGTATTTCCCTATGCAACGGTTCTCCTCCTAATTTTATGAGTTCGCTGTTTATGTTATCTTTCCCGGGTGCTCTTCCGTTTTTGTTATTTTTAATTATTTCGATTACTTCTTCGAGTGTTGGCTCATTCGTTCCATTATTTTCCCACTCTTCCTCCATTTCTGTAATCTCTTCTGTTTGATTTTCTGCCAATAACTCCTTGAAGTGTTCCATCCAGACTTCCATATATGGTTGATCTTGTGTTACTATTTGCCCTTGTTTATTTTTAACTCCACTTACTTTTGGTTTGAAACCTCTATTCTGTTCTCTGATTTTTGTGTAGAATTTCTTGGTGTTTTGAGTCTTACTTTCCGCCTCAATTTCCTCTAACTGACGTTCCATGAATTTTCTCTTATGTTGTCTTATTATTTTGTTGCTTTCCTTTCGTTTTTGTTCGTACATGTCTCTATGTTCAATTTTATGTGTCCGCATCCACTGATTTCGTGCTTTTACTTTTTCTTCAACTGATTCTTTACATTCTGTATTGAACCAGTCCTTCTTTTTTGTGATTTGCTTCGTCCCTAGTGTAGTCTCCGCCGTGTGGTTAATTGCTTTTTTAATATCCCCCCATATTTCTTCGATATCATCTCTATCCTTATTCAGTGCGGCAATTCTTTTACCTATTTCATCTCCATACTTTTGTATCTCTTTTGCTTCATTCAATTTTTTGATATTCCACCTCTTATTCCTCTCTTTCTGCCTTCTCATTACTTTCATCTTTTGTCTCAGCTTTGCTACCACCAGGAAATGGTCTGAATCTCCGCATGCACCTCTGTAGCTTCTCACATCCATTATACTTGATTGTCTTCTTTTCGATATTAATATGTGGTCTATTTGTGACTCTGTTTTTTGGTCTGGAGAAACCCATGTGACTTTGTGTTTTCTTGGATGCTTGAACATTGTACTGCTGATAGACATATTGTTTCCTGTCGCCATGTTGCATATTCTGTGCCCGTTGTCATTCGTTTTCACAAATAATTTTGGCAACATCGTACCATAATTCTATCCTTGACAGGTGGCGTCCCGCCCCCGCCGCGTGCCCGCGACCGGAAATGTAACTACAGCCATGATGTTTTGTTTATCTTTTGTCTTTTTATTACTATTTTACTGTTTTATTAGGATTAGGATTAAGGAATTTAGAATTTAGGGCACTCTCAAGCCCAATCGGTTTTTGGTTGTGTTTTTACTTTTTGTGTAGAATGGCGTGATTAGAATGCTACTGGTGAGAAGATACATAACATAATAATAAGCTGGTTAAAAGTGGAAATGTTACATCTGCAGATATATTCTCCCAAGACATTCTACAAGCAGACATTTTTTGAGCATTATAAAGTGAGTAAAAAGTCATACATATTTCAGCTTATATGCACTGTTCACTTTCTCGCATATTATATTTACCAAATTATGATGGATCTTAATAAACCTGGATCCCGCCTATTAAAAAAAGTTTATTAATAGCAAGCTATAAATTTGTTACTAAATAGCTTAACGGTGTCTAGTCGGTCAAACTTTGATGTACGGGAACACTGGAACAGGGTAAGTTTTAGTTGTGGAACAGGTTTATAACATCAGACTATGAAAATGTCATATTTATGTATTTTGTCATGACAGATCTGTTACCTTTTCATTTAACTCTCATACAAAAATCAGACTGCTATTTACCACCAACATAATTCCTATCATTTGACATGTTCTACGTGTTGGCCATATTAAAATGCCCAACATATTTGTTGGACAAACATTTTTTCGCATATAATAAAGTTTGCTAATCAATAAACTTAAAAACAACCTGCTAGTTTTCACAATCATAAACTTATCAGGATGACACGTTCCACAATTAAATCTTCCCCTGTTCCCGTGTTCCCATACATCAAACTTTGTCTGGACTAGACACTGTAACGCTATTATCAAATTTTCAGCATGCTATTAATAAACTTTTTTTGGTATGTGGGATCCAGACCTATAAGGATGTCATACTAGTTTGTGGAAATAAATCTAAAGATCTTGGAGGCCATACTATATTATTATTGTTAAATCTGGATTTTTTAATAGGGTAGACTTACTCCAGACTTTTGTCTAGTTAAGAGACCTAGTGATTAAAATTCATCTCATATAATTATAAACCTCACTCTTTGTATAGTATTTTTACTACAAAAGCGATATTACGTAGGTCAAAATTTTTGACGTAAGAGAACTGTCAAAACATTAGAATGTGACTTTTCATTATTGCCATGTTTATTACAAACATGGCAATAATGAAAAGTCACATTCTAATGTTTTGACAGTTCTCTTACGTCAAAAATTTTGACCTACGTAATATCGCTTTTGTAGTAAAAATACTATACATAACCACTGCTTGAAGTATTTGCAAGATTTCATTAATTGAGGGGCTCGGTAGTAAACAATGGTAAGGGACAAATTTTGATTTTTCGCGAAATAGTATGTAAAATATGGCAAGGGACATGGCAAAGCAGACAATTTTACTTGGTTTATCCTCCTAATAATAGATGGAGCCAGATTCATTTCTTAAAATTTGGTAAGGGACATGCATAAGCATGAAAATAATGTTATGTGTTCATGATAATGCAGGTTGTTCAAATCTAAATGGATTTTTTGTTGTTAACAGTGACAATTCTGAGAGCTACGATGATTGCAACTCAGATAAAGATCCTGAATTTCAAGTATTTAGTGAAGCTAGCTTGGTCAAGTTTCTACAAAGAAGATAATTTCTTTATATTCTTAGAATAAATGTTCTCAAGTAAAAAGTAGTAAGGGATGTACTAAACATTGTTTACATCTACGTTCACTTTGCATAAAAACTTAACATTTTTTACTTGCAAACATGAAAATCAATTTTCTCCAGCGCTATATTATTTTTTTATTTATTTATTTATGTACAGGATTACCCCCATTACAACACATACAGTATAAAATCAATCTCTGTAATATATACTGAACTAGAGTAAAATAAATCTTAATTACATATTAAACAAAAACGAAATATTAATAGTTATCCATTACACATATTACATCTATTACACAAATCAGTTCAAATAAACAAAAAGTACCTGTCAAGCTCTTTTAATCCGATTTTTAAAAGCAGCCAAGGAGACACCAAACATTTCCAAGTTATTCTCGTTTATAATTTTTAGTGTTCGCTCAATGGGCGAATGCATACCATAGTTTGTTCAATGAAAAGGTAAAAGGTATATAAAACAAATCAACATGTCTGAGGCTTCTGGAGGGAACATATAAATTAATAGATTGGAGAAGTTCAGAACAACAAATTAAACCATTTATTAATTTAAACACAAACACCAAATCAGAGTTATCTCGAGTTTTTAATAAATTCATGTTGAGTGTTTTTAAAATATAGGTATAATCATGATTAGTAATGCATATGTTTAATTTGTATGCACAATATCTCAAAAATTTATTCTGCAATCTCTCCAACATAGTAGAATGAGCTTGGTATTGTGGAGACCATACAATAGATGCATATTCCACTTTAGATACAACCAAAGCATAATATACCGTTCTTAAAGCCCCTACAGATAGTCTCAGACAGTTGCGAATGATAAAGCCCAAAGGTTTTGTTGCATTTACTGTTAAACTATTTATATGTTGCACAAAACGCAACTGCTCATCAAATGTGACTCCTAAGTCTTTTATTGTTTTAACATAAGACAATTCATTTTCATTAATTGTGTAAGAAGTATCATATTTTTTATTACCTCTAAAAAAGCTTATATAACAGCATTTAGCAACATTTAAATGCAAAATATTATTCTCACACCAAATACTCAACCGCTCTAAATATTCGTGAATTAATGTTACATCAACATTTGAATCTACGGATTTAAATAATTTCAAATCATCTGCAAACATCAGGAAATCGCAATTTCTAAAACATTCTGATATATCGTTCACAAATATATTAAATAACAAAGGTGAACAGTGAGCTCCTGATGTCACATGAATTATATTTGAATTAAAACAACCTACTCTCACCTGCTGTGTACGATCTCTTAAAAAGCTATTGAACCATTGTAAGGATTGATGACTGAAGCCAAAAGCATTTAATTTTCCCAATAAGATATGATCTACTCTGATCAAATGCCTTGGAGAAGTCAGTATAAATAGTATCCATCTGACTTTTATTCTACAACTCGTTTAATATTTTTTGTTCAAAGAGTACTAAATTTGTTACCGTTGATTTATTCTGAGAAAATCCATGTTGATTGTGTATTAGACGCTCTTTACAATAAAATTTTAATTGATCGTGCAATAGTCTATCAAAAAGTTTTGGCATAGAGGATTGTTTATAAACGCTTCGATAATTTGTTATGTCTTGTTTATTACCTGATTTAAAAATTGGGCAGATATAAGAGTGCTTCCATAAAGTTGGGAAAACTGATGTCTTTAATGATGACTCAAAAAGAATATATAAAGGATTAGTTAGTGAATATATACAGTTCTTTAGAAAGTAATCGGGAATACCATCTGGACCACTGCTTAACTTATTGGGTAGGGATAAAATGTTGTTGAAAATATCTTTCACTGATATTGAAAAATTAGGTATAAAAAGATTGTTGTTTCCCTTTACTTCCAAGTTATTAATATTTGATTGTGGCGAATAAACTGTTGAAAAAAATTGACAGAAACAGTTTGCAATCTGTTGTCCGTTTGTTGCTACAGCATTACCATAGTACATACTGTTTGGTAAATCATTTGATGCTCTCTTACTGTTTACAAACTGCCAAAAGTACTTAGGATTACTGCATAAATTATGATTTACTTGATTCAGATAAGTGTTATAACATTGATTTGATAGATCCGTACACAATCTCCTAAGTTCTGAAAAAATCACATAATCCTCTTGATTACAGGAAGCTAAATAATTTTTATGAGCAATTTTTTTCTGTACGACTAAATAACGCAAGTTGGCATCAAACCATTTTGGATAACTAGAAGTTCTAAATCTTTTCACCCGTACAAACAACGATAGTGACATATTAAGTATGTTGTAAAATTCTGTTAAAGCATCATCAGCATTTGACAAATTCAAATGGTCTTCCCAAGGTATCATTGAAAGATAGTTATTGAGACCTTCATAGTCTGCGTTTACAAAATCATGATAAAATTCAGTATATTCTAATGACTTACCTTGACGTTCACACAAACTAATATTGTAAGTGTAACTTATGTGATGATAACTATTTTTAAAAATCGGATCTGAAGCTTTTGCTACTTGTAAATCACAAACATTTGTAAATATTAAGTCTAAAAACACATTATATTTTTTTGTTTCCAATTTGCATGTTTCCTTTAACTCCTTCTCAGCATCTGGCATTACTGTGGCTAGTAAACCTACATGTTTAAATTTTATTACATTTTCAATGTATCTCCTATGGTTGTGTTCTGTAGACTGTAGACATACAGTTCTTCTAACAGATCGTTGCACTTGCATGTAATTGAATGGGTGATGGGAAAAATAACAAGATTCCTGACAACCATATTTTTAGAAAATGAAAAAGAAAACTGTTTTGCTTCGAAGCCGCTAGAAGACGGCTGGCAATTTTATCGTTTTTGCGCTCAGCGGATATAAGACAAAAATATTCATACAATGGCTATCTCATTTCGCCAAGTTAGATAGCCATTCTCTTAATATTTGTATCTTAGTGTAATTCGCCAAATTTTTGGAATGTTATCCTTTTTCCAATCACCCATTCAATTATATGAACTACTTTTTATCCAAGGTCTCTTTTTTACTCACAGAAACTAGTAACACAAAATTAAACCTCTTATCGATAGAGACCACAATAAGTTAAACAAGTATAAGCGATACAGCTTATCTTTGATACATTACATACTAAGAATTTTGTTGTTTATCCTTTTCAGTTGGCACATTTGTTGTGTTTAAAAAAGATTTTTTATATTATTTAAACTTTTAGTCTTTACACATTTCATTGTAATTTTTATTTTCAAACATAATTTAATACTATGCTGGAACAACGTTGTAACCTCCAATAGTTTCAAATGTGGGTGCACCATAGAACAATGTTCTGTATGAGCAAAATAATGTACTGCTGACTGTGGTGAATATTACGAGATTTTACTTTATGCATCTTGTAATCATCATCTTATGCTCATAAAGATTCCTTTTTGAATATGATCAATTATAAAGGCGCATTTAAATCAAAGCGAACATGAACGAACGAACGAATTCGTTCGTAAACTTTATGATATTTGTACAGCGAATCGAACATGACTGAATGAATTCGTTCGCATTTGCACAGATTAACAGAAAAACTGATGCTTGATATAACATAGGAGGAATATAAAATTCTACAGGAATGGGTTGTGATGATGAACTAAAAAAATGAATTAGCTTCTGGCATCATTTATACGAGAAAGACAAAAAGAGTGTTCGAAGTGGTTTGCTTTTAAAATCCTAATGTTTTTGTTGGATAAATTTCAACCCAGAAACACTAATGAGGTAAGCAAATCAAATTAATTGCTAAAATTAATTAAAAGCAAATTTCTTTTGATACACCAATTTGACAATTTATTATTTGAACATAATATAGTTGGACAGCGTTATGCATAACTCGACCAAGCGCCATTTCTTTAATATCCAGATAACAGTGGATTCTGGTGACACATAGCTAAAACTATCTTGGAAAAAATCCCTGTTATTGTTACGTTAACGGTTACTAAGAAAAACAAAATTAAACCAAGCGACATTGATCCACTTACCATTAAGCAACCAAGAAACGAAAAACTTTGAAGCCATTTATCTCAAAACTATGTTTTGGCGCTTGGTCGAGTTATGCATAACGCCGTCCAGTTATAATATCAAGAGCAAGCAACTTTTTCGAGGAAGAATTTTAAGAAAGATGGTTCTTTAATATATTATTCTCTATGCTCCCTCAAACAGTGTCTAATATTTGCTACCTGGCTGCTGATACATACAGATTGCGTTCATTAGTTCGAAGCACATTACAGGTACCTACATAAATATATTGAATTCAAAATTATTTTAAGAAGATAATTTTTTTTGTCATTATTTTCATTATTGGAAATACGAATACAAATATTTTGTCAGTACTTTATATGCTAAAAAGTGTTACATTTGACCTGTGCTCTTGTGCGGAATAGAAGCATGGACGTTAAAGGACAGTTCCTTTAACAAATTTGAAGTGTTTAAAATGTGGTGCCTACCTCGAATGCTTAGAATATGATGGACGGACAGACTCAGAAATGATTAAGTACTAAGAAGAGCGGGTTTACAGGATAGGGAATTTTTTAAATATGTTAAAAGTAAGAAGACTGCATACTTGGCGCATATATTACGAGGGGAACGATACACTTTTCAGCAACTGATACTCAAAGATAGATGGTAAGAGGGGTCTGGGAAAAAGATGCCATGGCTGAAGAAGAAGAAATATGAATTTATAATTGCTAGACATTTTTGGACGTTTTATTTATCTCAAACTTTAGTTGATAATGCCAGATTTAAATAAAATATGAATAAATAAAACTTATCATCAAAATTTTCAACAAAATAATAAAAACTACCTGAATAAATTATTTTTGAGTCTGGAAATAATTTTTATTTTATTTTAACTATTAAAATCAAATTTTGAAATTAAATAATTATAGAATAGAGACAGGACAAAATGAAACTATTTAAGTTGTATCAAAATTTATACTTATACAGAGAGAGTCTGTAATTTGGAATAAATTCAATATCTCAAATACTAATTGTTTTTTTGAAAAATTCTCAGACCCGTCGATTAGTATTTCAAATTGTCCTTTTTGACATACAATAATAATGTATACAGGGTGTCCCAATTTAGAGATATGACGTCATCGTTGATTTTCTTAAATGGCAACACTGTCATTTTGATAGCTATTTTGATAGGGTGTGTAAAGATATACACAACTGCAAAATATCAAATTTTTATTCTCTACCATTTACAAGATAATAGAAAATAACAAAGTTATGTCTGTAATTTGAAATAAATTCAATAATTAAAATACTGTTTTTTTGAAAAATGCTCAGACCCGTCAATTAGTATTTCAAATTGTCTTTTTTGGCATACAATAATAATGTACACAGGGTGTCCCAATTTAGGGATATGACGTCATCGTTGATTTTCTTAAATGGCAACACTGTCATTTTGATAGTTATTTTGATAGGGTGTGTAAAGTTATACACAACTGCAAAATTTCAAATTTTTGTTCCCTATTATTTACAATATAATAAAAAATAACAAAGTTATGAAAAACAAGTAATCAAATAATAATTGAATTTAATTATTTCAAATAAGCAAATGCTCATAACGTTGCCCATTGACAATTTGACAATAATTGAGGGCCAACATTATGAGTATTTGCTTAATTGGAATAATTAAATTCAATTATTATTTGATTACTTGTTTTTCATAACTTTGTTCTTTTTTATTTTCTTGTAAATGATAGGGAACAAAATTTGAAATTTTGCAGTTGTGTATAACTTTACACACCATATCAAAATAACTATCAAAATGACAGTATTGCCATTTAAGAAAATCAACGATGACGTCATATCTCTAAATTGGGACACCCTGTATACATTATTATTGTATGTCAAAAATGACAGTTTAAAATACTAATCGACGGGTCTGAGCATTTTTCAAAAAAACAATTATTATTTTAATTATTGAATTTATTCCAAATTACAGATATAACTTTGTTATTTTCTATTATCTTGTAAATGGTAGAGAATAAAAATTTGATATTTTGCAGTTGTGTACAACTTTACACACCCTATCAAAATAGCTATCAAAATGACAGTGTTGCCATTTAAGAAAATCAACGATGACGTCATATCTCTAACTTGGGACACCCTGTATACATTATAATTGCATGTCAAAAAGGACAATTTGAAATACTAATCGACGGGTTTGAGCATTTTTCAAAAAAACAATTAGTATTTGAGATATTGAATTTATTCCAAATTACAGACTCTCTCTGTATGTATTTCTATGAACATGACATATTTTTTTCCTTACAGAACACACATTTTATAAGCTATTATTGTATTAAAATTTACCCAACAAGAAACACGACAATAAACTTGAAACACAATGTGTGACTGGCCCATCTTAAATATATCTGCGGGCAATATGCACTCCTGATCATCAACGAATGCGAACATTTGCTTCAATGTAAATGGCCCTACTTTGTAGGGAACGAATGACCAAGCGAACACCTATGAATTCATTCCTTCTTTCGTGCGTTCGTGTTCGCTTTGATTTAAATGCGCCTTAACATGTTTTCTTCAAGTTGTCGACAAAATCTGATTTGGTGTTTACAACGTTGTTCCAGCATAGCATTCAATTGTTATTGATTGTCATCATCTGATTAAGTATTACTGTTTTATATTTATCTTTATACATATTATTCATCTTATTATTAGTGATGGGATAATTCGAATGAAAAATAATCGACCATTCGATTATTGAAATAACTCGAGATATCTCGAGAACTTGAATAAGATCACTCGAATTATTAGATCACTCGAACTACTCGAACATTGTATTCGGAAAATCAGCTTATTCGAATATCCGATTTGCCTTTTGAATGGGAAAAGAGGGAGATGCCAGAGGAGTGATGAGTAATTCATTCTAATGAAAATAAAACATTCGAATATTTGTATTCACATGTTCTGCATGTTCATCATGTAACGATGACCTTGAGTTCTCAAGTTTCGAGTTCAGAAAATGACTGTCGGATATTAATAGCATACGAGTGATGCATAATTCGAATGATAACTCGATTATTAAAATCACTCGAGTAGCCGTCTTTCGATTATTAGATTAATTCGATTATTCCCATCACTACTTATTATGGTATGCGCTTCAAGCTATTTAATGTTGAGTTCATCAATCTCCTCAATAGCGAAAAAGATCAAACACTTCAATAAATACCTGTATAAAATATGTCCACTGGAATAATAGCCATTTTTTAATAATTACATTGACAGTACATACCAATGTATGTTTCACTTAGAGCAGGTTTCACCAACAACAAATAAATCCGTGAATAGTTATTGGTTAATTAAAATTTATTACGTGATCATATTTTTATTGTGTTTGGTATCAGTTTAGATAATTAATATTTAAATTTAGACTGAAAAATTTTCGTTGTTATAGATATTTAACCCTTATGCCCGATTTCACCAACGATACCTAAACATTTAAGAATTACCTAAGTGGGTTTAGGTACTTCCTAACTCTAAAACGCATTTCATCATACGATAAGAATTGCCTAAACCGCTTAAGCATTACCTTGCGTTAGGATACGGATTTCGATCTCCCTAAACTTTAGGTATTACTTATCATTGACAGTCAGGTTATATTTTTACAATTTTGACTAATGTACGTACTTGTGACGTTTGTCAATAATTTGCTTCTTATGTACCTTAATTTTTTTGTTATTCTGTAATAATGTATATTAGTTGTAATTTTGTATTTTCTTTTATATTATTAATATAATATGTGTTGGAAAATATAGAAAATCCTTTGGAGTTTTTTACAGGTCTGTTGACAAAATTATGTTGTCTACCTACTACCTAACAAACTAGTGTTGTGTTTCAAAAACCCATTCATGATATAACTAAGTGTGTAATTAAAAAATTAATAATAAAAAGCAATTTTCAACATATTATTTAATTTAAAATTATTTAATTAATGACAATTCAACTAACTTAAATTTTTCGTCATATGTGAAATTTACAACTCTTTTCTTTTCCTCCATTTCACTGTACATACACAAATAACATACAAGACTATATTTATTATATACAAACTTAATGCACAAATAACTAACTACTAATTAAAATAACTATAACAGTACAAAACTGAATATAAAGCCAAATTGGCAAACAAACAATAATGACAAATAATCGAAAAAATAAGGAAATGTCATCTTATTCTTCTTTTTATTTATCAAAAATAGTTCAAACGTACCCTAGGTAATACCTAGGAAAGCATTTCCTAGATAAGCAGTTCTTTTAGTTGTGAAATGCGATTGTTCCTAAGTATTGACGTAAGAAGTTCCTATCGATAAGAATTACTTAATAAGGCAACCGTTTAGGTATCGTTGGTGAAATCGGGCATTAGTCTCACCACTGTACCAAATTTTGGTACCCTTATATCCTAAGTATTGGAGTAGATCTAATTTGAGAATGTTCTTTTTAAATACCATTTATTAATCAGCTGATGTTGTAACACTTCAAATAGCATTCAAACGATTTCATTTTAAATACACAATAATATTTGTAGGTACTTCAAAGGATCGTTGAGAAAAAACAATGCCTTTAGCTTATTTTAAAAAGTTATGACCGAAAAAATGGAGAGGACTTAAAAATACTGTTGGGAAAATACCGTCAAAAAAATCCAAGTGTGTAGGAAGACAAAGGGTTAAAACAAGGTTAACTTGTCAATTTATTCGAAGAATAAATATTTATTTCATAAATAAATGAATTAAATCTTATCTGACGTTAGTGAAAAGTTGGTGCGTCAGTTTTATTGGTTGAATACTTTATTCATCGAATATACTACTATTTGTCGTTGGTGAAACCAGCCATTAATGTTTTGATTTAACTTGTTTGCAAATCAATCATTACATTTGTGCAAAGGTCCATTGGTACAACTGTATATCCCGAATCATGTGATTGACTACATTCAGTGCGACTGAATATCTGCGACTGCAATCAGAGAAGAACTTGTCGATTTTGCTGATAAATGGATTGTATTAAAAAAAAGAGGATTTTGCAAAATACTGAAATTATAGAAGATGTAGTTAATGATGAATATGTTCAGTCTACAGAAAATATGGAATATGATATTAATCTGAGCCATAATGAACATCAAGTAACAAATGACAATGTTGTTGGTATGGTGAAAACTTCAACTCCGTATGGTACTAAAAAGTGTAAAGATTGTATAGCTTGCTGTTACACTGTTTTGCATAAATACAACTTATAACAGTGTCCAAATTTAAATATAGTAAGCATTTATTAACTCTTTCAGTGACACAAGTATCTTAAGGAAGAAGCTTTTAAAAATTGAAATACATAAAAAATTGGTTAAGTACTTTAACACAAACTCACTTGGAAACGTTTATGCTAATGGCTATAGAAAAAGAAGCTTTGAATGAGCTTAAAATTAATGAATTAATAGACGAATTTGCTAAAAGATCTACTTTAATGTGGAAATTATGGATCAAAAGTTAATTATTTTATAAAATAATTCCAAAAGAATGTTTAGATTATTGTGTTTTATTAAAATTTAAGTGAATATTGCTAAATTAAAGTATTTGTACTGCTGAAGGTATTTGCTTTACTAAAATTCAATTAAAACATTATTGAAAAGTTCCTAAAACTTTATTTTACTTTTATCTTCATTACATTAGATTCAAAGTTTTATGTTTGATTTAAAAATAATTTATATTTTTATGGTGAAGAAGATATGGAAAGCGAGAAAAATAGGAAAAAACGGTAGAGGACAACCAAGAAAAACATGGAACAATAGCATAAACGAGATTCTCGAAGATATACGGAAGACATGGAGTGAGACGAAGGAACTAGCTAGAGACAAAAAGCATGGCGTACATTTGTAGAAAAAATCAAGAGGGCTTGTACACCTCGACACCTACGGATATAAGCGGTTTTCGATTATGTATGTAGGTATTATTAAAGCAACTATTAAAGATTTTAATTTTTGTTGTTTCCGATATTTCGTTTGTTTGCCAAATTCTATTTAAAGCGTTGAATGTGTGTTGCGCCTTTGTTATTCTCGTCTGTATATCCGTTTTGCACCCCCCGCTCCTTTCCATGACAGATCCCAGATATGTGAACTTGTCTACCTCTTCTACTTCTTTACCGTTTATCATTATTTTATTATTTGGATGGTTATTATTTTTTAGAAGTTTAGTTTTTTCTGTGTTTATTCGAAGTCCGATCGTGTCGGAGTAACAGTCGATAAAACACATCTATATCTTTATTCCATTCATTTGTTTGTTCCAAGATAATTCTAAGGGTGCAGATGTGATCAATAGTGGAATTGTTGGAACGGAAGCGTGCTTGGTTGTTTCTCAGTTTTTTATCTAGTTCCGGCTTCAATCTTTCCAATATGATTTTGGTCAGCAGTTTGGATGTGGCACTTAGTAGTGATATTGCACGCCAATTGTTGCATTTGCTCAGGTCTCCTTTTTTGGGTATTTTTATAATCAATCCCCCTTTCCACTTCTTTGGCAATTCTTCATCCGTCCATATTTTATTCAAAAGTGTATGTAGCATCTCTACTGACTGCTCAGTGTCTGCTTTTATTATGTCAATGGGTATATTGTCGATTCCTGCGGCTTTGCCATTTTTTAGTAGTTTTAGGGTGTTTCCAATTTCATCCCTTGTAATTTCTGCAGTATTCACTTCTAGCTCTGGTGATTCTACTTCATCTTCTATGATTTGAGTTATTTCATGCTTAGCATATATCTCTTCGAAGTATTCCTTCCATCTTTGTATTATTTTTTCTCATTTTTTATTCTATTTCCTTGTTTATCCTTTACTTCTCGTATATTTCGTTGTGCTTTTCCTGTTAAGTTTCGTATGATTGTATATTGTGTTCGTAAGTCGTTTTCTTTCGCTGCTTCTTCTGATATATTTATATAGTTTCATATAGTTTCATAGATGACATATTTATATGATTTATATAGTTTCTTTTATCTTTTCTGGCTTGTTTTTTACTTCTGCGTTTTTTGCCTTGTATTTCCTTTTAAGTGCCAGTGCCCTCTCTTCTTCCGATCCTTCCTTTTGTAGAATTTCTTCTTTGATTTTTTTTCTTTCTTCTATCAGTAGTAGAGTATCTGTGGTAATCCATTTTTTATTTTGTCTTCTTTTTAATCCGATTGTTTCTTTTGCTGTATTCATCATCACTTCTTTAAAATATTTCCATGTTTCTTCGACTGACTCTCCAGTTTGTTGTGATACTGTTCGGTTAATTGCCAGTTTCTCACTGAATTTATTTCTTATACATTCTTGTTTTAGGGCATCAACGTTGTACTTGTTCCTTCTGCTGATTTTTTGGTTTTTATCTCTAGTCTCTAGATAAAAAAGATCTCTTTGGCTAATTTCATTTTTAGTCTCGCTTTGATTAGCATGTGGTCTGATCCCACATCAGCACCTCTTAAGCTCCTGACATCTTGCAGCCAGCTTCGCCATTTATATTCAATTATTATGTGGTCTATTTGGTTCTTGTATCTACCTCCTGGTGATTTCCATATTTCCTTATGTATCCGCTTATGTTTAAAGATGCTTCCGCCTATTAAAAGTTCATTTTGCTCACAAAATTCGATTAAACGATTTCCATTGTCGTTTCTCTCTCCGATTCCCTCCTTTCCCATCACATGTTCATGTCCTTAATTATCATTTCCTATTTTTACATTAAAGTCTCCGATTACTATTTTTATATCTCTTCTATATTTATTATTAATCCTATTAAACGTTGTTTGTAGTTGCTCGTTGTCGTTTTATATATAATGAATAGAAAATCCTAATGATAGAAGGTAAAATAATGAGGATGGAGGCGGCCGCTTTTCTATAAAATCACCGGGCCGCTTGAAAAGTTCCAGCACGCCACTGACTACATTCATATAATTTGTTTTGAATTCATTAATGATTTCCTTTTATTTTTTGAATTTTCGATGTCTCATGTATTTCTGTGGCATCTAAAATATGTTTCCAGTCATCATAGCCTTCATCCAAACATTTTCTAGTCGTTTAGGTGTCCTATTTATTTGTTAATAACCAACATGGTTTACAATATGCCTTCTGAAGTATTAAGCAATGGGATAGCCATGTAAGTTGACACTATACATCTAAACAGTGTAGTAATGTTTTTCTAGGAAAGATATATTACCAATTTCATTTAAGAGTTGCCTTATGTTCACAATGGCTGTTTTTAATCTCGAACAATTTGACTTGATCATTGAATTATTTAAAATTACCCTTATCGGTATGATTATATGCAATATTGTACACACTAGAATATGATTCACTTTGATTTTTACAAGTCCCTTGTTGTGGTTGTTCTACTGGTTCTTGATATACACTGGTAGTGGATGCTGCATCTGCTATGCTGTTATGTTTCTTCTTCTAAAGGTGCTTATCTTTTAGAGATGTTGGTGACCACATTGACCCATCTTATTGCATTTACAGCAGCTCGAAATAGATCAGTTGACATTAGACCAGTCCACTTCCTAACGTTGGCCAGCCAAGATGTATGTCTATCTTCAGTGCCTGTCTTATGTTATTGTTAGGCTGTTATGTTTAGTTAAGCCCAATTCTGTACTTTCAGAGCACTCTTCACTTGTTTTTTCATC
The DNA here is from genome assembly GCF_917563875.1 of Diabrotica virgifera virgifera. Classification (NCBI taxonomy): domain Eukaryota; kingdom Metazoa; phylum Arthropoda; class Insecta; order Coleoptera; family Chrysomelidae; genus Diabrotica; species Diabrotica virgifera. The sequence goes on along the minus strand of NC_065451.1, from coordinate 131,093,744 downwards.
AATAAAATCATCACTCAGTACTAAGTTTAGGCGAAGGCTAAGTTCAACTTTTTATTTTTTTCTTCAGACTCCCTTTTTCTCTTTAGTTTTTTGCTCTTACTCAGATTTTTGCTACAACTAGACATGTTGATATCTAACTTTCACAATTTGTATTTATTTGCAGGTTAAATAAAAACAAAACAACAAAAATTCAAATACACAAATGACCCATGGTCACAACAATCAAATGAAGAATGCCTAATACAGCTCCCATTCTTAAAAATACAAATCTGGGATTCCCCTAACACCATGAAAGTGTATTCTCCACAACTAAGGAGTGTAAGTATTATACTTTTATAACTAGACATTAATCATATTTTTCTCTGTATTTTGTGTTAATTGCATATCGATACCTCAATTCCATACAGAAATAAGTGAGAATTTAGAGTTGAGAAAATCATATTAAAAGATTTAATTTATATTAAAAATCAAATTTAAATGATCAAAATTTTCTTTCTGTAGTTAGACAAGACGAAAACGGCGGGTTCGTTTGAAAATATATTTCCATGAGATTTTTTGCATAATCACATTCGTGAGACACCCCAAAATAAGGTTCAAGAAGTCGCCCACGCGAAAATTGGTCCAAATTTTTTTTTAATCAAATTGCAAAAATAAATTGTTTTGATCCGGACAAATTTTATTTATAGTATGGTATAGTTAGACCCAAACCCAGACATCCAAAGTGAAAGTTATCCTCCAACGCCAAATTGTTCTATATGGTCCACATAATGTTCAGAAAAAAGTCACACCATTTTGAGCGTCGGGTTTGGGGGGGAGAGGGGGGAGAAATCTGCAAATTCATAGTTTTCTACGTTATTCGTCAATATTTCTAAAACTAAGCGGTTTAGCATGAACAACCCTCTACACAAAATTGTTCTACATTAAATTTGAAATAAAAAAGGCCCATGCATAACCCTTCTAAAATGAACGGTTCCAAAGTTACGGAGGTAGTATAGTATAATAATTATATTGGTCCAAAAAAAGGCCTAACCCAGACATCCAAAGTAAAAACACCAAATTGTTCTATGTGGTCCACATATTGTTCAGTAGAAAGTTACACCATTTTGAGCGTCCGGTTTGGGGGGGAGATAGGAGAGAATTCGGCAAATTAGTAGTTTTTTGAAAGTTTTTCGTCAATATTTCTAAAACTATGCTTTAGCGTAAGGAATGTTCTATAGAAAAATATTTTACATAAAATTTAAAACAAAAAAGGTTCATACATAATTGTTATAAAATCAACGGTTCCAGAGTTACGGAGGGTGAAAAGTGGAGGTTTTCAATACTTTTTATATTCAACCGATTTCTCCCCCCTCTCCCCCCCAAACCCGACGCTCAAGATGGTGTGACTTTTTTCTGAACATTATGTGGACCATATCGAACAATTTGGTGTTGGAGGATAACTGTCACTTTGGATGTCTGGGTTTTTGGTATAGTTATATCATAAATATTGCCCAAAAAATATAAAAAGTATCGAAAACCTAGACTTTTCACCCTCCGTAACTCTGAAACCATTGATTTTATAACAATTATGTATAGAACATTTTTTGTTTTAAATTTTATGTAGAACATTTTTGTATATAACATTCCTTACGCTAAAGCATAGTTTTAGAAATATTGACGAAAAACGTAAAAAAACTACTAATTTACCGGCTTCTCTCCCATCTCCCTCCCAAACCGGACGCTCAAAATGGTGTAAATTTTTACTGAACAATATGTGGACCATATAGAATATTTTGGTGCTGGAGGAAAACTTTTACTTTGGATGTTTGGGTTAGGCCTTTTTTGGACCAGTTATACTATACTACCTCCGTAACTTTGGAACCATTCATTTTAGAAAGATTATGCATAGGGCCTTTTTTATTTCAAATTTAATGTAGAACAATTTTGTATAGAGGGTTGTTCATGCTAAACCGCATAGTTTTATAAATATTGGCGAAAAACTTAAAAAACTACGAATTTACCGATTTCTCCCCCCTCCCCCCCAAACCCGACGCTCAAAATGGTGTGACTTTTTTCTGGACATTGTGTGGACCATATAGAACAATTTGGTGTTGAAGGATAACTTTCACTTTGGATGTCTGGGTTATGCCATCTTTTGGATCAACTATACTATACTATTAGGTTTTTTGGGCCATTCTGGACAAGAAACGTCTCTTGCAATTTTTCTAAGTTGATAGTTTTCGAGTTATAAGCAATTTAGTATTTGAAAAACGTAAATATGGCAATTTTTAACACTTAATTACTCGGTTAAAAATTATTATGAAAAAATTTTTGTACATTTTTTGTTAATGTTTGTTATTTATTTAATGTTCCTAGTTTGTATGATTAAAATTTTTAAATTTACTTTATTTATTTATTTATTATTCATTTACGGACCGAAGTCCATTAGTACATGATACAATTAAAATTTTTTACAATTAAAATGTCACACAAATTAGAAAAATAAGATCTAGTAGATACAAAATTGGTAAATACATAACAAACAATAATAAAGAATAAACTTACTTGCTCTCATTCAACAATTGAGAGCTAGAACATTTTGAAATTGACAAATACAACTTATCCTAGAACAAAGACAATAACAGTAGTTGACAAATCAGTCTTGAAATTAGAACATTAAGTTAAGTATAAATATAATTGTGTGGAAAACGCAGTAAAGTCGTTCACAAAGAAATCAATTTGCGGAGATAATGTGTTTGCTAATTTAAGAGTTTTAGAGAGATAGGAACTTGAACTATAATTTGTGCGGTTAATGACCTCGTGGAAGGTGGTCACAGAACGGGTGGTTCTTGAAGGTACATGTAGACCAATTTTATTTAAAAGTGGGATACAGAATTTATGACCATGAATTAAGTTATATAAGAAGCAAAGATCTTTATGTTGACGACGACTCTGTAATGAGTCAAGTCGAATAATTTGCAGTAAAGACTCATAACTTTGACCAGTGAGATGCATCTTATAAGCATAATAACGTAAGAATTTACGCTGAACTTGTTCGATTTTATTAATATGACAGTTATATTGAGGTGACCAAACACATGATGCATAATCTAAATGTGGTCTAACCAAAGAACAATAAAGAAATTTTAAAGAACGACCAGTCGTAAAGTCATAGCTGCATCTTTTAACAAAGCCAAGCATCTTTAATGACTTAGAAACCATGCTATTAATGTGTAGGTTGAAATTTAAGTTAGTATCAAGAATAACACCCAGATCTATAACTGAGTCAACTAATTGTAACCTAGTGTCCCGTATAAAGTAAGAATTATTCTCAAAGTGTCTTAGTCGAGTAAAAGTTATAGCATGGCATTTGTTTGCATTTAAGTCCATACCATTAAGTGAGCACCATTCCACAAGACCATTAAGATCTGATTGCAAATTGTAGTGATCCAAATCAGAGGTAATTATGTGAAATAATTTAAGGTCATCAGCAAATAGAAGAAATTGAGCAAAATTGAAGCTTTTATTTATGTCATTTATAAATAAATTAAAAAGGATAGGTCCTAAGTGGGAGCCTTGAGGTACACCCGATGTAACTATAATTTCATTAGAGAAATAATTCTTAATACGAACTATCTGCCTTCTATCTAATAGATAATTTCGAATCCAACTAAGCAGAGGATCAGAGAAACCCAACTGTTCGATCTTATGTAACAATAACGTATGGTTGACTCTATCGAATGCCTTGGAAAAATCTGTATAAATCGCATCTACCTGTTGTTTACTTTCCAATGCTTCATTTAAGAAGGAGGTATAATTTAACAAGTTCATTTCAGTTGATCTCCCCATAACAAAACCATACTGTTGTTCAATGATTACATTTTGTATAGTAGGCTTAATTTTGTCACATATTAAACTCTCGAATAGTTTAGGTATAGTATTAAGGATACTAATAGGTCTGTAGCTCTGTACCCCGCTTCTATCTCCATTCTTGAATATCGGTGATATAAAACTAACTTTCCAAACGGGAGGGAATTCACTCGTTTGTAATGATTTTTGAAAAATAAAGAATAAGGGACGAGCAAGATTAAAACTACAGTATTTCAGTAACTTGGGTGGGATTCCATCAGGCCCTGGACCCTTATGTATGTTTAGCTGGGATAATTTGGTATATACCTCTGAAATAGATAAGTCACAACCAGTAATGTTGAAACTAGTGTTAGCCCTTGCACTATTTGGAATAGGACATTCGTCCTCACTATATACTGCAGCAAAGTACTGAGCAAACATCTTGGCTATGGTAGGACCATCGGAACTGGTTTGGCCATTATGGTTTAAAGTGTTCGGAATGCTATTATTGTTCCTTTTAGAATTTACGAACCTCCAGAAGCTTTTAATGTTACTAGGAAGTGTATGTTCAACGTTTGCTACAAACTGATTGTATGCTTGACCTGATAAGGACTTGTATATCGACCTCAATCTAGAAAATTCATTATAGTCTTGAGGTAACCTGGTCACTTTAAATTTCTTATGAGCTTTCTTTTTAGCAATGATGCAGTTTCTTAACTCTCGGGTATACCATTTAGGAAAATTGCCGGTATAAAACTTTTTCATTGGTACATAAACATCGATAGCGCCATATAAGACATCATAAAGTATATTGACCATATCATCTAAACTTTTGTCTCTGAAAATTTCATCCCAGTATATTGTGTCTAAGTAATCAGAAATACCTTGAAAATTTGCTGATTTAAAGTCGTAGAAAATTAAAGCATAAAGGAGGGTGGAAACTATCGGGGTCAACTAATCCCTCATCAGCTTCTGCGACAATGCAATTTTCATCATGAACCAAAACTAGATCAAGTAATGAGTTTACATTATTATAGATGTTATTGCGTTGGAAAAGATTTTGATAGGAACATATATGATTCATAATATTTATAGCATCTTCTTCGATTAAAGGAATGTCTGGAGCAGAAATTGCCGTAGAACAAAAATTATCATGAGACCAAGTACAGTGTAGGTTGAAGTCCCCTGCAATACAGAAATGAGATTTAGGTTAGGTTATTAATGTTTATACATACTGTATTTTAATTGGGTGATTGCCTGTTGATAAATACAATAAAATGAAAGTCAAAAATGACTAAATCAAAGTTTAAAGCCCCCCCCCCCTACACGATCCTGAACAAATTTGTGCCATTTTTATTACTAAGCTGGTATTTTTGATTATTAACAATGAGCGGTAAGATCGTATTGACGCGGCTGTAAATGTGAGTGCAAGTAAGATGCACCATTGACTGCTGGAATGGCATCTCTCACACTCACCATTGACGGCAGCCTAATATGTGCATGGCGCTCATTATTATTACTTATAAATAACAGCTTAGTAATAAAATAATGACAAAAGTTTCTTCAAATTCTTGTAGGGGTGGCTTTAATCTTTGATTTAGTCACTTTTTGACTTTCATAATAATAACTTTTAACCGAGTTTTAAGCCTTGCAAATCGCCATTTTTCGTTTTTTCAGTTTTAAATTGCTTAGAGAAAACTTTAGAGAAAAATTATAAGAGACCTTTCTTGTCCAGAATGGTCAAAAAAACCTAAAAAAAATTATCTGGACCAAAAATATTGATTTTTGCAATTTGATTAAAAAAAAATTGTTAAAAAAAATTGGACCACTTTTCACGTGGGCGACTTCTTGAACCTTATTCTGGGATGTCTCACGAATGTGATTATGCAAAAAATCTCATGGAAATATTTTTCCAACGAACCCGCCGTTCTCGTCTTGTCTAAGTATACCATCTTTATATAACAGGGGTGGCCACTCTTAGTCCGAGCCATTTTTCAACATCAGAAATTTTTCCCGAGCCGCAATTAAAAAAGGTATTAAATTTTTCTCTCAGTGTTTGGATTTCAGGAATTTTAACGTGAAATAAAATGGTTCACCTCGTTGTTTCAAATATAAAAATAATTCTACAAGCAGCCTTCTATTTCAGAATACTTCGATTCCTCATTATCCTTCCATCTTTTTCTGGGATGGCCTACTGATCTTTAACAGTCTCTCAAAAAACACAGTTTTTAACACTATCTTTCTCTGATCTTACCACATGACCTGCCCATCTTATCTTAGCTTTTATATGTCTGAAGATGTTTTGTCAGTTGTCAGTACTATACACAGTCACCAATTCAGGTTTGGGAGATCAAACCTGATCAAGTCATCTCTTTGAGAGCCATATATCTTTCTGAGAACTTTCTGTTCAAAGATCAGCAGCATATTTATTTTCCGCTAATGTAGAGTCCATGTTTCACTTCTACATGTAACAATTGGGTGAATAATTATTGGCCTGTACAGTCTAAATTTAAATTGTCTTTTCAGCAGCTTAGATCTTCTATTCTACGCAGTTATCCTTGCTAATACCTCTCTTCTTATCTTATGTAGTTGTCTGATTGTCATCTGTGATTGCCGCTCTTAAACTCTATTACTACTTCGCAGTTGTGGTCATTAATAGTTATGTTCTGCCCAACTCTTGGTCTTGGATTTTTGGTTACTAGCATGTATTTCGTATTCTCTTCATTTATTCGAAGCCCCCAGACTACCTGTTTCTTCCTCGAGTCATGAAAACTCCTCTCTCACGTCTCTTGTAGAATGAGCGACTGCACCTAGATCATCAGCAGAGGTCCACAATAGTTTTGATTCTTGATTTGCAAATCCCCTGTCAGCTCAGATGATATTTTACTTATTACATATTCTAAGGCCAAATTGAATAGCAACGGTGATAAGGGTCTCCTTTTCTAAGTACAAGTCTTTTATATTATTTATGGTCAATAATTTTAGACATTGAAACACAAAAATTGAAAGGAATTCAGGTACATTTATTGAGAGCCACAAGTTATCCTTCAAAGAGCCACATGTGGCTCGCGAGCCACAGTTTGGCCACCCCTGTTATATAAAGTCGGAAAAATGAAAGAATACCCATGAACGATCACATCAATCACTTATTTTGCATTTGCTTTCTTTTTCTATAAGAAATGTTTATTTATAGAAAAAGACAGCAAATACAAAATCAGTGATTAATGTGATCGTTCATGTGTATTCTTTCATTTTTCAGACTGTACAGCTGGTTCCTAAAAAAACTGATACGACTCTTAGTAAGATTTGATCATTTTGAGCAGTGTATGATTGGTCTGACATTATATTATATTTATTATGGCCCGGTTTTTCAGTGAGCGGTTAAAATTTTGGTTATCTAACCTAGTTTAAATTTTAACCAGTATTTTAACCCTCATAGCGTTTTTCAGTGCTTTAAATCAAGTTAAGAGAATCTCGGTTAGCTAACCACTTTTTTTCTTCTGTTGGCAGCAGTAACTGTACGTGCGCATGTGCAATTCGAGAAATAATGATCAATTTGACAGAAAAATAAATATTACAAAAGACAATTTCATAACCAAATTAAAAAAAATGATTAATGCAATGCAATATCAAGTTCGGAATTTTTATTTCATAACGTCTACCTCGGTTTCATAACAGAAGAGAATTAGAATTACTGGGACGATTTAGACTTTTCTTCCGATTTTGTTTGTCAAAGACCACGGTCTTATCACTATTTGAACAGATTTACCAGGAAATAAGAAGTCAGGACTGTTTGGTAAATAATTAAGTATTTTGCTGTGTAGACAAATATAAAATAATCTTTTTAAAATATTACTAGGAATCATGCAATAAATCCTGTTACAGTAAGTGTAAACATAGGTACCTGTTACAGTTATATTTAAATATATTTCCATATCATTCCTTCCTATATAATAACGATAATAATTTATAATTTCAATAATAATAATTTCCTTATAATAATAAGGAGGTATCAGAATACTTCCCGCGATGAACGAAAATAATATAGCCCAACTAATCCCTTCTGTCAGGCAGGTACTCAAAAAAATAAACATGATTCATTCACTGCACCAATGCGCAAGCGTAACCACAAAATTCGGAGTTAAACCATCTAACGAGGATCGGTTAAAATCGTGGTTAACTTAAACGAGTTTAAGCTCTAACCTAGTACTGAAAAACTGATTAACCATGAATATTTCGGTGACCAAAAAATAAATAGGTTAACCCAGCACTGAAAAACCCGCCCTAAGACAGACAAATAATAAAATAAACAAACAGCCATTTTTTGAGGTTGAAGTTATCTGACAAATTTTAAGATTTGGCAGTGACAGTGACAGTATGTAAATAATAAGTATTTATCCTTCAAAATATAATAAATTAAATATAATTAAACTCATATTCATTATATCACACCTCATCAAAAGCTTTTTACAAGAACATAGTCAGCGATTTTGATATGGCTTAGAGCCAGACTACATCAAGATCGCCTATAAATCGTGCTGGTAACTGCCTTGCAGCGAGACCAAAAACAAAAAGAAGAAGAAGAAGAAACCACACTGCTCAATTTTTTACAAAATACGCTTTAAGAGTTGTATCAGTTTTTTTTTGGAACCAGCTGTACATAATAGATATATGCATTAAAAATACACTCACTGACAAAAATATTGCATATTTTGAAATTAACGTGTGAAGTAAAACGTTTTGTGCTGCAACCAGTGTCATACGAATAGGATTTCTTTTCCGAATGTGATGTTTCATATAAATGGTATAATCGGATTTAAATTTGATATGGGCTATATGGTGGCCAATATAATTTTTAGATTGAATCTCATCAAGGTCAATCTTGATTTCCTTGTGCCTACTAGTGGTAATGATCCAGCACTTGTTAGATCTGTTTTTAGACCAATTACACAAAAGGGTAAATCGTCGTTTTTCTCATATGTCGAAGGTTTAAAATGGGAGTTTCTAAAAGATTCTGACTTTCCCGCTGAACCTAAATTCTTTGCATTTCATAATGAATGTAATAATCATAATGAGTGTAAGGCTTTCTTACACTCTTTTCCTAAAAGATCCTGTAAAAAACTTAGAGATCAAAGTAGACTAATAAACTTGTTCAATGATGATTTGAAGTCCATGAGGGAAACTCTACACTTGATAAAGGAGCAGTATGATGACTTTCCTACATTAGCTCAGAAGAATCTATTAATCGCAAAAAAGATTACAAATTAGCAATAAAATCTGATAAACAAAGGGCCAATGATAACCTTATCTCAACTGCATCCAATCCAATTAGGTGTATGTGGGATATTATCAATGAACACAGAAACAAGTCTAAGATCAAGTGGAAAATAAAAATTACACCTAATGAATTTAATAACTTCTTCACTAATGTCGCCTATAACTTGCAGACCCAGATTCAACCCTCCTTCTTCAATCCCTTGGATTTTGATGTCGCCATGTTTGAGGAAGTATTTTTCTTCCAAGATTGTTTCTCTCATTGAAATCAGAGACATTTTAACAAATATGGTGAACAAGAAAAGTAGAGACTACTTTGGATTGTCGGTTAACATAATAAAAGGAGTGAAACATCTCGTTGCTGGTCCATTAACAACACTTATAAATCACTGTTTTAACGAAAGCCTCTTTCCTGATCTGCTTAAAAAAGCAGTGGTGGTACCGATCTATAAGAAGGGTGACAATGATGACCCATCCAATTATTCGCTTTGTGCAAGTACTTGGAGGGGATACAAGAAACAATCATGCGCGAGTCGCAGAGAAACCTTGCAACTTTCTAACATATTTCTTAAATATTTCATATTGTCATATTGATGTATATTTCTGTCATTGAAGAAAATGGGATTTCGCAAATGCTGTGTTATAAATTGTAAAAATTATATGTTGCTCTACAATATTGATATGATATGCAATTATTAAAGCGAATTTAATTACTTGAGTGACTGTTTGCCAAAAGCTGATATGTCCACTTTCGATATTTTTCAGAAGAGCAAATTCAAATGTCCAAGATGTCCATAAAATCGCAATTTTAGAAATATCATATTTGGTTTTGAGTGTAATGTTTACACAGCTATTTATGTGAGTTGACATATAAGAAAAAACTGTAATTTTATGGCTGTCGTGGAAATTTGAATTTGCTCTCCTGAAAAGTACCAAAAATGGACATATCTGCTTTTAGCAAACTACCACTGAATTGTATTTTGCTTGTAGTAGGTAGGCATTTTAATACTACTGCATTTTAATAATAAATTTTATTTATTACATACATACAATGTTTACGTTTTAAAACCTGAATCTTACTTTTTCTTCTTATTATTTTTTTGGACTATGGCCTTGACAATTATCCAGTTACCAGGACTAATATAATTGGCAAATATAATTAAAAGTGCTAAAAATTTGCTGAGCTATGAAACCAGGTGTCGCTCTTCCGAACTTGCATAGTCCCAATAGACCAATATCACTCCTTCCTATAATATCAAAGGTATTTGAGAAATGTATGGCAGCAATGATTATTAAATATTTTGAACCCAAAAATTTGTTTACAAATAGTCAGTTTGGTTTTAGAAGGGGTCTAAATACAACAAAAGCCACCATGGACATATTGATGAAGACTCGAGAGGCTTTTGAGTAGAGCTGCTATCTGTCGGCCACATTCTGTGATCTGAGCAAAGCTTTCGATTGTGTTTCACATGAACTGCTTCTCAGGAAATTGGAGAGATACGGGTGGAGATAGTAGAAATGCAATGATCTCCAGCAATCTCTCCAATAGAAAGCAAAAGTGCAAATATTATTGTTATCTGATGTAACGAGATCCGCTTATTACGAGTTAATTAGTCCGCCATTTCAGTTCTCGTTATAGAGGGAGTCTACTGTAGTTTGGAAGTCCGCCATTTCAGTTCTCATTATAGAGGGAGCTTTCTGTAGTTTGCACCTAGTAAAGTGCTTACTTGCATCAAAAGGAATGAACGTGTCAACAAACAACGACTGGTAAAGTTGACACATTTGCTTGGAACACATTTTGGTTAGTTGCACGACACATTGTGCATACATGGATTACACATGAATATGGTGGTGCTAGTTCGTCAGCTCGCTAATTCATTTGAGATTTTATGTTGGTAGAGGATTTTCTGAATTAAAGGTGTCAATTGTTCTGTTAGATCCTCTCATCCATATTTTAGCAAATTTATTTGGGATTCTGTCCTGGCTTAGGTTTCCTATCCTTCACTTTCTGTAGGGCTGATATTATATCCTGCGATTTGATTTATTTGTTCTTATTTACTATTATTATAATGAAATAGGCAGAAACCTAATGCCCGATTTCACCAACGATACCTAAACAGTTGCCTTATTAAGTAATTCTTATCGATAGAAACTTCCTAAGTCAATACTTAAGAACAATAGCGTTTCACAACTAAAAGAACTGCCCGGAATGGGACGTTTCGGCGTCGCCGTTTCGGCGTGGCCATTTCGGCGTGGCCGTTTGGGCGTAGAGCCGTTTCGGCGTAGGCCGTTTCGGCGTAGGCCGTTTCGGCGTCGGCCATTTCGGCGTCAGAAATTTTATTTTAGTTGACTAAATACCTACATTGAGGTTTATTGGTCAGGCAATTTTTTGGAAAAAAATCTTTTAATATAGTTATTTAAATACATTGGAGTTCATTGGTCACACAATTTTAACATTAATGGTCAAGTAGAAAAATAAACTAAATATATTTCTTTTATAAACATTTTGTTATATTTTATTCTGCAAATACCTATATTGGATTTTTTATTAATGCATATTAATAATAATTGCTGTTCTCTTAATTGTCCCAGAGCTAATTAGATGATAACTGACATTTTTCAACTTTAATTAGACATACATTATATGGTATATAGACGGAGAATTTTAATATTGTTAAAATATCTTTTTTAAGCAAAAATATTTGCAGAATGTATATTTTTAAAAAAAATTAAATTATACAATATTTTCTTGAAAGGAATCTGCTTTTAAAATATTTACCATTAGTTAGTATAATAATAGTTATCCCTATATTTATTGCAGTTTCTTCGAAAATTTAAATACAAAATTCTATAAATCACATAATAATGTTATTAACATTTCCTCGAAAACTTAGGTAAAACTTCAGGTAAATTATGGCCCTCCCTGCGGTCGGGCCATAAACTTTACCTTCAGGATTAAATGTACTACTTCAGTCCCGCGGTATATAATGTACTATTATTAGGAAATACCTCGACGAACAAATTATATCTTCTATCAGCCCAAGCCAAAAACAAGCAGTGAATGTCACACCTACCGTAATAAATAGATATATTTTATTATTGGTCTGTCAATGCCAAAATCAGGATAAACAAAAAGGTATTTTCATTTATGGTTCCAATCCATATGATTTTCACCATTACTTTGCATTGTGCGATATATTTGCAACCTTTTGTAAATCAAAAATAATTCCATTATTATAAAGAATTCCAACAAAAGCCGGCCCTTATAACATGTAAATAATAACTAAAATAAAATATTCATTTTTCCAAAATCTTGTTTATTCATTTATTTATATATAATATCTACAGCTAGAAGCCAATTACAGATATTACATTAACTATGAGCTAAATAACAAGCACACACACATAAGTATAAAATTGACATATACAAATCTACCATTAATATTAAAATTTTGTGATCAATGGACTCCAATGTATCTACTTAAATAACTATATTAAAAGATTTTTTTCAAAATAATGTCTTACTAATAGACTCCAATGTAGGTATTTAGTCAACTAAAATAAAATCTCTGACGCCGAAATGGCCGACGCCGAAACGGCCTACGCCGAAACGGCTCTACGCCCAAACGGCCACGCCGAAATGGCCACGCCGAAACGGCGACGCCGAAATGTCCTAGACCCAGAACTGCCTATCTAGGAAATTCTTTCCTAGGTATTAATTCAGGTACGTTTGAACTATTTTTGATAAATAAAAAGAAGAATAAGATGACATTACCTTACTTTTTCGATTATTTGTCATAATTGTTTGTTTGCCAAGTTGATTTTATTCAGTTTTGTACAGTTATAGTTATTTTATTTAGTAGTTCATCATCATCATCAACCCGTACGCGTCCACTGCTGGACATAGGTCTCCCTCAGCTCTTTCCATTCATCTCTATTTTGTGCGGCTTGCATCCAGTTACCGACAACATGTTTCAAATCATCGGCCCATCTGGTTAGTGGGCGTCCTCTGCTCCGTAGTGCTTCTTCTCGCGGCCTCCACTCGACAATACGTTTTGTCCATCGGTTGTCTGGCAATCTGGCGACGTGTCCTGCCCAATTCCACTTAAGCGACGCGATTTTTTCGACAGCGTCTGTTGTTTTTGTTCTACGGCGTATTTCTTCGTTTGGGATTCGGTCTCTCAGGGAGACACCCAACATCTGGCGCTCCATAGCCCTCTGAGTTACGCGAATCTTGTTCACTACCTTTTTTGTTAGTGTTAATGTTTCGGCTCCATAAGTGAGTACAGGCAACACACATTGGTCAAAGATTTTCCTTTTGAGGCATATGGGCAAGTCCGATTTAAATACATAGTTAAGTTTACCAAACGCTGCCCAGGCTAATCCTATGCGACGTGGGAGTTCGCACGTCTGGTTATCTCGTCCCAACCGAATTTCATGTCCTAAGTACTTATAAGATGCAGTCTGCTCAATATCCATTCCATCAACAACAATATTACGATTTAGCACCAGATTAGTCATTATTTGCGTCTTGTTGATATTAATCTTTAGTCCGACCTCTAAGGAAGCGTAATATAATTTGTTCAACATTATTATTGCATCATCCATACGATCGGCTATAAGGACAATGTCATCTGCGAATCTCAAATGACTGAGCTTCTCTCCATTTATATTGATACCATATTCGTTTAGATCTGCCTTCTTAAATGTGTGTTCTAAAAGGGTTGTGAACAGCTTTGGTGAGATGGTGTCTCCCTGCCGTACTCCTCGCTGTATACAGAATGTATTTGTTTGTTGTTCAGACAGTCTTACGCTAGCCGTTGCCGTTTGGTAGATATATTTGATCATGTTAATGTAGCGATGGTCTATTCGGCATTCTGTCAATGCTTTTAACATTTTCTGCTGGCTTATGGTATCAAATGCTTTCTCGTAGTCCACGAATATCAGTGCCAATGGTTTGTTGTATTCCGCAGACTTCTCTATTAGATTTTTTATTACCAGTAAGTGGTCGTTAGTGCTATATCCAGATCTAAATCCAGCTTGTTCTCTAGGTTGATAGAAGTCTAACTTAGCCTCCAGTCTTTTTTTGATAATTTTTGTGAAAAGTTTATATATGTGTGATAGCAAACTGATAGGACGGTAGTTTTTCAGATCTGTTATGTCACCCTTTTTGTGTAATAAAACAATGACTGCATTGTTCCATTGAGAAGGAGTTTTTCCTTGGTAAATGCATTGGGTGAAAAGTTTGGCCAAAGCCTGGATAATTTTATTTCCACCTTGTTTGATTGCTTCGATTACTATTCCGTCATCGCCAGGGGATTTATTATTTTTCATTTCTGAAAGTGCCTTTTTAACTTCATGTGGTGTTACTTCTGGCATTAATTTTGATCCCTGGTTTGTGATTTTGGGCAGGGGCTGATCTTGCCTTTCGTTGGTGCTCTCATACATTTCGCGATAAAACGATTCGACAACCTTCAGGATTTCGGCTTTATCCGTGGCAATGTTGCCATCTTTGTTTCTGATTTTGTACATATTTTTGTTACTGATGTTATTCGTATTACGCCTCAAAACTTTTAAACCTTTGTTGTCTTGAATTATGTGAGTTATTTCTCTTGTGTTGTTTTCTCTTATGTCTTTTCGGATTGATCGGTGGATATCTTTATTTAATTTCTTCAGTGTTGTGTAGTTTAGTAGTTAGTTATTTGTAAATTAAGTTTGTTAAGTTTTATATGTTATTTGTATATGTACAGTAAAATGGAAGAAAAGAAAAGAGTTGTAAAATTCACATATGACGAAAAATTAAAGTTAGTTGAATTGTCACTAATGAAATAATTTTAAAATAAATAATATGTTAAAAATTGCTTATTTTTTTATTAATTTTGGATGAAACACTTTTAGTGATACCATGAATGGGTTTTTGAAACACAACACTAGTTTGTTAGGTAGTAGGTAGACTACATCATTTTGTCAATAGACCTGTAAAAAACTCCAAATGATTTTCTATATTTTCCAGTACATATAATATTATTAATATAAAAGAAAATACAAAATTACAACTAATATACCTAATATTACAGAATAACAGAAAAATTAATGTAAGAAGCAAATTATTGACAAACGTCACAAGTACATTAGTCAAAATTGTAAAAATATAACCTGACTGTCAACGATAAGTAATACCTAAAGTTTAGGGAGATCGAATAACGTATCCTACCGTTAGGTAATGCTTAAGCGGTTTAGGCAATTCTGATCGTATGGTGAAATCCGTTTTAGAGTTAGGAAATACCTAAACCCACTTAGGTAATTCTTAAATATTTAGGTATCGTTGGTGAAATCGGGCATTAGTGTCAAATTAAAATTCTAGTTGATTCCTATTCATCATCATCAAGACTGTTCATTCTGAATCGAATGTTTGCCGCTCTTACTTAGAGCTCTGTGATTCGTTTATTGTTATTCATTCCACTTGTGTGTTGTCAAAGGTTGTTGTGTGACTTAACTTTAACTTTCGTTACAATTTTCTTTCACCCATTTCGATATGTGCATAGTTTCCTCCAGTTTCTCACTTTCAGAATTTTGATATATCTCATGACCTGGTCCTCCTATCTCTCTCTGTGTCTTCCCCTTGGTCTTTTAGTTTCTGGTTTCCATCTGGTGATCTTCTTAATCAGTAGGTCGTTTTTCCTTCTCTCTATGTGTCCTAGCCATCTCGGTATCTGCGCTTTAATAAATCTAACTATGTCTTCCCCCTTCTTTATGTCTCTTAGTTCATGGTTCATTCTACCTATTTCTCCTTTGTCCATTCTTATCGGGCCCATAATCCGTCTGAGGTCTATCTTTTTCTGCGAGACGCATTGTCTCAGCTGCGTACGTAACTACTGGTCGGATTGCAACCCTGTATATATTCAGTTTTGTATTTCTTGTTCTGTATAAGTTGTCCTTCATTAGCCTTTGATATCTCCAGTATGTTTTGTTGCCTGCTAGTAGACCCTCCATTACTTCTTTACTTCTCTTATTTTTGCCTTACAATTAATATCAAATATTTAATATGTTAAACTCTTCCAAAAGTGTAATTTTCTGTCTTGATTTCTCTAGTCTTGTTATCTTCTCTTCTAGAGCAGAGTAGATATTTTGTGTTTTTCCTTCGATAATTTCTACACCGCTTTTCCGTGCTTCCTTTGCCAGGATTGTTACTGCTCCTTTTAATCTTTCCTTGTATCTTCCCATTGTGTTGAGGAGTGGGCTATAGTTGCTTTAATTCCGCTGGCCTTAATTGTTCCTTCTACTGCTACGTTGAACAGGTAATCACCCTGTTGCATTCCTGTTTCTATTGCAGTTGATTTTGTGCTACCTTCTTCTGTCGTTACTGTAGCTCGAGATCCATCCATAGATATTTTTGTTAATCTGATTAAATTTGCTGGTATTGTCCTTTTCATGATCATTTTTCAGTGCGTATCAAATGATAGGAAAAAGGGTAAGTCCGTGATAATACACATTTATGACATTTATTCTAACATGACATTTTAGTTAAATCTGACAGTTGTCACATTTTATTTTCAATTTGGAATAAAAACAAATCAAATATGTTTCTTGCATTTATAAAATGGTATTTTCTTTGATTTGTATAGTCTTATAAATTATAGAGATTATATTTGTAATATTATTACCTAATTAAAAAAAAATATTTTTTATTATGGCGCCATCTATCGACAACTAGAATAACTAGAATAAATGTTATAAAAATGTCACCGACGAAATGTACCGACGAAATGTACCGACGAAATGTCACCGACGTGCCTTTTTTTCTGTCACATACAATTTAATGCGTTAGAAAGAAATCGAAAAACTGTGACGCACTGAAAGATGATCATGAGAAATACTGTATATCTTGATTTTTCATTTCAATAAATAATTTATTTCTTCCAATACAATCAAACGCTTGTCTGAAGTTTACGAAGAGCATGTGGAGTTCTATGTTGTGTTTATGGCATTCTTCGATTGTTTGTGTAATTATGTGGATCGCATCTGTAGTGGATCTTCTCTGAATCCTTGCTGGTAGTCCCCAATTTTTTCTCTGGTTTCTCTGACCTCTTCTCTGAGTAAGAATTTTATAAAATATGTTGTACTCAGTATAAATATACCTCTATAGTTGTTACAGTTCGTTACTTCTCCTTTCTTAAGGTGATACAGTAGCGATCAACAGGTGGCAACAAACGCGGTCCAATATTGCGAAAGTTCTGCGAACTTTCAAAAGTGAGGCAACAGTGCGTCTGTAATTCGACACTGGCAGTGACGTTTATACTATCAAATACAATCATTTTTATACACGTAGGCGCGAAATGTTGCCAAGTCAGTGACGTTCGATTTCTTGTTATAAAAAAATCGATTTTTAGTAGTTCCAAGATTACACAAAATCTAGGCATGGGATAAAAAAGTTAATTTGAAGAAAGTGTATTTTTTGTCTTTCCTAATGGCGGTACAGGCTCCTTTTTTCAATATTTTATTTAGTTGTAGAGTAATTTCCACATACTAACATATTTCTGAAATTGGGCTCTGTACTGCCATTATTATATTACGAATATGTGTGCCAAATATCTCAACAAAATATTCAAAATTAGAGCCGCAATCTTGGAACGCGTTTGTTGCTACCTGTTGATCGCTACTGTTTCCTCTTAAATATTGGTATAATTCTGCCTTCTTTCCAATCTT
This sequence comes from Diabrotica virgifera virgifera, assembly GCF_917563875.1. NCBI lineage: Eukaryota > Metazoa > Arthropoda > Insecta > Coleoptera > Chrysomelidae > Diabrotica > Diabrotica virgifera. The sequence continues at coordinate 131,075,936 of NC_065451.1, read as the reverse complement.
CGGCTTTTCCTCTGCTTCCCATATTCTAACTGTTAGGTTATAGATTCTTGTTAATAACTTTTCCCCACCGTTTTTAATTAGCTCGTTAGGAATTTCAACTGCGCCGGGTGTTCTTTTCCGTTTCAGTTTTTGAATGATGTCTAAATATTCATCATATTATGTTGGTATCCCTATTTCATTATCTCTCATGTCTTCCATTGCGCATTCTTCCTCGTCAGGGCTTCCTTTGTATCTTTATACATAGTTCTGTGAAGTGTGTTTCCCATGATCTATTGTCAATTTTAACTACTGGCCTGCCTTTCCTTTGTTGAGCTTTTAGGTATCCAAATAGTTTAGCACTGTCGTTACTTCCCATTACCAAATAGTAAATATCCTCGATTTTTTATTCTGCTACTGGTAGGGAACTAACCTTAATACAAAACTTTACGGCTTAATATTAGATCGAGAGAGAAAACGATGTTGAAAAAGACTCTTCTTCTTAAGATTCCATCTTCTATCAAAGGTTGGATATCAACATGGCAATTCTTATTTTACTTACAGCAGCTCTAAATAGTTGGTTAGAGCTCAGACTAAACCCTTCCCTTAAATTTCGTAACCAGGAGGTTCGTCTCCTTCCTACAACTTTTTTAACTTTTATTTTGCCCTCTATAATCAAATGCAGCAGACTATAATGAAGACCTCTTACTATATGACCAAAATATTAAAGCTTCCGTCTCTTAAGGACCTCAATATTGCTAATTTTGTCTACCGATAATATTTGTAGCATTCTTTGATAACACCAACGCGCAAAAGCTTCCAATTTCTTAATCTCTAATTGCTTCAATGTCCAGGCCTCAGATCCGTAGAGCAAAGTTGTAAAAACTTAACAGCGCAACAACCTTATCCTTAGATCCATTCTTAGGTCTCTACTACATAATAGATTTGCCATTTTCACAATGTTTTTTGTCCTTGCTGTTTCTATACAGATTTTAATCTCTTGTGTTTTGCTCTGCGTTTTGACTAACCAAGGTTCCTAGATATTTGTGTTTATCTATCTTTTCTATCTCGATATCATTAATATGGAGTGTCTCGTTGTGTTGTTGAATGAATTTTGTTTTCTTTAAGAGAATATAGTAGCGCGTCATCAAAAATGGAAAACGCGGTCCAAGATTGCGGCTTTCATTCTGAATATTTTGTCGACATATTTGGCACACATATTCGTAATATAGTAAAGAATGGCGGTACAGAGGCCAATTTGAGAAATATGTTAGAATGTGGAAATTACTCTATAATTAATAAACACAATATTAAAAAAGCGAGCCAGTACCGCCATTAAGAAGAACAAAAAAATAAACTTTCTTCGAATAAACTTTTTTATCCCATGCCTAGATTTTGTGTCACATTGGAACTACTAATTTTTTTATCTCTAACTAGAAATCGAACATATTATAACGAATAACTGATTAGGCAACATATAGAAATAGTCACTGTCATTTTGACAAACCTGCGTCAGATTTCTAAGTATAATAGCACGATTCTCTTATCTGTTCTGTTATCTGTATATATACAGGGTGTTTCATTAACCCCTTCGTGCCGGACCGTCATTCGGCAAGTCGGCTCCTATATATGGATTCGACCGTTTACCGAGCGGCTTCGCGCGGTCGATTAAAATACAGTATCACACTACAGCTAATTAAAGTTAAAGTAATAATAACACTAATTTTTTTTTTTTGGTTTATTGGCTTTGGGAAGAACCCGTTTTGCCACGAAAATTTATAACATTTAAAAGTCTATACATATAACTGAACACAATTTGGTACAAATACAATTTTTACAAATCTGTACATATAAATACAGTAACTGAATACAATTATTTGGTACAAATACAGTTTTTACAAATCTATACATATATATTTAATACCTAGCTGAATACAATTTGGATTGGTTGATACAGACCTAAAAGTTGAGGAAATTATAAGCGTCTCCTCGTACGACCCAAAAAGTTACAAAAAATAGCTCTTACTTCGGGATTATGGATGCACTCCAGCATAATGGAAAGATAATTTTGAGGAAACGGGATTTTTAGTTTAGTTAGTTCCGTAATAAGGTAAGAGGTGGCATTAGAATTATGACTGCATTGAAAAATCCAGTGATTAAAGTCGTCAAAACTGTCACTGCAGTCACAGAGGGGGGATGTGGCCAATTTCATCTTATAAAGCTTGGAGTTGACTGCTCCGTGTCCAAAGAGGCACCTAATGTATTTGGTGTTAATTTTTCTATTGGGATGGCTTCTTTTAGCAAGCTTTGTAGAAGGAAGTGTTGGAAAAAGCGTGCAGTACTGAAATGCATTGTTAGATCTAATGGTTGTCCATTTGTCTGCCCATTTAGTTCTTAAGTTTTGCTTACATATAGATAATGCGTCTTGTAGCGTTAATTCGGGGGCTTGTTTGCCATCAGTGATAGCTCTTTTTGCCAGTTTGTCAGCTGTTTCATTTCCCGTTATGGAGGAATGCCCTTTGGCCCATATGAAGAATGTATTTATCTGTTTATAATCTAAGTCTCTTAAGGTTGTCAAAATTTCCACGATTATTGAGTTATTGTATATGGAGGTAACCGGGTACACCAGAGCTGATAAAACAGATTTCGAATCCGATATTATAGCCAAGTTTGACAAGGGTAGCAGTGAATTGTTTGCCCAATCCAAAGCCTTAAATATAGCAAGTGCCTCTGCTGTAAAGATTGTAGAGTTTTTGTTTAGTTTAAACAACAAACTTTCGTTTGTGTTTTCCCTGTACACTGCACATCCTGTTCCAGTAGGGGATTTGGATCCGTCTGTAAAAAATTTATGTACATTACCTAATTTCTCTAATTCTATTTGCATAGATATGTTATTAATTGCTGGGTTATCATTATATTCTGGAAAAATAATATTTGGTTGTGTAAGACATATATCGAATTTAGCCGTGAAGAACGGCAAACCAGAATCATCACGTAGTTCGATGTTTGAGACTGTTGCAAATGCATCAGCTAGAGGGGGACAGTTTCTGTTGTGCCAGTATTTATTAGTGTAGCTATATGCAGTTAAGATGCCTAAATTTTTAATAAGGTCGTTGTGTGTAAATCGTTTTTGTTTAACGACGAATTTTTCAGCTAGTAACTGTCGTCGAAGTTGCATGGGGGGTTCGCCACACTCTGCAAGGAGAGCAGCTGTGGGAGTGGATTTAAATGCACCAAGAACAATGCGTAGAGCCTTGAACTGTACCCTATCTATTTGTGAAAGTCTGGAATTAGTGGCTGATCCATACAAGAAACAACCATAATCTAGGATAGATCGAGTGTACGCTCGGTAGAAAATCAAGTTAATGTTAGGGTCAGCGCCCCAATGATATCTGTTAATTGCTCTTAGGATATTAAGACTTTTTTCACTTTTCTTAATGCATCTTGATATGTGATCGGACCAGGTCAGTTTGCAATCAAATGTGATACCCAAATATGTGTATGTTTTGCAAACAGGTATAGTGTGATATTGAATTGTAAGGCTATTAAGTTCTGGCAATTGGTGTCTGGTAAAAAATACAATAGCAGATTTATGAGGTGATATTTCAAATCCCTGTTCAGGAAAGTATTTAAAGCAGCAATGCACTATATACTTAAGATTACTAACACATTGAGAGTAGTTTTTATGAGTAGTGTATATAGAAAAATCGTCAGCAGATTGTAAAATTCTTGCGTTCATACCAAGGTTGTGAACATCGAGGGTATAGATATTAAATAGAAGCGGGCTCAACACCGACCCCTGTGGCAGACCCGAGTTAACCTCTCTAGGACCTAGAGTATTTGTATTGCATTTTATAAAGATCTGTCGTCTGAGGAACATATTAATAAGAACAAATGCAAATTGTGGTGGTATATGGATGTATGTTAACTTTTCACATAAACAATCCAACAGCACGCTTTCATAAGCACTAGAGATATCTAAAAATAAGGCAGCTGAATAATGGTTTTCTGAAAAAGCCAACTGAATTTCCGTTGCAAGATTGGCTGCACAGTCGAGAGTACCTTTACCTCGCCGAAAACCAAACTGGGATTGGGGGAGGATGTTATTATTTTCTAACCACCATTCTAATCTGAGTTTGATAATTCTTTCCAAAGTTTTTAATACACAAGACATTAGAGAAATGGGTCGCAGAGCTTTGTTGTCACTGACCTTAGGAATAGGAATAATTAGACACTGTTTTAGTGAGGGGTAATCCGTATCTCCTGAAAGTATATTGTTATATATTTTGCAAAGAAAGTGTTTCGCCGAGTCAGGGAGCTTTTTAATCATCATATAATTGATGCCATCTAAGCCTGGAGCAGTAAGTTTTGACGATTTGATATTAAGTTCTAACTATCTTAGTGTAACTGGGGCTAGAAGAGAATGATCATGATTACTGGTGGGTGTGTAGTGAATGTAAGGACTAACAAAGCTTGGAGCTAATTTATGAAAAAGTATTTCCGCCTCATCTGCTTCACATGGTTGGATATCATTTTTCTTCTTTTGAAATCTATTAATCCGGCGCCAAATTTCCGAGGGATTTGAATTCCTATTGAGTTGAGTACAATAGTCTGCCCAAGCCTGTTTGGCTTTCAATTTGAAGGTTCTTTTGCAGAGCGCATCTATTTTTTTTACATTGATATAATTTGAAGTTATCATATTGCGCTTGTACGTTTTGTAAGCTTCCTTCCTTTGGGTAACTAACTGTTGACATTCCTCATCCCACCAAGGGGGATGAGGAGCCTTTTTAGGAGAGAAGGGGTAAGTTTTTTTAAGAGCTGAATCCGCCGAGGATGTCATTGAATTAGTGATAAAGTTAATCATTTCGTTAGTATTGTTGAAAAGCGGAATCTCGGAGAAATCTTAATCAATTTTTGTTTGAAACAATGCCCAATCAGCTTCTCGCATAGACCATTTATGAATGGGGGTAATATTAATATTATCAATTCTGAGTTGTTGTAACACAAATGTGATAGCATAATGGTCAGAGCCATACGTATCTGCTTTAACAGACCAAGAGAATTGTGAGCTAAAGTTGGACGAAATGAGGGTAAGATCAACACATGATGGAGGAGAGCCAGGGGCAGATACTCTGGTAGGAGATCCGTCATTTGCAATGATAAAGTTGTCGAAGTATTCTAAAGCTTCCATGAGTATGTTACCGCTATGATCATTGTTTATAGAGCCCCAGGCTCCATGATGGGCGTTAAAGTCGCCACCAATAATAAAATTATGCGGAATTTGTTGAAAAAGAGAAACATAGTCGTTCACTGTGACTGCAATGCTACCTGGACGATAAATACTAACCACAGATATTTTGGTGCCATTGACATCAATATCAATGCCACAAACTTCAATATTTTTATTAAATGTTTGGTTGAATACTATATTATTGTATTTAATATTATTAGAGATAATTATGCTAACACCTCCACCTCGTTTATTACGTCTATCTTTTCTAACAATATTAAATCCCTGTAAGGACATTTCGTACTTAGGTTTGTACCAAGTTTCCGAAATAAGAGCTATATCAAAGTGTTTTTCTGTAAAAAGTTGCGTAATAGAGTTTTTATTAGAGTACGCTGATCTAGCGTTCCACTGGACAATTTTTAAACCGGCCATATCAGGTAAAGAAATGTTTAATCACGCTGTTAATTATATTTTCTACATCTTGTATAGAGGGAACTGAACTATTAATCGCAGGGTTTCGAGCAGGAATGTCTGAAAAGAAATTATTGATTGAATCCTTCAAAGTAGTAGCGAATTCATTTTTAAGATGTTCATCGTTATTTTTAGATACATTTTTATTATAGTTTCCGAACTGGAATACGGGGCTAGCACAAAAGCTAAATTCGCTTGGAGCGGTAATAAGCGTAGGAGACGATGGGTGTATTTTTCGTTTTTTTCTAGTAGAAGCTGCAGTATTTGAAATATTTGCAATGGAAGGCAAATGTTTTGATGAGCTTTGAGCAATATTGGAATAGGTATTTGGCCTGGAAACTAATGAAGGGAATTCAGTAGTGGATGACAGTAACGGAGCAAATCTGTTTTTTTGAACAATACTAGTGTAGGCAGGATTGTCAATAACTTTTTCGGCCTCTTTGAAAGAAATATTAAGGTGTGCCATTGCTTCCTTAGTTCGTTTTTGTTTTTTATACTCTGAACAATCTCGATTTGTCGAGTTGTGTGAATTAGAGTTACAAAAAATGCAGAAGTTATCACATTGAGTGCATTCGTTATCATTTTCTTTGCCGCAGTTTCGGCATTTCTTTTTTCCTTTACATTGAGATGCAGAGTGACCGTAACGAAGACATTTGTAACACTGCATAACAGGATGAACGTACGTGTCTACAGGACATCTCACTTTATATAAATAAATTGGGGAATTTTGTTCCCTGCAAATGTGACAATTATCATTTGACGGGGGATTTTTTCAATCACTCCGTCTTTTATTACTTTTCGAAACATTCTTTGCACCTTACGAACAGAACACTCTGATTTTATAACTTTAACAAGATCATTTTCAGTCAGATATGTATCGACCGATCTCACAATTTCAGTTAAATGTGAGGGGATATAAGCTATCAGTTTATTGTCTTTGAATACCGAATTTTCCACTAATTTGTTCGCAACTAACCCTGAATTAACTTCAATTTTAAGTCTATTACGACCCACGCTACTAATTTCTAAGATCGATTTTTCGTATTCTGAAAGTGCTAACAGTTTTTCACCAAGTCTCATTGGATGCAATCTTCCCACATTCAAAACTTCGTGTTCCACAAAAATTAAGTACGGACCTGTATCTCTTGACGTAAATCGATTATTAATGGAAATATCGCGTTTGAAAGACTGGTTTGGCTGGTCTAAATTACTTGCTGTTGTTGTTAATGAGCTTTTATTGTTATCATTATCTGCTGGAAAAACTTGATTTTTGTCCCCTGTTGCAATATTATTCTTATCGGCTTCTGTAAATCCGCGAAAACCATCTTGATTAATATTTACATTTGAATCGTCGAGTTCCATGCCATCCAGAACCCTGATATCCTCGATTCTTATATTTGAAGATCGCGGCGGCTTCCCGCCGCCAGGTGAAGTTCCCGACATCCGTCCCAGACAGAAGTCGGATTTTTAAGTACAATTTCCCAGGATAAATTAAGTAATGAATCGACTTACTTGTAGAAATCCAAAAAACTTAACCAAATAAATGAGTAAAAGGTAAACAAACTGTGTATTTTTTGCGGCAATTAGTGAATCGACTTTTAAATCAAACACGTCTAATCACTAAGAGACTTGATAGACAACTGAAACACTAATTTTAGAAATAAAACTATTTTTATTAAATTTATTATTCTACATAGTATGTGAGTTAAATTAAATTTTATCCATAAAATACCATTTTAAACAAAAATTAGAAAAAAAGATAAACAAGATAATTCGGATGGAATTTCCCAGATTATTTTGTGCTTGATATCGTCACAGTCTCCTAATCTGGGAAATTCCATCCGAATTATCTTGCAAGGGATAGTAAGGTAAGTTGTAAACAGCAGCACAGTACCTTCACCTCCCACACAATCCCATCAGTCAAACATCCAAACAACCTTATCACCAATCAAATTAACTAAAGCTAATCTCCTTCTGGACATCACCCACTTTTGGGCGTGGTTTCCCCACTTTTAGATTTAAATAAGGTAGTTCGGACGGAACAAAAATACCTGAAATATGATGAAGATGGTGTCACCGCCTTATGGCGAACGAAAACTCATGATGCACACGGGTGCATCACCGTACCGAAGGGGTTAATAATTGTCCAAATCGTAACTGGAGAAACCTTAGCACAAAATACGAAGATTTAACCCAAAACACTCAAATAAAATATTCTTCCTTACCGAGATACAGAGTGTTTTATTACAAATGTTCTAAAATGATTTTAGCCCATTGTTAAAGCATCTTTTAATATGTTTTATTCAAACTTGACACTCAGTTTACACATGTTAGGATACTTTAACTAGTGTTCAAAGATAGTTTTTCGCTGTTACCAGAGGCATGCTGTAGGGATGTATTCTTCATTTTCGCCCCTTTTTCCCTCTCACAATCTACGCCACTGTCGTAATAATCATTTCAGCATGTTTTGTGATTCCTTGTTACTTTTTACATAAATATCATCCTTTTGTCTCATTGCGATAAAGTAAGTAGTTTTCAAGTTATTTGTGTTTAAAGATAATGGATTCCATAAGACTATGTATTTTAAACTACATTCAATAAGATTATGTGTCTAAAATACATAATTTTATTGAATCCATTACATTAAAACGCAAATAACTTGAAATCTACTTACTCTATCGCATTGAGACAAAAGGATATTTACGTAAAAAGTAACGAAGAATCAAAAAAACAAGCTGAAATGACAATTACTACAGTGGCGTAGATTGTAAGAGGGGAAAAGTGGCCAAAAGAAGTATATATTCATACAGCATGCCTCTGGTAACAGCGGAAAACCAAATTTTAACACTAGTTAAAGTATCGTAACATGTGTAAACTGTGTGTTTGAACAAAAAGTTTGAACAAAAAATATTAAAAGGTGCTTTAACAATTGGCTAAAATCCTTTAGAACATTTGTAATAAAACACTCTGTATCTCGGTAAGGAAGAATATTTTATTTAAGTGTTTTGGTTTAAATCTTCATATTTTCTGCTAAGGTTTCTCCAGTTACGATATGAACAATTGATAATGAAACACCCTGTACCAATCTGTGTATGAGTGCAGTAGTATATTATTTTAAGAATTCGTTAGTGTTTATTTATAATGAATTTGTTATATTTTTGTGTAATAGAACAGGAGTTGTTGGACTTTTTGAAAAAATAATTATTGTTAATTGTGAGTTTTACTTATGTATAGGTAAATGTATTTTACGTAAAAAATATTTCGAATTCTAATGCGAGTATATAAAGTTTTAGGAGGATTTTTTAGTCTAGAGTCTAGAGATATCATCAATAGTTTAAAAGTTAAATTTTAAATTTAAATAATAGGGGAGTGCAATTAGAACAAAAATATGCATTGTTTCGGAAAAATTCAAACAAGCTTATATTTTTCTAAAACTTTTTTTGTTAGTTTATATACATGTTAAAGTAAAAAGTTCTACTCGCAGATTTGGCCGCTAATTGTTTATTAATTGTTTAAACAATAACAATTGTTTTGTATAAATAATTTTAAAAATATCGTTAACCCTTTCAGTCACACACCTAGAAAAAGGCATCCAAAAATTATAAAATTTGGTAGATATGCTTGAGAGAGGTAACTAAAACAATACGTAACAACAAAATACTCCCCCTCCATCTGTTTTTTTTTGTTACCACTTGTACCTCACAAGGTACATGTTGCCTTTAAGGATGTTACAAAAAAAATCACCTAATTAGTATTTAATTTATTCTAATACTAGAAGTAAATTTATTATTATCATCTAACAAAATACAAAAAAAGAGTAGTTGTTTAGAGTATTACTTAAGAGCCTATCTATTATGAAAATCAGCAAAACAATTCCTGCCATTTACTTCATCTTCTATAACTTCTTGGTCGTTGTTTGGCTCTTGCTCCAAATCATCCTCTACATCTTGAGAATTAGCTTTTTATTCATCTGAACGAGCACTTTCATTCAAAAATTGAACTATTTCATCATTAGTTTCCATTTGAGTATCATTCTCCCATCCATCATCTTCCTCGTCAAGATTCGGATTATCTGAATCATCGTCATTTTCAAGATAATATGGTAACTCCTCATTTGTAAGTGGTTTTTTACTATATTAGCAATATCTGAAAATAAATATTTTATGAAATAACATGTTTTACACGAAAATATATATTATTCGGTCTATCACAAAAACATCCTTAGAAGCAGTTTGTACCTCATAAGGTACATCTAATTGAGGTGCCCAGATTACTACTTTGTATCATCTACATTTTAGAAACTAATACATACTATGATAAATTACAGTGTTTACTTACCTATCAAACATATATCCGCGTTTATTCTCGAAAATAAACAGCAAAAGCAACATACACAAACAGACTGTCCTAACCTATTGCAAATGTTACTCAAACGAACTAATTTCAAATCAGGTTATAACTGTCAAGCAAAAACAATATCGCGCGCAGAATGCAGGCGTCTACGAATTAGACATGATATTTGATCTGTAAAATATTTTCTTGGATATAAGTCAATTCCCATTGATGTTTGAAATCATACATAATAAATGTACCTCTTGAGGTACAGTGTGACTGAAAGGGTTAAATTATCATTTTACTTTGATCAAATATGTTTCTATTTTGTTTTTGATTATGCTGAATCCGAATATGACATTGCAATTTGAAAAATCTTATACAGAAGTTCTTATACAGTATGTCTGCGTAGCTAGGAACCACATGGAAATCTTTTTATTATCAATTTTACGAAAAAAAGGTATTCTTCTTAAAATGCTTTGGATAGTCAAAAATCTAAAACTCGACCATCAGAGATCAGATTTTATCAATTTTATACGAGTTATGTCAAAAATATGAATTTCGTTAAAGAATAAAGTACATACCTTTATATTTTAGAATATCAAAAAATGCTATTATGAAAAGTTGTTTGAAATTAAAAACTATGTTTAAATATACAATTATATCATTCTAATCGACAAAAAAAATATTTCAATATTTTCTCAAATTACGGATATTTATCATCATTTTATTACAATTATAACTATTTTATTATCACTTAGTTAGAAAAAAAGTTATTCTTCATAAAATGCTTTCCCTGGTCTAAAATCTAAGATACAACCATCAGATATCAAACTTTTTTAATTTTATACGAGGTATGTAAAAAATACGAATTTTTCTAAGAGTTAAGTGCCTTTATTATTAAAAACAGATCGAAGATATGTCACTAGAGATAGCGGGAATAGAGCGCCTCACGCTGGCCTGCATTGATCGGGGTAGGATTTCATATGGGAGTCCGTGTAACCAAGACTCCCATATGATAAGCACTTTGCTGATTGAGAGCCCCTATAGCGCATCAGAGTGCTATCGGGGGTAAGTGGATGGTCTGGAGCATTGAAGCGGGGTGGAGTGATTCCTGCTTACGGGAGTTAATCCTCCTCGCCCCAATGAATTGTATCACCCGAATGTCATTCTCTAGGGGTGAGCAAGTCTATCAGGCTTCGTTAAATCACTATGCTTGCTTGCTTGCTTGCTTGCCTTTATTATTCACAATATTTTAATTAGAAGGATGTAATTGAACACTAAAACAATTTCTTTAATTCCAAACAACTTTTCTTAATAACAATTTTTGATATTGTGAAATGTAAAGGTAATCTTGAGTGAAATTCATATTTTTTGACATACCTTGTATAAAATTAATTAAATTTCATATTTGATGATTGCATCTTAGATTATATACGATGCAGAGTATCGTATAAAGAATAACTTTTTTTCGTAAAACTGATAATAAAAAAGTTATCAATAGGTTCCAAGTTACTCAGACGTACTGTATAAGAGCTAAAATTTTTTTTGCTGAACATTTATTATTGTTGAAGCTTATTATTAAATGTATTTTAGGTAAGTTTTACAGAAAAAAGTTTTGGTCACTTTGTATAAACATTTTTTTAGCTGGTAATTTTCGGTTTTTGTATTACATTTTTTGATCTTTCTTAATTTTCTTAAAAAGAAATAGTTTATTTCATTTCTAAAGTAAAATAGTTTAGTGCATTTTAAAGATTACTGATTCAATCAAATTGTGTTTTGACTAGGAAAGTTTTGGGGTAGTTCTGATTTCTTTCATTATCTATGTATTTTGGACTGCTGAATCCGAATATGAGGTTTGCAGACAAAATTTCGTGACGGAACATTGAGTAAATTGCGAAAAAAGCGAAAAATTTCTGCTTTTTCCCGCTTTTTTGCTCAAATCTCGGAAACTGTTAACTTTTCGTAAATGGTCTGTTAACAAAAATTAAAGTACTTAAAATTCTCTACAAACATCACTATTTACTTTTTTTTTTTCAGACGAACAGTTCGGTCTAAAGTGCAAGTTGAAAATTGCTAAATTGTAAGGTTCTCTGCAAAATCCACTTTTTACATTCCAAAACTTTATTTTTTATTAGAATGCTTATTTGTTAAATTTACATCCTCAATCTAGTGGAGGATGCTAATATTCTAATTATCACAACAGCTCTTGAGATGGCACCGTCAAATGAACAGTGACAGTGGTGGGGGAAGATATCGACCTTCTGGTCATTTTGATTGACCTGTGTAGTCCTAAGACAAAAAATCTATTTTTTCTGAAACCAGGAAAAGGAAAGGTTTCGCAAAGCTTCTACAACCCTCATCTGGCAGCTGAAAGAATCTTAATGGACCATATCTTATTCCTACATGTGATGAGTGGTTGTGATACTATTTCTGCGTTGTTTAATCAGGGGAAACTGAAATTCCCCAATGTCTTGCAGAAGAACACCGACTTGCAACCAACTATTGAGGCTTTTAGAGACCCTAATGCATATCAGGATGAGTTTACCACAGCAGGAAACGTGTTTCTCGTGGCTCTATATGCAAGAAACAAAGAGACCAGTCTGAATATTGCCTCATTACCCCCTACCGAATCTGCTGCACGAGAATATTCACTTAGAGTTTACTATTAGGTGCAGCAATGGTTATCTTTATATCAAGCCACACATGGCGAGCAACGAAAAGATCCAAGTGAGAGGGGTTCGAAAAAATCTACTAGTGGTCTCGTGCCAGTGCCAACCACTTTGGACCCTGCACCAAACTCACTACTACGGTATATTTTTTGTAAATGTAAAAAGGGCTGCCAACGCCATTGTGGATGCAGGAAAACGAGCCTCCATTCCTGCCCAATTTCCACATCATGCGAAGGACTGTGTAACAACGTTAAGCCCCCGAAACATAGCTCTGATATAGACATAGAAGAGACTGAAGAAAGAGACAGAGGTATGTAGAATCTCACAAGTTATTTCGTAATCATTCATTTCTCCTGGATATATAATCATAAGTCAGTATCACTATCTCTTTTATTATCCAGGAGAATGAACCCTGGCGCTGACGATGGAGAAATCAGACCCTGAGCCAGGATATGATGGCATCGAAGAACTTCAGCACAATGCGGAATGTCTGTTTAATTTCACAATCTATTTTGCAATCATCATCTCTCTTTTAGAACTGACACCATCTCTTTTATTTTTCAGAACAAGCAGAATATTTTTCAGACCCATCGCCACTGTAGAACCACAGCAAGGACCTTCTAAAAGACTACGGCTCATATAATGTTATATTATACACCATTTTGTATTTTAATTTGTTTTGTATTTTAATTTGTAATATTCTTAACCACGATATTTTAAGTATTATTTTGTTAGAGTCCCGATAACAAAAGTTAACCATTTTAAATACCTAGGATGTTGGATAAACGAGACACTAAATCCGGATGAAGAAATTAAAACTCGTATAGAAATACCAAGAGGAGCATTTATGAAACTTAGATCTATTCTGAGAAACCCTCAGCTGAATTTACAACTAAGAAATCAAGTTCCTAAATTGTTATGTGTATCCTGTTTTACTATATGGATGTAAAACCTAGACCATGAAGGTTTACATGATGAACAAATTAGAAGCCTTCGAGATGTGGTCGTATCGTAGAATGCTCAGAATATCTTGCGTTCAGCACATTTCAAACACAGAAGTCGTAAACAGAGTAGGTCAAGGCGAAGGTGACTTAATCAACATGATAAAAAAGAGAAAACTTGAATATCTCGCGCATATAATAAGAGGTAGCAGATACAGGATGCTGCATTTAATACTCAACGGAAAGATCGATGGAAAAAATGGACTATTTTATGCCGCGCAAGATCGAGAACAATATCGGCAAATTGTCATGGAAGCTACCTACGCCTAAAATTTGGGCACGGTACTTAAAGAAGAAGAGTCCTACCTTTAGTGATACTGCTTATACAATTTCGACCTTTTTTTTTCTTTTTAATTATTTGTGCCGGAAACTAGGAGAGCATTCTAATAAAAAATAAATTTTGAAATGAAAAAAGTGGGTTTTGCAGAGACCGTTATAAATTGGCAATTTTCAACTTGCACTTTAGACCAAACGGTTCGTCTGAGAAAAAAGTAAATAGTGCTATTTGTAGATAATTTTAAGTACTTTAATTTATGTTAAGAGACCATTACTGAGAGTTAATAGTTTTCGAGATTTAAGCAAAAAAGCGGAAAAAAGCAGAAATTTTTGGCTTTTTTCGCCATTTTCTCAATGTTCCGTCACGAAATTTTGTCCGCAAAGCTCATATTCGGATTCAGCAGCCCAAAATACATATATAATAAAAGAAATCTGAACTACCCCAAAACTTTCCCACTAGGGAGCTCGTAGAGTACAAATTGACTGAATTATACATCCTAAGCTTTAAAAAAGCACTTATAAAACTGTAATAGATCTGTTCAAACTTGAGTAATACCGTCTTAAAGTGGTGGTAATTCTATAAAACTACGAAGATTTCAAAAATTACATTTTTTGAGACGTTATATCATGTGAATTAAATTTTTGAGATTTTTTTTGAATGAAACATCATTTAGTAAGATGCTTGAAAGGCAGGTTGTGTAAAATTGAGAGTTTTATAAGAAAAATTGTATTAGTTACACATTTTTAAATCATTTTTAAACAAAATTCATGTAAGGCCCACTTTCCGCCCAGTGGCGGTCTCAAGGGGGGGGGGCGACGGGGGCGATCGCCCCCCCCAGAAACCTTAGTTTTCTGAAAAATTGAAAAGTTAATATACATATTAATCCGAAGTGTGAGATCGAACTAATGCATTGCTATTATTGGACAAAATAATCTAACAGTGTGAAAACGTCCGTAGACAGATTATTTTAATAGCCTACGGTTAGTTTTGATATAACGTAACAACATCAAATACGGTACAGTGACGTTTCTGTAATGTTGTCGTTGAAGTCACACTGGCAGTGGCAACACTGTATAAATCACAGAGAATAGAACAAATCTTCTTCAGTCAGACGTTGCTTGCTAGCCTTGCTAGTTGCTACATATTGGCCGTGTATCAATGCCTGGCAAAGTCAAAGGGCTATAAGTGTCAGTTTGCTCAAGCGTTTTCTTTTCCATGTGCAACTACAAAAGACGACATCGACATGGTAAGTTTGTTTTAATTATGTCCTTAACTCATTCGTATTTATATCTTTAGCTGCCTTGGGTTTAACTTAAGGGTTTAAAAGAAAACCTGTAGTTTTGGTGTACCGTAGGCTATAGAGAATTATTCACAGGCCTACCGCTTAGGCTATTAACTCACAAACAAACGTAACATTTTAAGAAAACTGAGTGCCTTTTGAGGGTACGGAGTACAACGTATTATGTACAGCCTATCAAATTTACCTTCATTATTTTGTATTTATCGTAAAATATTGCGATTTGCATACTAAAAGAGGCAAGTAGATATTAGTATTCCGAGAATATCACAAGTGCAGAAGAATCGAGCCAACCACGCAACTAAAGACCCAGAGACATACTTTAGAGTATCAGTGTTCCTTCCCATTCTAGACTCTGTAATAGAAGACACAAAGTCTCGTTTTCCTGAAGAAACATTGGAGTTGTACAATCTTCACGTATGCATGCCTGAATACCTGATAACCAACTCTGTTCAGGACAAGTCTGAAAAAATTGAGTGTTTAGTAAGGAGGTACAGTGAACTTTTTGATGTCTCAAGTTGAAATGAAATGCTTATTGAAAGGTGAACTACAGCTTTGGGAAATGCAATGGAAAGACACGGACGAATTTCAAAAAACAGCGCTGGACGCGTTAGACAGTTGTAACAGAGATTTGTTCCCTACAGTCAGCAAGCTACTTCTAGTCTTAGCTACACTTCCCATCAGCAATGCTTCTGCAGAGCGTAGCTTTCAATCTCTAAAGAGAATAAAGTCGTGGCTAGAACACGGATGCGTCAAGACAGGTTGACTGGACTTGCTCTACTCCATGCCCATCGAGACATCCCTGTAGACCCAACGAAAGTTTTAGAACGATTCGCCAAAAGTGGCCGTCGAAGACTTGAATTCGATTTGTAATTACATTCTTTTTAAAACCTTATAACTTGTTATTTTATTACTTATAACCTAATAAAACTATTACAATGTATAATGTGAACCTCCTTTTTTCCATTCTAATAGACTAATTTGTATTGTATATTTATTGTAAATTTTAACATTTTAAAAGGTAAAATGTGTTTTGAGCTCTTTCAATTCAAGCGTAAAACTAACATTGTCAGACCAAACCTCTGAAGTTTGACGTTTGTTCGTGATAAAGTAAAACCACCTAAATCGTCAAAAGTTTAGAAAGACTTGCTTCAGAGGCTTGCCATTGAAAAATACTATCACCCACAAACCTTTTCTATTAGACTTTGACTTGTTTTCAATAATTCTAAATTGGTTTTTGATACAATCACAAGAATACAAAATATATTTTGAATATTTTATTTGTAAGTTAGCCGAACAATATTTACAACAAGCTTTAGAGGCTAGTTTTTTATTTTTTATTATAGTGTAAAACTGTTTCCACTCATACTAATTGTAATAATAATAAGTGATTTTCCTTTTTCTCCGTTCGTCACAACCACTAAGTGACAGTCAGTCCATATTCGGTCCATCAACTGTTCAAATGAATAAAATGCCTTTAAAACTCTCAAAATCTTGCCATATTTTTAAAAATTTTCCGGACCCCCTTTCCGGCTGGGGGGCTGTACCCCCCAGACCCCCTGCAACAGACCATCGCCCCTCCCAAAATCTGACTCTGAGACCGCCACTGTTTCCGCCCACACCGTACTTATGCCCATACATTTTATTTCTTTTTATTATAACCATAAAATAGCTTAATTATTCTTCTTTCATGTTCAATTTGTAAAATTTAATTTGATCCATTGGTTAAAGAATTACGTTAAAATAACTCAACCCTGCACTTCACAGTACGCTAGTTTACAGTGCGCCAATGTTTGTGAGAAGGGGACTTTAGCGTTATAAATAAAAAATTATAGAAGATACAGATTTAATTTTAGAAAATTTTTTATAAAAGGTTTTTTTTTGTAAAATTTTCTGAATTTTTCACTGCTCAAGTCAGTTTTTTTCAAAAATTTATATTTTCGGGGTTATTTAAAAAAACATCTAATTTCGTAGTTCATTTGTTTAATAAAAAATGAAGCACCCACTTCTCGAGTAGAACTTTTTGATATGTTGTTTATTAAACATTTCCTAATGAAATTACAAAAAGTTTTATCTTGTTTGATTTTTTCCGAAGTGAAAATCTATATGCACTCCCCTATAAAAAAACTACACGTTTTTAATAAATTTTTCACCTATTTTGGATTATTTTTATAAATATTTATTTACTAATAATAAAATTGTTTTCTATTACTTCCATTTAGCGCGCCTATGAGTTAATGTCACAATATTCAAGTTATGTCAAATAATCCTGACGAACTGTTGCCAAAGTTTCGCAGAACTTTCGAAAAAAGGTGTGCTACTATATCTCGAAGTTATATTGATGACGCCTTAATGTTGGCTCTTAAGTTCACTTTGTACTACATAATATGGTACACTTTTCGTTCCGCCGTTCCAGTATGCTTGTCGTACTTTGTAGAGTTGAAGTGAATATGACAGTGTCATCGGCATGAGATTAGTATGACTCATGTTACTCTTAATCCACACATTTGTCACTACTTTCACAAATGGCAACGTTTAAAGGTCATTAAAGATACGAAATATTTTAAAATGAATTGCGCAAATCTGCTGATAAATCAACATTAAAGTGAATCAGGTCAAGTTTATACTGACCTTCATTTTTTTTTAATATTTGAAACATATAATGATTCTGATTTACATATAATGATTCTGATTTACTCTCATTCTATTTTTTTTTTAGGTTAAAAGCAGCAACCATGGTAAAATAACAGTGTTTAAATACATATAAATGGATTTTTGGTTATTAAGGAACGCATACATGGAGTTTGGTTACCACAAACGGTTTTCTGCTGAAGATACAATTTTAAATCTTCTTTATGGATTCATAGAAATAATATCCTGGTACCTATATCGAATCGGCATTCTACATTGGATGTAGAATAAAAGGCAGGATAGCAGAATTAAAACAAATAACTGATTGTCTTGTTAATATTAAATGTTATTTGTGATAGTGTTTTCTTATATCCAATTTTCCTATAGATCTAAATTATTATTTTACATTATTTTCAGAAAATATTAACATCATTTATGTACTTTATCAACACATAAATTGTAAAATTACTAACCAGAAACAAAAAAAGTCTATATAATACAGATGTGGCGAGGCACTTGGACAGTCCATAGGAAAATATCTTTCGAGTTGAGATCTACAGAAGAGTTTGCTGTGGTACTCTGAAGAGTCATCGTTTTGTTTATATAGAAATACTTGACTAGTTGACTGGTTCAATAAAAAACAGTGCAAGTAAAACTAACTCACTAACATATATTAACATATATATTATGCTTGGATGTTCACTTTCCAAATCCAACAAAGTCTGAGTAATTGGTCTTAACCAAAGCCATTAATAACAGAAAAAGACAGTTGAAGTATTATATATCTTACAAGTTTATTTATAATAATCATTACGTTAGTATTGACTTCAAATTTGAAAAGTCGATTTATGATTATTGTAACAAAAGAAACTGTAACTCTATCAACAATGCACATTGTCGTCTAAATCAGAGATGAAAAAGTTATTTGATTTGTCAGGCAATATCAAAGATTGGTTATAATTTGACAGAAAAGTTTCCATAGTGATGCTCATTGTTTTTTTTCTATGAAAGACATAATCATTACGTTAGTATTTGCTACAAATTAGAAAAGTAAGAAGCAGACATTTGACCTATAAGAAAGTCTCCAGTGATTTACTTTTGATATCCGCCGAAAAAATGGATATTTTATGCTTATCTAATGAGGTTTACGTAGAGAGTAGCTTATTGTTTCTGATCTCTGCAAAATACTTATAATTTGATGTTCAAATGGTGGTTTGGTTTGGTGTAAGAAATGGGAACTGTATCAACTTGTAACAAAAATAAGAAAACTTCTGTTGGAGTGAAAGTAAAAAGCAAGATATACTCCAACAGAAGTAAGGAAAAAAGTAAATAAATAACTAATGGGACATAGATGTAGAGAGATGGGCTGTAAAGAAAAGGGTGAAGTGGCTTCTATGTTGAGAAGCCGCAATAGGAAAAATACTACTAAAGTGCAGTTGTACTGAAGAAAGGGGAATTAGAAGGGATAGAAGTAGAAGTGGGAAGAGACAGAGGCAAACTGAATAGAGTTGGCTAGCTATAGATGCAAGAGAGCAACTTGACACTCAAGGATGGATACGGCTCGTTTGCATGCCTGTCGAAGAACAGTAGCTCTATATAGATAGTAATGATGACTAAAAGATGAAATAATAAAATAAGAATAATGTACTGAAAATGAATGGAGATGGATAATTGCTAAAGACGAACAAAATAAATAAATCTAACAAATCATGGGCGCCATGAAAATGATCTTCGATCATTTTCCCAGGTATCTTATACTGCTGTCAAATATTAAATATATCAAACCTGTAATAATGAACATAAAGGAATAATAAAATTCATGATATACAAAATAAATAAATATTTATTAAAATAACTACTAGATTTTTAACAATCTCTGAGTTAGACAAGCATATTATGCTGTGACTCTAACATGACAAAAGTTATACAAGAAGCTATATATATTTTAAAGATAACAACAATAATGTTATCTGTTACAAACTTAAATACCTCTTACATATATATATAGGGTACAAAATTACATAAGTCTTCTACCAAATGGTTATAGTACGCCTGCTACGCACAACTAAAGGAAACTGACAAAGATGAAAATACTACAAATAAATAGGCCCAAGCCTCACTAAGGGAAAATACAATAATGAAGTATGCAAGTTAAATATACAAGGAATGAAATAGAAATGAAGTTGAGATAAATACCGACGATGACATAAATTAACCGAACAAATGGAATAAAGCAAATAACAGTAAAATATTTGGGAAACAAGCTAGTAATATTAAAATATAAATTTACCCGAATTACATAAACCAATATCAAAGCAATAATAAAGTATTAAAAACCTAATTTTCTCTAGGCTTATTCCTGTGCACAAGAAGTTACCGTAGATACAAAGTTTGGGAACCAAATAATCTAATATACAAATATGTCAAAAAAAACCAGAGGTAACCTAAATCTGGAAAAAAACATAGTGTATTTAACAGATAGTCTGAAATATAAAAAAAAACCAATAGTTACTAAAACACCTCACTAAATGTTCCCAAACGAGGTTGCGGTTGCATCCTAGAAAATGATGTACCAGGATGGTGCGACCCATGACTCCTGTAGGCCCAGGTGCCAAGACGAAAATTGAGCTGGAACGCTCCCATAGCTTGTTCCCAAAAAGACGTATTCCCATGATGACTTGACTGTGGCTGTAGTGGTTTCTCTAGGTGGTCAAATAAGGTCTATGACTTCATGGTAGGGTTTCTCCCAAATGGCGTGATTTCTATTCCGATTCCAAGAGGGGTTGTTCTACCCACATGCCACCCTACTGTAGAAAACCATTTGTGGTAATTTTTTTTCTTTTCACTGATGTTATAAAATAAAAACCAACCGCCATTCTAATATTCTATGGTAGCAACCAACTTCACCTACAGCCACAGGTCAAGTCATGAACATTCGTCTCTCCTTCCAAGAGTACGACGTCAAACTCACCGAACGCGAAATAATTCTCGATAGGTGGAGTACGTTCCATCACCGAGGTATGACGTCACGTCAGTGGTCCTATACGCTGTGAGCTCGTACGTAGAAGGGATATTTACAAATTCGCGAGCGCCAGTAGTGGCAAGTCTGTAAACGATTACTGGAAATTTGACATAAATGTCAAAGTGATTAATTTAAAATTAAAATTAAAAACATTAATTATAAAAAGTATTAGTTTGCCAAAGCTGTGTTATATATTTTTACCTTAAATATACAATACGTTTTAAATACTGAATTTAAGTTTTTTTAATGTTCCGTAATATCTAATTATAAATTAATATATTAATCTTACCGCCATCTACACGATAATTGTGAAAGTATCCGAAGTACGAAATTCATATTTTATCAATAGAACGTCAAAATGATTAGCAAAATCTTAAAAAAATCGATTATAATTTAATTACTTTTTTGCGTTGTAAATATTAAGCGATAACAATTAAATAATAAATTTAAAAATTACCAGTGAAAGTTGATTAGTAATCCGCCAGGAGCGACACCAGCGAAGCTCACAGCGTATACGAGGAATTAGAGAATTTAAATGGGAGAGCGAAGGAAAATAATTATAAAAATAATTAAAGAGTTAAGTTAGTAACGTGACCGTTACAAACTACACAATTTGTCGTCTAAACCGGAGATGAAACAGTTATTCCATCTGTCACGCAGTATCAAACATTGGTTATAATTTGAGAGGAAAGTTTCCACAGTGATGCTCATTGTTTCTTTTTCTATGAAAGACATAATCATTACTTTAGTACATATTTGCTACAAATTAGAAAAGTAAGAAACAGATATTTGACCTGACTACATCTAAGTCAGAGATGAAAAAGTTGTCAGTACGTATCAAAGATTGGTTATAATTTGAGAGAAAAGTTTCCACAGTGATGCTCATTGTTTTTTTTTCTGTGAAAGGCATAATTACGCTAGTACAGAAAAGTTTCCATAGTGATGTTCATTTTTTTTCTATGAAAGACATACTCATTATGTTAGTATTTGCTACAAATTAGAAAATGAAGAAGCAGATATTTGACCTGACTAGATCTAAATCAGAGATGAAAAAGTTACTTGATTTGTCAGGCAGTATCAAAGATTGGTTATAATTTAACAGAAACGTTTCCATAGTGACGCTCATTAATTTTTTTTTCTATGAAAGACATTATCATTTCGTTCGTATTTGCTACAAATTAGAAAAGTACAAGCAGACATTTGACCTATAAGAAAGTCTCCAGTGATTTACTTTTGATATTCTCCGAAAAAATGGATCTTTTATGCTTTTCTAATGAGGTTTACGTAGAGAGTAGCTTATTGTTTCTGATCTTTGCGAAATACTTATAATTTGATGTTCAGATGTTGGTTTGGTTTGGTACACGACAATTAGACCGAAAAGCACTTTACCGAAAGCCCACTAGACCGAAATGGTAAATAAATTTAAAAAGTTTGCAGTAAATTATGCATTTTGTATATCTGTCTTTTTGTTTATTGTATTTTTTTGTATTATTTTATATATAGACTAAATGTTACTCTGTACAGTCTGATATAAAATAATTTTCATCCGTTAGACAAATTAGTGAAGGTAAAAATAAATTAACCTTTCAGAGATAACGTGGCATGATGGTACATAAAGTGTAACGTGCGGACTCACAGTCCGCACATCCAGAAAAGGTCCAAAAAACAAATATTTTCGGAAAAACGGTCTGAGAACTTGTCAATTGTTTAAATATAAAGACAAAAAAAAACATTTGCAAACAAATTTATTATAACTTGCACTTAAACTCATGCTTCAAAAATAAAAGTGAACGGATATATCCTTTTCACATTTTGATTCCTATAAATCACAAAAACCTAAATTTAAAAAATACAAAACAATTATTTCTAAGAAACTAAACAATGACTAAATAAAAAACAAATGTTTGAGGTGCGTAAAGTAGATACATGAATGAACGGAAATAAGTCAATCTTCGCTGCTGTTTTCGGAGATTCTAAGATTCTCTCCTCAATGTCTTCTTCCATGTCGGTATCGTGGTCCTGTACTTCTTCATAATCTCCTTCCAAACTAGCATCATTATCGTCAGGTTCAGCTTCTGGCTCAGAATCGGAGAGAAATTCCGCATGCAGCTTTTCAAGATATGCTAGTTGCTGTTCGAAACTCATCTTAAAAAATCTGTAACAAAAATAAGTTTATATCAATCAAATATATAGAAAACGTAATCAGTAGATCACTCCCAATTATAAATTAAATAAATATTTTTATATTTACCCTAAAAACAAAATATTTTAAAACTGAATCTTACCTGAAGATTTGTGACAACTTATATAACGTGCGGACTCACGTTCCGCAAGTCAATATAGCAGCGGAACTAAACGCACTAAGACAATTCTCACAACAGTACTGAATAGAGTATACCCACACTTGAAGCTAGCGAGCACGCCACGACCGAGATCGTAATTAATCGTCAGAAATCGACAAATATTTAGACAAGCGGAATCATAGTCCGCACGTTAACTCTGAAAGGTTAAGGGTAGAGTGACGTTAACACCATTTTAACTGTTTATAATAACCATCCAAATAACATTTAGTTGTAATTACATTAGTCTTCTAGTGAGTGCTTTTCGGTCTAATGATTTCGGTCTCTTTACAGTAAACCGTTTGGTTTGGTGTAAGAAATGGGAACTGTAATAACAACACACTTCGTCGTCTAAATCGGAGATGAAAAAGTTATTCCATCTGTCAGGCAGTATCAAACATTGGTTATAATTTGAGAGAAAAGTTTCCACAGTGATGTTCATTGTTTTTTTTTTCTATGAAAGACAATCATTACTTTAGTATTTGCTACAAATTAGAAAAGTAAGAAGCAGATATTTGACCTGACTAGATCTAAATCAGAGGAAAAAGTTATTTGATTTGTCATGCAGCATCAAAAATTGGTTATAATTTAACAGAAAAGTTTCCACAGTGATGCTCATCGTTTTTTTCTGTGAAAGACATAATTACGTTAGCACACCAAAGTTTCCACAGTGATGCTCATTGTTTTTTCTGTGAAAGATATAATTACGTTAGTACAGAAAAGTTTCTATAGTGATGCTCATTATTTTTTTTTCTATGAAAGACAATCATTACGTTCGTATTTGCTACAAATTAGTAAAGTAAGCAGCAGACATTTGACCTATAAGAAAGCCTCCAGTGATTTACTTTTGATATCCGCCGAAAAAAAAATGGATATTTTATTATGTAATTATCTAATGAGGTTTACGTAGATAGTGGCTTATTGTTTCTGATCTCTGCGAAATACTTGGGGGAAGTACGTACAAAATTACAATGGGTCAATCCATATCAGATTACCCAGTCAGTGTTGCTCAACATTTTTAATTTTCCTGATTCTTTTATCATGGATTCCCTATAGGTAGATATTCACAAAAATCCATTTGAAAAAATTTTGTAAGCCATATTTTTTATTTGGCTGCCATTTTTAAAATGACTACTCGGCGAATTTAATGAAAAAACGGGGTTTACGGAAAATTTAATTGCCAAGTCATTTTTAAAGATATCAGCATATAGACTGGGAGATATTATACAGAAGTTCAGCCACGATTTTCTAAGTCCTGCCTTTTGCAATACTGGAAGGGTAGACGATGTACTTACAATCTGTGGAAACATCCACAAATTTCCTGTGACATTTTCCTGTAAAAATTAGATTTTCCCAAAAAATAAAAATAGGGTTTTGCGATGAATTTCTAAGTCCTGCCATATCCGTAGATAGACAAAATAGTATCGATTTTATGAAGAAAATTTTTTGGGCAGGAGGGTTGCAAACGGGGTAACGGAGTATATATGTATACAAACATGTAAGGAAAATAATGAAATTTTCATGATTTTCTAAGTCCTGCCAACTTAATAAACTAAACATATTTATTTCAAAATGATCAAAAAAAAATATTGGCATGACGTCTCCTAATGTTTAAGTATACTTGTCCCTTGGAAAATTCTGCGGAAAATTTTCACCCTGATTCCGTGATTTTTTAAGTCCTGCCTTTAAAAAGTTATAATACTCAAATACAATCAATACCTTTTCGGTACTCGGCAGGAAGGTTAAACGGTTCTTGTAAGACGGCAGGAGTCCTAGATTTGTAAGAAAATTCGTGAAAAAGTCAACGATTTTCTAAGTCATGCCATTTTGCACATGTTTCAAGAATCTTAATATAAGTCTATATACAAAGAGGCAGGATGGTTTTATGGTTATTTTGTATACAGGGTGGGGCATTAGTGTGGGCTAGTCCAATTACTCGTTTGTCGTAAGATATACGAAAAAAGTTATTTAGGTAAAACATGTGCCACAGATAGGACTATAATTTAACAGTATTTTCTAATATACAGGACTACCCGTTTTCACAGAGTGACAAAAATTTATGTTTTTTTAAATGGAATACCCTGTATATTTTTACATTTTTGGATTCTACTCGATGTTCTCTTTAATAAAATATAGTGATTCGAAATATTATACGAGGTAGTTTAAAATATGTATAATTACGTTTTTTTTTAAATTTTGTAGGAACATTCACACCCTATACATATTGTTAGTGATTTGATATCCAAACTTCTATTAATTTATGTTTAAACGATTTTTAATATAGTCTACTATTGTCAGTTAATAATAGTATACCAAAATGTTTAATTTTAGTATACGGGGTTGGTTGAAACTTGAAACTAGGAATGACTATTTTCTGAGTTTTCTTAAATGGGACACTCTGTATTTTAGTATTATAGTAAAATGATATTTTATGGTACCTTTTTATTTGCTAAGTATTTTCTATACCATATTTAAATATTAATTTCGACAGTAAATTGATACAGACAGATTACTCAGGTGGTTTTTGGGGTTTCTGAACAAGAATGTCACATTAGAACAGATCTTTACCTAGTGCTCGAGGTGACTGATATACACGCCGTATTCTTAAATTTCGAGGCTTTCAGACACTAAAGTGATGCAAGTAGATTACTCGAAGAGTTTTGTGGTTGCTGAACTGAATACGCCATCAGAATCGACCCCGAAAAACTCTCTTAAATTCGAGATCAGTCACCCTGGGCACCAGGTGCTCCGAGGGTCGGTTGTAATATCATATTCGTGTTCGGCCATCCCAAAAACCATCGAATATTCTGTTTTTTTTAATTTATTGCCGATATCCCACGAAACTCCAGATGACGTGCCTTAGCAGCAACTCTGGGCACTAGATGATTCTGAGGTCGGTTCTGCTTGCGCATTCGTAACTCCATAAACCTCCCAAATAACAAAATTTTGCCCTTCATACACTGATTTTGACAGGTTTATGCACTTTTGGATGCATGTTATGCACTAAAATGCAATTTCCACCCATTTTTATATTATACACCTTTTCCTGATGTTAACCTGAACACAATGCAAAAAGTTGCAAGTAGATAGATGCTGTATTTAAAAATCGATTTATTCTGGTGTTGTTAGTGTTAGTACATTTTGCTATTAAATATAGGAAACAATATCAGGATAATATCTACAATACCAGGATAATATCTACCACTAACAACATACAGGGTGTCGAGAAACTCTAACAAATGACGACCGGAGATTCCTCAGATAATTTTAAGGCAATTTAACACAATTCACCTAATCTGAAAATGCTTCCTAAGGCAGATTAAAATAACATAAAACGTGAAACATGAAACTTGAAATAAGAAACAAATAAATTGTGAAAAAACATTTGATTTCATGTGATATACTAATCGAAGAAACAAAAATAAAATTTGTATAGTCGACAATGGAAAGTTATGACGAGGTCGTTGCTGTCATGGCAAACCTTTATTACTGTCTAAGGGAGGCCGCAGATCAAAGAAACGTGAAATAAAAACATAAAACCTAAAACATGAAACAAAATGAATTGTGAAGGACGAAACCGTTTCATATTATATACTAATCAAAGAAACAAAATGAAAATTTGTATAGCCAACAATGGAAAGTAATGATGACGAGGTTGTTACTCTTGTGGCAACTTTTTATTACTGTCCAACATCATAACCATAGTACGTATTTGGTTGCAAACGAACTAAGTAATCATCTTCCCAAATTTAAATCATTTTATAGACTGAGTATTCAAACATCTACATTGTTTTATTGTGGGTCCTGGTTTAAAGAAAACTGATATTTTCTTATCATTACCTATTCGAGTACCTCTCCAGGTTATAATTGTACAACTCTTCGTTCTACTTTACAGCAGAAACCAATGCAATATTAAATTCTTGGTCGGAATTCATATTATGCACGTAATTAACTGTCCAAAACAATGAAACTGAAACCGAAAAATACAACACGATCTCTTTCCTGAAACAGATTTCACCAAGATAAAAATGTTTTATGTGCATGAATCACACTCGCTTCTTGTGTGTGCCGACTTCTATTTGTTTAGCTGTGCTTTATTTTCATGAAACGTGTTTTACGTTTCATGTTTTATGTTTCGTGTTTCTTTGGTGTGGGGCCTCTCGAAGATAAAAAAGTTTCAGGCACATGAATCACACTCGTTTCATTGGTGGGCGTACTTTTAAATAGACGGAGGCCTATGACCACTGACCAGTACTAGAAATTCACAATTGATAAAATCGATTCATATCTGGAAGAGAAATAAACGTAGCAGTTTTCGTTTTTCTAAATAGAATTTTTCTAAATTCTTTTAAACTCAAAAAATCAAAAAACGAAAAATTTTTCACATCGATTTTTCTAGAACACTGCGTATTCTTCTGAGTTAAAGGAAAAGTACCTTTTAGTACAAAACTATCCCAGAATTCAATAATCCAGTGTCAGAGATGCTTAAAAGTTAGACAGAAAAGTTATTCGATAATAAATCCGTTTCCGTACCCAAACGGACCCCTATGACCGGTACTAAAAATTGACAATTGATAACTGACATTTGACAATTGACCTCTGGAAGATAAATAAGTGTACCAGTTTTCGTTTTTCCAAATAAAAGCGTTCTGCAGCTATTTTAAAGAAATTAATTACAAGACTTCGATATGCTTCTTCTAGACGAAGCATATCGAAGTAGAGGTCGTTCGCCAACCAGATGATCTGATGACATTTGTAAAGTTGTAAACGGTTTTAGATTAGTGTTTTTTAAGCATACTCGACATGGTATGACTAAAGAAAAATGTGGTGATATGAATATGTTTGTATAACACCCTGAAATAATTTTACAGACAGATAATTTAATTTTTTTATACGAAATAACTATACAACCATCCTGCCTCTTTGAAAATAGATTTATATTAACCTTCTTGAGATATGTGCGAAATGGCATGACTTAGAAAATCGTGTAATTTTCCATGAATTTTCTTACAAATTTTTTAACTATATATAGTAAAAAAGTGTAACTAAACATCCTGCCATTTTGCATAATGTATACTGAAATTATTTATTTTGTAACAAAATTTATTTTATGACTTAGAAAATCACGGAACCAGAGTGAAAATTTTATACAAAATTTTCCAAGAAACAAGTGCAGTTAAACATTAGGTGACGTCATGCCAATATTTTTTTTGGTCATTTTGAAATAAATATAATTAATTTATTAAGTTGGCAGGACTTAGAAAATCATCAAAATTTCATTATTTTCATTACATGTTTGTATATATGTATACTCCTTTAGTCCTTTTGCGACCGTCCTGCCCAAAAAATTTTCTTCATAAAATAGATAGTATCCTGTTATTCTATGGATATGGCAGGACTTAAAAATTCATCGCAACTCCCAATTTTTTTATTCATGGAAAATCTAATTTTCACAGAAAAATGTCACAGGAAACCCGTGGATTTTTTCACAAATTGTAAGTACCTTCTCTAACCTTCCAGTATTGCAAAGGGCAGGACTTAGAAAATCGTGGTTGAACTTCTGTTAATATCTCCCGGTTTAATAATCTAAACACCAGTCTGTTCAGCATGAAATTCCCTTCAAAAATATTTTATTTAAATTTCTATATCATTAAAGAAGTCAATAAAACTTTCTCCAAAACTTCGGAAAGAATTTAGCAAAATCCTTCATTTTTAAGACCGTTAATTCTTGGGAAGGAGAAGTATCTCACAAATAATAATTTATTTCTGTGTTGAATACTCAAAATACTACCAGCAGCATAAGTTTGTCTTGAGAATCAACTCCTTTTTACCCTAAAACTTTTCAAAAATGGCCGAAAGCACGTTAATGCCAATTTTCAAAGGTCAATATCTGAAAGGGTACTGAATGAAAACAAGTGAAAATTTTATTAAATGTTATTTATACTGATAAGAATATCTCACAAAAAAATTATGACTGAGACTTAACTAAGTTTTGAGTTATAGAGTTATGAATTCCAATAAAAACGCTATCTTTTTAATACACTCGTGCAATGCTAAATTAGCAACTTTAGGCTTAAAATTATCTTAATTGACAAAGTTAAATTATCCTGAAAACACTAAGTTACCAATAAACTTTTAATTACTTCTTTTCAAAAAGAATGGACAGTAATAGTACCACAGGTAAAATTCTTGAATTTAACTTACCCATATGTTTCATGTACTATACTTGCATACAGTATACACACACTAAAGTTTTTCTCAGTATTTTTGTATTAAACTACACTTTTAACTACTTGCCAGCTGTAATTTTGATTAAGGAGTTGAATAAACATGATATTTCAATGCACAGTTTATTAGTTATGTTGTGTGTTCTTCCAGACACTGTTGTGAGTTCCAATGGAGTCACTTTACCTACTACTTTCTTTGCAGGTACCCAAGCAGTATCATTTTTTGACAGTTGAAAGGCAGTTTTTGGTCCAGAAGGATGAAAAAAATGCACCAAAACATCATTGTTACTTTCACTTTTGTCTTCAATTTTTCCAAGCCACCACTTCTCATCGTATATACAGGCAACAAAGTCATTATTTGTGAAAGATGACACATCTGTAAATAATATTGAAGTCTGATGATCATCAAAGCTTGCGCCTTTCGAAGTAACAAAACACCTTATTTGATTGTTACTTAGCGAACATATCTGTGATAGCCTCTCGTACCTTTCACCGGTAAACAATATTCAAATCTCTCAGTCAGTGACGTTCCCATTCGCTCAAATTTGATTCCAGAGATGTCACGACAGTACTTGCACATGTCTTGAGGAGTCAGGATTTGATCTGTATAAGGCCTTTGGAGGGATGTTCGTGATACTTCTCGCTTTGTTGTTCCGTCAATCCCATCGCAAGAATTCTTCCCATGCGATGAGACAAAGAAACTCCATTCAGCTTGCACACCATAATCGTTTTTGTGTTGGCAAACATTAATAAAATTTTTCTTATTTTTGTATTTTCTGCTTGCGCCGTCGCTGAAGTACGTAACCATTACAATATTTGGTATAATATTCTTAATTTCCCTGATGAGGTGTTCTTGAAAAGTGTACACAGTTGTTGTATCATGATCTAGGTGGTCACTAATAAAACAAACAGATTGGCAACACACTTTTCCTTCTTTTTTGTAATATGTTACAAATGGATGCAGTGTTGCTTGTGTATTAATCCAATGAAAACTTGACAGAATGTCAACGACTTCATATCTCTCAGTCAGTGACGTTCCCATTCGCTCAATTTCAGCTGAAGGAACATTTGATTCCAGAGATGTCACGACAGTACTTGAACATGTCTTGAGGAGTCAGGATTTGATCTGTATAAGGCCTTTGGAGGGATGTTCGTGATACTTCTCGCTTTGTTGCTCCGTCAATCCCATCGCAAGAATTCTTCCCATGCGATGAGGCAAAGAAATTCCATTCAGCTTGCACACCATAATCGTTTTTGTGTTGGCAAATATTAATAAAATTTTTCTTATTTTTGTATTAGCTGCTTGCGCCGTCGCTGAAGTACATAACCATTTCAATATTTGGTATAATATTCTTAATTTCCCTGATGAGGTGCTGTTGAAAAGTGTACACAGTTGTTGTATCATGATCTAGGTGGTCACTAATAAAACAAACAGATTTGCAACACACTTTTCCTTCTTTTTTGTAATATATTACAAATGGATGCAGTGTTGCTTGTGTATTCTTCTTCTTCTACGGCACTACAGCCCAAATTGAGCCTTGGCCTCCTTTATTTTTTGCCTCCACCCTTGCCTGTCTGTGGCTGCTCTTCTCCATACACGGACTCCTAAAAGGGCTTCTGCGTCGCTGTTTACTGTGTCTTCCCAGCGCTTTCGTGGCTTCCCAACCGGTCTCTTTCCTTGCATTCTAGCATTCAGTGCTCGTTTTGGTAGCCTATCCTCTCCCATTCTTATCACATGTCCGGCCCATTGCAATCTTTGTAATCTAATGAAGTCTGACAGGGGCGTTTCCTTCCAGTGCTTGTGTATTAGTCCAATGAAAACTTTGTATTTTATCCTGCATTGTGAATGTGAAGTTTTCTGCAAAATCACCGATCACTAAACAGTTTTTATCTTCCAAGTTTTCTTTAGTTTCTTTGAAATATTGAGATTGAGCTTTAGATATAAAATGATGGGATTTTAAAAGCATAAGCTTATCGACAAGGGAATGCAGAAACTCCTCACTGGGCATTATTTGTGTTATGAGCTCAGCTCTATCAGTTTGCACCCACTGTTTGAAAACTACTTCATCAGGCAGAATGTCAACGACTTCATTTTGTAAGACATCAAGCAGGGCATCTGGTCCAGGACATTCTGAGCAGGTATCAAGCATACATTTTACATTTTCAGTATCACATACCATGAAAGCTATGAGGTCTTTATAATTTGCATTGAGTTTTGCTCCTTCTATCATAAGCTTTGTGTTTTGGTGATGTTTGCAAACACATACACTATGAATTCCTGCTGAACCCGGAAGAACACACCACTTAGGTCGTAGAGCGCAAAACATAGAGCGACCAATTTTGTGATCTGGATATTTTTGTTTATATATGCTGTAGAGTTCATTTAGTGAGAGAAGAATTAACCTTTTCTGTTTGTGCACCTTGACATTGTCAATCACAGTTGAAACATATTCCTTTTTACCAGGGCATAAGCGACTATTTTCGTCATCTTCGTAAAACTCTTTAACACAGTTAAAAATAGCTTCACTTTTTTGTTGCCCTGTCTCTTTGAACGATGTGGTAAGACGCCTTGATCCTTTACTAGCTGCCTAGTTCACAAACCATACATACTCATAGACGTTTCACGTAAATTGTCAAGGTCAAGACAGCAAATTAGTTACCATTCCAATCCAGAGATGTCGCTGTCAGTCAATTTTTTTGTCATATTTAACAACTGACAGTTGACAATTAAATTCATTTGTTATTTACTTTTTATTTTACAGTTTGTGGTTTAATTATTTTATTATAGTGGCGTTACGTTTTTAATTAGATTTAATCACAATATTAATCAATTGTATTAAGCATCCGTTTTTATGAGTAGAATTTTTAGTTTACATTGATCATCCCGTGTTGTGTTTCTCCACATTTAAAAAAACAATATAATAGATCCTGAAACAGTTTATTCCAATAGACAAGTGTGTCATCAATATTTCTGGCCTATATATTTTTGGAAGTTTGTAAAAGATTATAAGGTAATATTTATCTAAACAATCATCCTACAAGATTTTTTCAAAAATTTTCATTCAACTCAATATTACACATCAGTGCTTTCACGTGACACATGGCAGTAGTGTTTAGCATTTTGAAAACAAATTGGAATATTTGAAGTTTTCAGTAAAATATTGAATAAAACATTGAATCGTCTTTCTGTTGTTTTAATTTCCTGCGAAATGTCATCAAAACTCCCGCAAAATTTATAAGTTGAAATTCCCACGTAACTAAAATTTGTCAATTTAGTTCCCATTCCAATCAAGAGATGGCGTTAATTCGATCCGAAAGATTAGCATGGTCGTGAAACGTCTATAAGTATATATGGTCTGTGGCCTAGTTAACTTTACCATGTGTTCAGATGCACCAAAGTCCTCAACTATTTTTTCTTTGACCATGAGCTTGGTAATAGACTAATTATCTTAATTTTATCATCTTTACTGGACACTCTAAAATTTTCTTTCAGTTTAGTAATGAGTATGTCATACTCACTAATTAAAGTTTCTACAGCATTTAAATTCTGAGTTTCTAAGTCATTATAGAATGATTCTTCCAACGCTTAACCGTGCTCGTAATTTTGTCAGTTTTTCTTTGCAAAGCTGACAGTCGTTGTTCTTTGTTAAGCTTTGTTATTTTACATAAAGGAGACAATTCCAAAGTTTCACAAATGGATTCCACTTGATGCAACGGATTCTCATGTACTAATTCAAATGGGCCAAGAAATTCAGGATCATTTTCAACATTTTTTGTCTCATATTCGGGCAATTTTTCTACAAATATATTTGTTGCACAGGTTGGACATAGAGCCTGTCCAGGAATTAGTTTAACTTCCACATTTTTACTCTTGGAAAGGTGTTCAATTAGTATTTTACGCAAACCATTTTTAATTGGCCTTTTATGACGACTAAATGGGTCACAACATATTTTCCCAAAAATGTGGTTGTACTTGTCTAAATATTTATCTCTGTGGTAATGGCAGATATTGGTAATTTCATTTGAAATTCTTAATTTAAGCAAACATTGTTCTTTAGTTGGCAAGTCACTTACACTAATAAAATTTTCAGACACTTCTTTCTTGTAGTGTTGTTTATGACACTGTTCACCCACAAAACAACTCATACTGATCGAATAATTAAACAATCAATTAAATAACATTACTAATATAAGTAAATTTAATTAAGCACATCAGTGTAGTGATACAATTCCAAAACTGCACTAACAGGACATGTTCACTAGTCAAATAACTATCACCAACTGAGCCTCATCGATACCAAAGCAATGGAGATTGAGGGGAGGGGGGGGGGTTCATGTCTCCACTTGCAGAGACATGTAGGTGCAGGTGTTATTTTAAAACTCTAATAATAATATTATATAGATTTAAGCATCATTTAATTTTGAAAATTAAGATAATTTTAGCCTTGAGTTGCTAATTTAGCATTGCACGAGTGTATTAAAAAGTTAGCGTTTTTATTGGAATTCACAACTCTATAACTCAAAACTTAGTTGAGTCTCAGTCATAATTTTTTTGTGAGATATTCTTATCAGTATAAAGAACATTTAATAAAAATTTCACTTTTTTTATTCAGTCCCTTTTCAGATATTGACCTTTGAAAATTGACATTAACGTGCTTTCGGCCATTTTTGAAAAACTGTAGCGAAAAAAGGAGTTGATTCTCAAGACTACAACTTATGCTGCTGGTAGTATTTTGAGTATTCAACACAGAAATAAATTATTATTTGTGAGATACTTCTCCTTCCTAAGAATTAATGGTCTTAAAAATGTACGATTTTGCTAAATTCTTTTCGAAGGTTTGGAGAAAGTTTTATTGCCTTTCTTTAATGATAGAGAAATTTAAATAACATATTTTTGAAGGGAATTTCATGCTGAACACACTGGTGTTTAGGTTCTGCTGATATCGTTAAAAATGACTTGGCAATTAATTTTCCGCAAACCCCGTTTTTTCATTAAATTCGCCGAGCCGTCATTTTAAAAATGGCTGCCAAATAAAAAATATATAAAAATATTGAGGTTAATAATCTTTGAAATATAAGGATGACATCCGATTGTGACAATATCGATTCCAAATTGTATGTCAAATAATAGATTTTCTACGATCATGTAATTTTAAGATGGTTAACGTTTCAGAAACAGGGCACTGGTTAACAGTTGATCAACTCTAACAGCTCGATTAGATGGTCGAAGATTTGAATAACGTTTTAATCACTCATTTATATACACATTTACATATAGGCCAGGCAGGGCCGGATTAACACTTTTGCCGCCCATGGGCCAGAGGTCTGCCTGCCGCCCTAGCGGGGGTGCAACACCGGGGGGGGGGGCCCCCCCCGAAAAAAATTGAAATTTAGAGGCAAAATAACGCATTTTGGGACATTTTCCAGCGCTCAACTGTCTCTTGATATTGTAATGGTTTTAGTACCTCTCATGATGAAAACAAGAAACTATGTCCTAAAATTGCGTTTTATTAATTAAAATAAACTATTTGACAAAACTCCGTTAATTACGAAACCATTTTCTACAACCGTGATATTCCATTACTTAAGATTACAATAATAGTAAATAAAATCGTTGTTGATATTATTTTGTGAAACATCATGCAGCTCGTAATTCCCAAACTCAACAATTCTTTTATAGTTTTATGACTATTTTGGCTGAGAATGATTGATTTGGAGTGAAGTGAAAATTCGGCTTCGTTACTCGGCGACGGCTCATCTGTGAATGTGCCCGCAGGCTTTGAGCCATAATCGGTCATTGCTGTCGATTTATGGGCAAAAACAGGACAGTTAGGAAGGGGCTAAAATTAGTAAAAGGTGTACAGAGTAAGACTGCAAAATAAATGATAATTTCTGTATTGAATATAGGATAATAACAAATATATACAACATCGAAATATAACTGTTCAGAGCATACAAATCACATATCCAAACAAATAACTTACTCACTAAATTAGCTTTGTTAAAGTAAATATAACTTAAAACTTCTTCTTTCTTGCACGTGCATTGGAAAAATCATCAACAACTGCACTGAAATCGAGTTTTGTTGTCAGTTCATGTTCTATGGCTAAAACAGCCAGGCTGACGAGTCGTTCTTGAGTCACTGTTGAACGCAGATAGTTTTTTACTCTTTTCAAGGTCGAAAACGATCTCTCAGCAGAACAGTTTGTAGCAGGAGTTGTCAAAAACATTTTCAAACCAATAGCCACGTTGGGAAACAAGTCCTGTAGATTTTTTTCTATCAAAAATCTGTACAAGTTTGATAGTGAAAAGTCTTTTTCGGCTTCTTTGTAGTTTCCTCGGATCAGAAGTCCTTTCAGATGGATGCACTCGCATATAAACTCTGACTCTTCAATGTCTTCAATATAGATTTTCTGCAAAGACGTCGCGTTAGCAGTAATTTCTTCGGTAGTTAGAGTCTTTAATTTTGTTAGAAATGAAAACTTTGCAACGAAGTCTGTGTACACAGAGATCCTTTTGTCTAACTGAAACTGAAGTGTTTCCACGATGATGTCATAACTTTGTTGAAGACAATTTCCCCTAATGTCATCATCCTCATCATAAGTTCTTTCTTCATCTTCTTCTGAAGATTCATCAAAGAACCTCTTTCTTTTCGCCTTTCTTTTTGGGCGATCAAAATCTTGCTGCACCTGCGGCTGCGTCTCTTGTGGAAGTTCTGGCTCATCGTTCTGTCTCATTTCACCTTGCGCAATTTGCAGTTTTTTTTCGCCCTCTTTCTTATAGTGGGTAAACATGTCTTTCATGTTCATCACATACTCTGTGAGTGAGTTGTACAGGATTACAACGCTGTCCACGGTCATATTTTCAGCCTGGATCTTTTCACTGACTGAATTAAATTTTTGAAGTACATCTCCCCAAAGGGCTGCCATGAAACATGTTTCTAGAGACATTAGTTTTCGCAACAACCCTTTGGCTTTGGATTGTGTCTGTTTGTTTTCATGATTGCTTGAAGTCATGTCTATCAGCGTCTTGACCATGGGTTTGTAGTCTTTATTAAGGCTTTTGCAAGCTTCTTCCCTTGCAGACCATCTTGTAACACTGAGAGACTTCAACGACGTGTTCTTGTCCTTTCCTGTGGCCGTGAAATTTGACAGAAGAAGATTCCACCTGTGCGTAGAAGACGAGAAAAAATTGTACAATCCTTGCAAGAGATCAAAGAAATGTTTTGCAAGAGAACAGCATTCTGCTGCGCTTGATCCCACTAAATTTAGTGAATGCGCTGAACAAGGCACATAAAATATCAAGGGATTCTTTTCTTTAAGTCTTGCCTGCAACCCCGAGTACATTCCTGACATATTTGACGCGTTGTCATAGGACTGTCCCCTACAGTTTTGTATGTCCAATCCTTTCGACTGTAGGAAAGAAAGCACTGAGTTCACTAGTTCTTCACCTGTATGACCTTGATTTTTCATAAATTCAACAAAATGTTCTTCAGGGATTCCCAATTCATTCACATACCTTAATATGAAAGACAATTGATCAATGTGTGTTACATCAGGGGTAGAATCTACTATTATAGAATAGTACTTGCTTTTCTTAGCATCATTCAAAATTGTATCAATAACGGTTTTTGCCATTATTTCGATGAGTTCTTCACAAATGGTTGATGATAGGTATGACTGTTTGCCTTTACCCGCTTTCCCATATCTTTCAATGTGTGCTTTCAAAAATGGATCAAATTCGGCAATCAGCTCCAAGCACATCATATAGTTGCCATTTGAAAAAGAACCAAATTTTTCGTCAGTCCCCCTAAAGGCAAGACCACGCGAGGCAAGTTTTTTTATTACGGCCACCACTCTCTGGAGAACTGCCTTCCAATACCTTATTTCTTCTTCCACTTGGTTTTGTAGAAGCTTATCGATCCTCCCGGCTGCTTCTGCTCTTTGTTTGTATACTATTACACTATTGTAGTGAACGTGCGAGTTTTCATGCTCTTTTATTCTCGCTGATGCATGTTTCCAATCACTGAACCCATTTTCAGTAAACTGAGTAGAGGTCGAACTAAACAATTTGCATGGACCACAGAACAAAGAGCCTAAACTTGGTGAGTAAATCAAGAAATCTCTATTTACAATTTCGCCATTTGCAAGTTTTCTGTCGAATAGCCATTTAGCCAACACTCTTTTCCTGTCTGGATATTGCCTTTCAGATTTTTTAAAATCGCAATCTTTATTTTGATTCCATCCATTTTTAACAAAATATTCCCGCGTCTCTTCATTCACTATCCATAAAGCAGGATCATAATTTGGTTTCAAATGGACAGAAGAGTCAGGTTCAGAGACTGTTAATTGATCTTCAATCTCGTCAACAACAAAAGTTAATTCGGATATAGCTGGTTTGATCTTGTCAGTATCAACACATGACGAAGCTGAAGGTGCTGATGCTGAAGGGGTTGAGGGTGAAGCTGAAGGGGTTGATGCTGAAGCTGAAGGGGTTGATGTTGAAACCGGAGGGGCTGATGCTGAAGCTAAAGGGGTTGATGTTGAAGCTGAAGGGGCTGATGCTGAAGCTGGAGGGGTTGATGTTAAAGCTGAAGGCACTGATGCTGAAGCTGTTGAAGCTGAAGGCGTTAATATGGAACATACTTCTAGTTCTACTTCACAAAATTCTTTGACACTTTCTAAAAGCACTGGTTCTGGTGGCACTGGTAGGTTACTTCTTGTAAAAAATGTATCAAGCTTCGCAGTTTTATTTACAACTTCTGTCAATTTTTTTTTCTTCTCTTCGGCTACTTTTTTGTATTGCCACCCACTGAGCCGTTTGCGTCCATCCATTTGTACAGCTGCTTGTTATAGCATCAATGACATCGGAAGTAAAGGTCTGACTGTAAAAAAAAGAATATCTGTATAATTCAAAACTGTAGTACGATACGACAGGAAAAATGAAGCGAAAAAATGAGGGAAGCGAATTTCCTTCCATTACTTATTCAACTCATTGTGAAACCTATACGTATGGCAACATGCCGAATTACATTTTTCCTTATAGAGAACGGAATTAGCTAGAAAATCGAAATTTGCCTTAACATTTTCAGAAAAATATGCTCTACACGAATTTAAAACATAAAGAAGAATTTTTCCCATACGGGCCCCAAAAACCAAAATTTTGGGGTAAAACCCCCCCAAAAAGGGGGTAAATGTTATGGGATTCTTTTGGCTAAATAACTTAGCCGAGATATTGCAAAAAGGAAAGTGTGTGCGTGTGCCGAATTTGAAGAAAATCGGTCAAAAATTGCGACCGCTAGAGCGCGGTCTATATTAACTTACATTACCATTACTATAAACAAATAAATATTTCTTACCTCACAAGTTACAATTTCAAAATGTTACTCCGCTCAAAACAAATTACAAAAACGTTAAACCTAAACAGTTAGACAGACTGCAGTACGTGGAGTTGAGACCAGACAACCGAATGACAATGGCGCGTGGCGGTGATGGAGTTGGTGGGGGGAGGGAAGCGGCAAGGCGACAAGACGCCTGCCATCAGCCAATGCTAGCAACTACTACGATCCCACAACTAAATTTCCCGTGCGTAGCGTACGATACAGACTGCCGCCTCGCCCCTTCGACTCACTTGGATAGAGTGGCGTAGCGTAGTGTACTGCGACACATTACACCGCGCAGAGTGTCGCGTTATAAATAAATAATAAACAATAAAATAGTTTTTTAATATTTAATGCTCAGGTTCACTGGTCTTGATAATCGATAATAAAGCTTTATAATCAATCAAAAATAATTACACTTTTTTTTTCTCAAATCCGCCGCCCCAAAATTTTGCCGCCCTGGGCCGCGGCCCAGTTGGCCCGTGCCTTAATCCGGCCCTGAGGCCAGGGTAATAAGACAAAAATATACCCTGTTCGTGACACTTCAGCAGCCAGGGTAATGAAGCGTTTTTTTGACAAGTAATACCTATAGAAACAAATTATAACTATTTCCTGCGTAGGATCTGGCGGCCATTTTTATTTATAAACAATTAACTGTCAAAAAATGGCATTTTTCCCTTTTTTTTTTCAGATCAATGGAAAACAGTGAAACTTATGATTTTTTTAGTACAAATATCTTTGAGATTATGGAAAAAGCTTTAAAATGACATATTACAAAGTTTGATATACTCATTTATTGTTAATATAATTGCGAAAAAAGGCCGGAATTGCAAAAAAAAAATATTTTCGCAATATCTATTGTAAAAATTAGTGTACAGCTTTGAAATTTTTGTCAAATGAGGGTTCTTTGGTGCTTAATATGTGATAAAAATTTCAAAGCGATTCATTCAGTTGTTTAAATTTTATTCAAATTGTTTATCCCAGAGAGCATTTTTTTTGCAATAACATAAGTCAGAAAACAATGACGTTAGAACCATTCCACAGGTGTCAAATGAAATAGCATGAGCTATATTTTCAACTTGGTTTAAAAAAAGCGAATAAAAAATGCATTTATTAATAATAAATAATTATGCAAAAGTATCGTAAATCTTTCCTTATAAACTTTTTGAATAACTTTTTCCAAAAAAATTAACTTTTTTAACCTGTTTTAAGTGCACAACTACCAAGTAATGTTATTTATATCATAATTGATAAAAAATTATAATAAATATATATAATTTCTTATATAACAAAATAAAAA
Organism: Diabrotica virgifera virgifera; assembly: GCF_917563875.1. Classification (NCBI taxonomy): domain Eukaryota; kingdom Metazoa; phylum Arthropoda; class Insecta; order Coleoptera; family Chrysomelidae; genus Diabrotica; species Diabrotica virgifera. The sequence continues at coordinate 131,035,782 of NC_065451.1, read as the reverse complement.
GTTTATAAGGAAAGATTTACGATACTTTTGCATAATTATTTATTACTAATAAATGCATTTTTTATTCGCTTTTTTATACCAAGTTGAAAATGTAGCTCATGCTCTTTCATTTGGCACCTGTGGAATGGTTCTAACGTCATTTTTTTCTGACTTATGTTATTGCAAAAAAATGCTCTCTGGGATAAACAATTTGAATAAAATTTAAACAATTGAATGAATCGCTTTGAAATTTTAATCACATATTAAGCACCAAAGAGCCCTTATATGACAAAAATTTCAAAACTGTACACTAATTTTTACAATCGATATTGCGAAATTAATCTTTTTTGCAATTCCGACCTTTTTTCGCAATTATATTAACAATAAATGAGTATACCAAACTTTGTAATACGTCCTTTTAAAGCTTTTTCCATAATTTCAAAGATATTTGTACTAAAAGAACCATAAGTTTCACTGTTTTCCATTGATTTGAAAAAAAAAGGGAAAAATGCCATTTTTTGACACTTAATTGTTTATAAATAAAAATGGCCGCCAGATCCTACGCAGGAAATAGTTACAATTTGCTCATATATGTATTACCTGTCGAAAAAACGCTTCAGTACCCTGGCTGCTCGAGTGTCACGAAGAAAACCTTATTACTCTGGACTAATATTGCTTCTCTATTCATCTGACGTTGGCCCAATAATATTCCATAATTACATTAAATAAACTTGTTAATCGATTTAACCTAACGTAATTTACAATTATTCAAAAATAAAAACTATTCAAAAAACATCGTACAAAACTAGGTTAACAAATAAATTAAAAATAAGAAAAGGCAACATACATATTTTGCAAAAACAAAAAAATGCAAAACATAAAAACTTCTAGTTTATTGCTGATTTTATTATACATTGAAGAATCCATTTTTTTGAATAATTCATCGGGAATACTAAATTTGTAGCAACTGTCATGTTTAAATAATCTATGTAAACTACCAGTTTTTACTCCTCCAATTTTTACCCAAAAATCTTGCACACTTAACCCTTTGTGGACGGACTTTTTTTGTTTATATTAGATGGTGAATAATTCGTTTTTATGACATTAGGGCAAAAAATAGACAAAATAAAGGTTTTTTATATTATATTTTTGTAATTACATATTATAAAAAAAGGTGGTACCATATAGAATCACTAGGCCACAAAAGAAAAATTATTTAGCGTGAAATTGAATGAAACAATTTTTTTAGCGTCAGATCCATCCGATGGGATATCTCTTAGTAAATCGTAAGCGTCCAGGCCCGTTTTTAGGGTCTTTGGCGCTATGGGCACCATTTTGACAAGCGCCCCCCCCCCCCTCCCAACCACCAAATATACGCCAACACAACCCGGCCACTAGCGCCATATTTCGAAATAGATTTCCGCTTTTTCTTGTACTTTTTTTCTTATTTGCCAGTTTTGGTTCGGGGGGGATCTAACCCCTATTCTCTTTACAAATAGAGAATATTCCATTATCCACCACCTATGGACCCGCCGTGTCCCGGACTGGCAACCGGCAACCGTAAAACAAAACAAAACCGTTATTGACGCTTAAACAATAACAGATTAGCATAATAATCAATAGGTTTTGTTACTACGGTATCACGGACCACCCTCCCACCCTTATTATTATAATTGTAATTATTATTCTACTATATACACTGTACTCTGCCTTTATAACATTACATCTTGATATACTAGTTCAATATTAATAATAACATCACACTTTCATGTTATATTATCTTTGTTGTAAGTTCATCAGTTCATCGGTTTCTATTTACATTGGTTTCTTCCGCATTTTCAAGTTTGAAAATGTGGAAATCAGTTTATCACAGTCAAGTTTCAAGGTTATGTCACTTTGAGTGCACAGTAACATCAAGCTGTTTAGCTTTTCATCTGCAATTGTACTTCTATTTTCTGACTTGATTTTCTTCAAGGCCGAAAAACTCCTCTCTGCCGAACAGTTTGTAACTGGCAGAGTCAAATACACCCTAATGGCTACTTCCAAATTCGGAAATGTGCTTGTTAAACTATTTTCTTTGATGTATGAGTAGCAGTCTCTTATTCTCTTCAGTTTCTCAGCCTTCATGTACATTTGAAAGTGATGACACTCTTGTACGAAGTCATTTTCGCAAATGTCATTGGAGTAGTACTGAGCAACCTTTTTAGCTTGTTCCACTAGATCTTCATAGTTCTTCTCGTGAAGTTGACTGAATATTTCAAATCTTTTACTTAGATTTTCGTAACTATTTTTCCGGCTACTGAGCTGCACTACTAGATGGTCGAAAATGGGTTTGAAAACTCCAGTTCTATATCTTGTTCTAGGATCCATTTTCTCAAACTGTTCATCCCTTTGTTCATCAAAAAACATGGTACGTTTTCTTGCTCTGTCATAAGAAGGGGTACTTAAATTAGCCATTTTCAAAGCTTCAGCTTCAAAGTCATCAAATTTTTCACTTTTCTCGTTTAAGAACAACGATAAAGACTCAAGCTCTTTTGTAGCACCAAGTAGGTCTAATTCTTCTGTTTGCAACGTTTTGCTAACTTTGTCCACTCTTTGCAAGATATCATTCCAAATTACAATTAAAAGAACTGTTTGGAAATTCTCCAAGGTTTTAACAAACCCTTCTGCTGTCAGCCGTGTGTCTGGTGTTTGTGTTTTATCCTTAATAAAATCTTCAAGGGCAGCTTTGATTTCTTTATGGCTGGTAACCAAAGCAAGTAGTGCGTCGGACCTGGCTGACCACCTAGTGTCACTCATGGATTTTAACATCAGAGTTTTCTTTTCTTTTTGTGGTTTTCCATCATTGCTCTTCCCTATTAATGCTTTTAGGACATTCCATCTATGCGTAGATGCTGAAAAAAAATTGAAGAGGTTTTGAACAAAGTTGAAAAAGATTACAACCTCCACACAAGCCTTTTCGGCCGCATAGCTGCCTACAAGATTAAGGGAATGTGCGACGCACGGAACATAATCTGCAAGGTGGTTTATTCGTTTAATCCTTGACTGTAATCCACTGTAAGGGCCCGACATGTTTGATGCATTGTCATAACTTTGGCCACGACAATTTCGAATGTCCAGTTTCAGATCTTGAAGAGACAAAAGGATTGCCTCTTCAAGACCTTCAGACTTGTGCGATATACGTGGCAAGAGTTTTACAAGCCGCTCTGTGGCACAAGCATCTTTTAGGGACACATACCGTAAAACTACCGCCAGCTGGTCACTATGTGACGCATCAGGTGTCGAATCAACAACCAGGGCAAAATATCGTGCTTGATTAATCTCATCAATTATTGTACGAAGCACCTCGTTGCTCATGACGGTAATAAATTCATTGCATACGTCTGATGACAAGTATGATACATTTCCTTTACCCTTATTGCCGTATTTAGTGAAATGTTGTGCTAAGAATGGATCAAACTCACTAATTAGCTCAAGGCATCCTAAATAAAGGCCATTGGAAGTTGAACCTAATTCTTGATTGTCACCTCGAAACGGAAGTCCTCTAGATGCCAAAAATTTTACAACTGTCACTATTCTAGTTAGAACGTCTCTCCAATACTTCACCTCTTGTTGATGCTGTGAAGAGACCAAGGACTCTACGGAAAGAGACTTTTTTCTTGAAATTAATTTAAGGACATTAATCCTGTGGTCATTTGATTGTTCGTGTGACTTGGCTAAAGTTAATGAATGTTTCCAGTCACAGAAACCTTCACAAAAAGAAGTTCTTTTATTTTCTGGTTGAAAGAGAAGACATGGAATGCAAAATACACAACCAGTGGATTTTGAATACAAAAGCCAATCTCTTCTAAAACGTTCTCCGTTCGGGATTTCGCCTGAAAACAAATTTACTGAAAGCTTACGGTTTTTTTTAACATCATTTTTATAGTACCGTTCTGACTTTGAAAAATCTGCTTGCAAATCTTGCTTGACATTTGAATTGATTATTTGAAGAACTTGTTCATCGTTTTTTGTGTCCCAAGTGGCCGGATCATCTAGTGTAACATCAAAACTATTTCTAGAATATGGGTTTAGTGGTTCTACGGTAACCTGCTTAGGCCTACTAGGCGAATGATGTGTACGAGATGTGGTGGATGGTAAGGATAGTTCAGAAGCTGAACAAAAATTCTGATCATTTGAAGCTGGATTTATGTTATCTGAACATGATGAGGCAGAAGCTTCATTTTGAGGCAAGCTTTTTTGAGTGTCAACATTTTTGTCATTAGAATTATGTTGACTCGTATGAACATCAGATACAACGTTAAAGAAATTACTTATTCTAGGAACCTTTTTTAGGAAGATCGCCTCTTGCGCTATTCTCTGATTTGCACGTTTACGGAATTCAGCGCCACTAGGTTTCTTTTTCTCACTCATAGTAGCCTACTACACTCACTAGTCACCAATCACATCAAAAAAGAAGCAGCGAAGCGCTCGACTGAAAGAACTGATGCACGATGCACGTAAACAAACAGCGCAACCGTGGAAAGACCACGCCACAATAGACTGTCCAGTGTCTAATACCTGACTGTGGAGTCAAGAGACAAAAGGGATGTTGTGGTGAGGATGGTGGGGGGAGGCGGGCGGGCTAAAAATAGACACATGTAGAGCGGCGCGCTTCCGCTTTGTTCCGTCGTCTAGGACCGGCGCGGGCGCGGCGTTGAGGTCGGGTTGTGGTGGTGTATTTTACGCTGATACCCTCCCAATGATTAAATCGCTATTCGTAGTTTTTGTTTACAATTTGCCGCGATCTCCAGAAAATATTTGTTTATTTTAAACTATTATTAAAATTTTTATTTTTTTTATTATTTTTTTTCTTGCGCCCTCTTGGCGCCCCCAGGCTCGTGCGCCCCTGGGCACGTGCCCAGCGTGCCCATTTATAGAATCGGGCCTGTAAGCGTCATTACTTGTTATTTTACTTAAATCAAGACGTCCTTTCATTTTGGAATCCTGTAACAATACATACCTACTAGATACCGATTGGCCTAGTTTCACCTTATTGGAACCACCAAACGAAATATCAAAATTCACTTAGTTATCTTCGCAGTTCATGAAGTCTTAATACGGTAATATATAAATACATATATGTATCACCAAATTAACATAATACATATCTTTTATCAGTAGAAGAATTTTTGTTTATTTACAGCAATAAAATAACCTCACTGTCATCCACTTGTTAGCGCGCCAAATGTATGATGTACAGTATGTATAATTGTTCCTAGAATTTTGGAATCGCGCGATCGGTGAAACACAAGACGTATACATTGCATTCCGTCCGGTGGTCCCAGCGTACGATTACTCGGGCAGTAGAAAAAAAATTGTTTAAAGGTGGTTCGACCGTGGAGCCACTAGGCCATAAAGGGTTAAATATTTATATTCGTTTAAATCAATATTTCCCAAAGGACGCCATTCTCTGTCATTTAATTTATCAATTGTCAAGTTGGGACAATGGAAGATTAAAGGTCCCAAAGAATTATGCTTTCTTGATATTACTTCATGTGGTGATATGAGTGGCATATGTTTTAACGTAGCGACAGTTGTATTTGGTATATCGAACCTTTTGTAAATCTGTGAACAACCTATCAAAAAGTCTAAACACCTCTTTTGGAAATGGTATGATCTTTATTATGTATAGCACCTCTTACATAGACACGTAAATAAATATTTTTTATTTTTACAAAATAATGAGGATTTTTATATTGTATATTTTCAATATTTTGTGTATATACTTTTTAAAATATTTCGGTAGGATTGTTATTTACAAATACGAATAAAGTTATATTAATGTTATAACGCGACAACTCGCAGACACTAGATTACCTACCTGCTACAAAGTAGTCGTCGTTCTTGGGTTATCCCGTGTCTTCAACCTTTACGGCCTTCGGTTTTACTTAAGTGGATACGGTCGTGGGTCAAACTTAGTATTCCCGGAGTTCCACAACTATATATCTGATCTTACAGGGCGCCAGCTGGTTTGCTCCACAGGCCAATCACGATTCTCAATTCCCTAACCCAGCAAGAGAACGAATAACAAGACAAAGCTCACGACATTTATTGTTTGTCACACAAAAATAAAAAAGAAATTGACAGGTGTTTATTCTGACAGACATCAATATGTAAAATCCGATAATATTCCCCCCAGTTACAATATTTAGGCCATTTGGCTCTAAGTTTCCTTATAAACTAGTAAAATCCACTAATATTCCCCCCACTTACAATATTTAGGCCACTTGGCTCTAGTAAAATCCGCTAATCCGTCTCTCTCCCCAAAAATTGTCAATTCACTATCTCCCCCCTGAATGCTAAAATATGGTAGGTAAGAAATTAACTGTTATTATAAAAAAAACTAATAATGAATCAACCCCGGGGTCGTTAGCATTGGTACCAAGGCGAGCGACGCGAAAGAAACGAATTTTTAAGGCATTAATTCCTATACCTTTACACTGTCATGACTATGACTAAAAGAAGTTAATATAAAAGAAGGCAATGATAAGTTAATAAAAAAATATATAATTAAAACCACAAAATAATGATACTCATCGTCCAGCTGAAATTACTCCATCACTAGGTCTTCGTCGCTGCCTCCCATCCGAAACAAGAAAATAGACCAACGTCCGGTAGGTATGGAAACTTCTACCATCATCTAAATTCTAGTACAGTTAGTGTCCGGTGCCTCCCATCCGAAACAAGAAAATAGACCAACGTCCGGCAGATATGGAAAGCTCTACCATAATCTAAATTCTGTTATAGTGTCCGGTACAAGGACTATCACCCGGTACAAGCACTATCGTCGGGTACAAGCAATATCGTCCGGTACAAGCAATATCGTTCGGTACAAGCTCTATCGTCCGGTACAAGCACCCTTAAAATAAGAATAAAATCCCATTACTCTGTGTCATCAAATGTACATATTTAGTAGTACATCAATTTATACTACCAAATTAGGTCCCCTTTTTATTTTTAAAGTGAAATGCAAATCAATAACTCCTACCCAAGAAAAATGAATTCATATGTGACTATATGCAGTATTTAAACAAATGCCAAAAAATACATGTGCTCTTTTTTTTTAAATACCTACTTACTGAATTTAATAAGCCCCAAAAAAATGACATTTAGTAATTTAATCAAAAAAAAAAAAGAAACTACTACAGTTAATGTAGGACAAATTGTCCGTCGACTAAGCTACCAAATATGTAATGTCCCCCCGTAAAACTCTACAATAAACAAACAATGTTCAAATATCTTACTTTCCATCTACATAGAAGCCGCAAAAATTAACCCATTAATATATACAATAATAATTACCTTGTTCACCAAGGGTCTCCCTATAATACTTCAGCTTCGTAATTCAGCTTCCATAAAAAATATGACCGCTAATTTATCCACTATACGTGCGGTTCAAGAAGAAAATATGCAACATCCAAATTCCCCAATTTCTTCTGAACCTTAAAATGATAGTTCTCACATATTATCCCCAATGGGATGTCCTAAAACCCCGAAAAAAACAGCTTAGACAAGCCGTGAGACCATCTTCGAGCGATCTAAACAAGATGGATGAGAAGCCGTTTCCGCCTTCCTCCCCAAAACGAGCCTGTGTTCGAGAGACATACTTCCGTTATCTGTCACTCGTTGACAGTTCTCCTTAAGGTACACCAGGTACGTCAACACCAACAACCTTGTCGAATCCGATTTTATATTACAGGATAATGCCATTTCCGCATATATACACCCCGTACGACCTTCCATCACCCGCAACCCCTTTATAGCCGAGAAAAATAACACATTTACCAGATTAACCACCCAATGACGTCATGCTGTCACCTTTCCACCCAAAAACAAAATATCAATGATCATTGTCAACACCAGTTTAGAAAAGAGAAGAGGACGAACTTCAAGTCATACATAAGCTACGAATACGAATGTCAGATGTTTTCAAATGTAAACATTTTAATATTTTGTTTATTTGTTTAATCCTAATTGCTGCAATAATTGTAACAATTGTCCCGCGTGTAATTATCGTAAGTGCAGTGTACACTAGTCACCCGATAAACAGGAAACAGTTACACGCTAAACAGGAATCTACTGAGTATTCGGAAAATAATAGAAGCTATTTCTCTTACTAAATCATCGGAGGCTTTTAATATTGTCGTTCAGCAGAAATACATCTCATTATCAACCTACCACCCACACAGGATCCCCAAATCTGTAGACACCATTCCAAAACAACAACTCAAAAGAAACAAATCTTCACACAGTACAACGTAAGTACGCATACTCTTCCTTCTAAACCGCCAGACCATAAGCCCTATCAACAAATGTCAAAATATCAACCTAAGTTAAACTTTAAAAGCGAACATTAGACCGTCACTAGCCATGCATTTAGTTAAAATAACAATTGTCATGTTACGAAGCAACGGGGTCGTTACATCTCCCCCTTCCTTCAGAAAATTCACTGGGGTGAATTTTCATCAGCGCTAGCTGCTCTCAGATCTTTAACACTCCAAGTACCCTGATCAGTTCCGTACTTATCTTCCAGTTGGTAGATCCACGCTCTTACTTTCTTCTTTACCAAATAAGGTCCAACCCATTTGGAGCAAGTTTCTTTGCATGATATTTAGAGGCATCCGAAAGGGTAAAATTTCTTCGCCACACTAATTGATGTGGTAAAAACTCTTCAGGACATCTTCGAAGATTGTAAGTATGTTGATTTTTCTGAGACGCCTTATCTAATCGCCTCCTCACATCAGCAAAAACTGCTCTCAAATCTCTGGTTTACTGTCTATATCCTCTTCAGTCGGAGCATCACCAACAACTGCTCGCATTTTTTTGTTCGTTGAAAGTCTCCTCCATCCAGAACCATTTTCCTTCCGAAGTTCACAGAATATGGGTCTCTGCCAATGGACTCATGAAAGCCAGTTCAAGTAGCACAAACAAGTTTTGCCAAATTAACGTCCCACACTCGGTGATTATCCGAAACATAGGTATCTATCATGGTCTTCAACGTACGATTATAACGTTCAGAGGGGTTAGCCTGAGGGTGGTAGAGCGTTATAACGAATTTCGACCCCATAAGCTGAAGCTAAATCCTTAAATACACGAGATGTATATTGTACCCCATTGTCACACAAGATCATCCGTGGAACACCGAATAATAAGAAGACTTCTTCCTCAATCCTTTTCACAACACGAATGGCTTTAGACGAGCGGAGCGAAAAAACTAGAGAAAACTTACTGAAAACATCCATAACAACCAAAATGTATTGATGTCCCTGATGAGATCTAGGAAGTTGGCCCATGAGATCGGTATCAATAATTTCCCACGGTTAAGTTGCACGAGGCTGAGGAGACTGTCCTTGTGTGACGTTCTCTGTCTGTTCAGGAGCGCCCACAGAGGCTCCGTCTGCTTCTTTTACAGACCTAAGACTCTAGGGTGGAGGGCTAGCCTGCGACATCACGGTAGGCTAGATAGAAACTCAAAAAAAAAGACAAAGTGGGAAATTCACTATATATATAGAAATTGACTACCCCAGGGTTTGGGAGTCATAACCCAAAGTTTAATTTCCCCTATGTAAGAGTAGCGCTGTCTCTGGATGCACAAGATAAGGCCGAATACAAGTTACCAACTTACACTTGTAATTCAGATCAATTCTTATTCCACGAGGCAGCGTCACTATAAAGCGCTAGTTTCCTCGAAAGCGGTGCCGACAACCTGCGATCGTAACACTGCGATGAATGACATCGTAAAAAACTGTACCATGCAAAATAATAGCGTTGGTTTTCAAGGATGCGTTGGAAGCCACCGCAACGCAATATGGCAGTGCCGGCATATGGAATGCGGTAGCCAATGCGGCGAGAAACATTAAATTGCGGTGGTGAAGTTTCGTTTCCTTTATATTGTAATAACTGATAAAATATATATATATATATATATATTAGGGTGGGTCACTTTTGTATGGAAAAAAATAAAATTGTCCAATAAGTTTTGTAATAGTAAAAAAAACGTGACCCACATCCATTCATGAAAAACAATGAAAAAAGAATTTTTCTAGTTTAACCCCTTCTACCCGCGCATTGAGTTTGAAAAACTGAAATTTTTGTTTTTTTGTGAATTGTTTGAAAATCGATTTATCGTGGCTCATAGGAATAACAACAACGTAAACTAATAAAATAAAGTGCTTTTGGACTAAATTTTATTATAAAGAAAGAAAAATAAACAAATAATATGACAAAATAAAAATAAAATATCTTCAAATCACGTTAAAATCTTTCTTACTTTCGAACTTAGGCATAAGCTTTCGTGAAATAATTTTATTCTTAATTAAAGCTTCTCTTGCTGTTTTGTGGCAAAGCTGCATAGATGCCTCTGTTACTGTTTTTACAGCCCGCTCCACAGCTTGAGTATGACATGGTAGCCTCAGAAAAAGGACTTCATCATCACCACCTGACTCAACTAGGGAATGAAGAGTCTCATCCAGAACATTGATCAATATAGGTGGTTGCGAGTAAGATTGCTGCCAGTCTATCAAATCGATGTAAGACGAAGCGTTTAAATCTATCTTAGGCACTTCAAAGACTCGAAGCTGAAGGGATTCAGATGGTTTCCTTGCCTTTATAATGCGTCTAGCGGCAAGTTCTCACATGTTTTTGTTCGTCAGATAACATAGATAAGAGCAAGTTCTCTGGGTGCGCAAAGTAAGCATTTCGCTTTATTACAGGATCAACGACACTCTTCAATTCTTGCGGAAGATATCGAGAATAAAATACCAACTTCCAAAAGTGCCTTGCTCCATCTTTACATGTCGGATTTAATTTGATTTCGAACCAAATAGGAGCATATACTTTAACTACAAAAGTAGCGAGTTGTTTGAGTTCGTTTGTAGGTATCTCAGTGGAAACATATAAGCGCAAAATCCTGTTGGCCTTTGTTAGCCACCTGGCATGCGACATTTTTCCCGGAGAGCGATTAGACAAATCAGAAGGGCACTTACCACTTATGACGGCAGATGTGATATGATAAAGGTAACGTTGATCAGAACTGAGGTCTTTTATATTTGAAATGTTTGGTAACATACCTTCTATATTTTCAAACACGACAACAGAGCGCTTCTCGCAATCATCTAATAACTTTCCGATAGCACCTGAATAAGTATTAGGTCCTGTTGTGGTGCCATCAAGTTTTGCAAATAAATGTCTTAAGGGCAGTTCATTTAAGTGTAAAAGGCATATGATCCATTGAAGTGGTCGGTGTAAACGCTTTTCTAAGAGCCGTATGACTCCGCCGTATTTGCCCGTATTAGTTACCGTCCCATCACAACCTATGGCAAGAGTATCCTCTAGAGACATATTCAGTTGACCTGTTACTGTTTGAAAGATAGCAGACTCCAATCCTTTTGCAGTTCCATGGCTTGGAACGGCATATCCGACAAAAACTGATCCTGGTTCTTTAATTATTGAAATATGTTCTTCCACAGATGTTGAGCGGTATTTTTTTCCCCCTTTCATAACAATTTTCAGGGTCTTATCTTTTCGTCCATCAAAAAATAAGGCAGGAATAGTATCTAGTTGGCTTTGAGATAAGGTTTCTTTTCGTAATTTTTGTCTCGCTCGTCGCAATTTCGACTTATCGATTACTTCGTTGTTGATTTTCACATCTTGCAAAACAGCAGAAGCGACAGCAGCAGCTGCTCTATCGGATATCCCGTATCGGTCACAGATAGTTGATAAATTCTTGAGAGATGTTATTTCACGTTTTTTTGATGCTGGTTTTGATGAACTTGAGGGCAAAGTTTGTTCTTCATCGCTACTTTCAGACGTTATTGTAGTATTAGGATTTTCGTGAGAACTTGAGGGCAAAGTTTGTTCTTCATCGCTACTTCCAGACGTTATTGAGGTATTAGGATTTTCGTGAGAAGGGCCTGGTTCACAAACGCTAGAATCGTAATAGGATTTAAGCTTAATTTTTCTATCACTCAGTTTTCTTTTCCTCTTACTTGTCAATAAATCAACAGTTCCCATAATCATTTTTCTCTCTGTTCTCTGATCTATTAAAAAAGCTCGTTCTTCCTTAGGAATCTTTTGGTCTTTGGAACATTTGCATAACTCTAAATCTTTACACTTACATGAACTCAAATCAAACAGTTTTTCCGAATTTCTATGAAAATCTTGAATTTTTTCTTCTGATAAACGCTTCAAAGATTTTATTAAATTTTTACACTTCGCGTGGTAACTTTTTATCAATTGCATCACACGATTATGAGACACAGTAGGAATAGACGCTTTTCTCCATAAATATTCAACTTTAGATGACACTATTTCAGATACTTCATTAATGGATGGCTCTTTTTTTGAATTGTTCTCAAGTTTAAGCTGATGTCTTACTAAATTGTAATATTTTATAACTTGTTTGTAATTGGGTAGTTGATTTTCGTTAATTTCTTTCGGAGCACCAAATATGGGACAACTTGTGGATTTTCGGGTATTATTTGAAATCTCCATGATGCACAAAGTCACAAAGCTAACAAAAACTACTTAAAATCGCGAAAACAATAGATAAATGCGCGCGACCTTTCGCCCGGAACTCATTAGGTGCACTGAGGCAAAGACGCGTGATCGACAGTTTACGCCCTCTTTCCCCACTCCTTCCTCCGCAGTATGCGCACGATTATTCTCATATTTTGGATTGATTATTATTTGTATTACGTGTATCTCTGAATATAAGAATGTAATATCATTTTATGCCATGTAATTTATACAATAAACTCTGATAAAATAAATGTAATTTTAACAATTTTTCCGAATTTTCAAACGTCATGCGCGGGTAATTAATGTTAATATAAATAAAAAATAAATATGCACGTTTTTAAGTCTCTACCCAGGTCATGTTTTCCGCACTATTACAAATCGAAATTCGCAAAACAATATTTTCGACCCACCCTAATATATATATATATATATATATATATATATATATATATATATATATATATATATATATATATGAGCAATATTTCTACTTTTCGGTGAATTTTGTGGGGAGGGTCCTCGGATTTTCTTCAAATTTTAGTATGTTATTGGACCTATTGAGAAAACGTCATCCTGAGAGTTACAGCCCCCTAGGGGCCTTAGAGCCCTAGGTAGGGCCCGTCAAAGACCCAAAAAAGGTCGTTTTTAGCCTATCTTTGACAGGCTGTATATCGACTCCCAGTTAACCGATTTTAACTTACCAAACGTTATTTTCTTTATAATTTTAAGTAGTTTTATCAGTGAAAATTTCAAGTCTCTAATTAATAACCTTGATTTTTGGGACCATTTTAAGTAACGCTAAAAATTTCAAAAAATTGCTATGTTCAAAAATTTGTTAAAAATCTAATTTTAATCCGATTTTCTTTTTCTGGTCGGCGGTTTAAAGTTAATAAAAAGGTCTTTAAAACAGTATCTCAAAAGTTAAAATCCGTTCGGTAGAAGCGGATATACAACAGATTGAAAATGGACATTTTTGTAAAAATCGCGTTTTTACGGATTTTCAAAGTGCTGACACGTTTTGGGGTATATATTAAATTGTACCAAAATTTTTTTAGAAGTAGCTTTTTATGTAAATAATAACTTCGTATTGGAGATTTTCTTGGCCCGGGCCTCTATCTACCTTATATGACCCTCTAAAAATGAGTATTTTGTTACTCAAGTGAGGTGACTTAACAAGCAACTTACGGTCTATTTATATCAATCAGAGAGCCTGAAGACTTTAACTATTACGGATTAGAAAAGTAGAGATCACAACATTTTATTTGAGGGCTCACACAAACTTCTAGGTAGCCTAGAAGTACAGTTATGATATTTCAAAGTCCTAACTAAAATTAAAGTATCAATTCTGTGAACGCTACTTTTATAGACTAAGAGCCGCTATGGGTGAAATTTGTTAACTATTTTAGGCACGATAAGAGGCCATAACTTAAACAATAAAACCTAAAAGAAAACGTATGAACACTATACTGTCACTTTTTAGAAGCACATACCTCGACAGTGGCGCATCAAACTTTCCACTTATGAACGGGATAAATAAATTAAAAGGTACCCTTCCTTACACCCAGAATTCAATTTTGTTAATTTTTTAAAGTTTTACGTTATTAAGAAATAAAACTCAGTGTAATTTTAACACACCACCCCCATCCCCCTTCCCCCACCACCAAAAAATCCAAAAAACTATTTTTTAGGGGATTTTTGGTGATTTTCCCTATTTTATAGACTTCAAAATAGATTAAATTAATGTTTTTTATAGGTTATATGTAAATTGAAGTAACTGTGTCCTGTAGAATATTTAAAAATTGGAGAAATACGTTGAAACCCCCAAAAACCCCCTCGAAAAACAATTTTTTGGATTTTTGAAGATGGAGAACCTTACGGAAACTTCTGAAATAAATTAGAAATATAGCATTTGATAAAATACACAAGATTAAAACAAAATAGTCCAACAGCCATCCCCAAAAAAAAGTTTTTCGTTTAAAAGTTTATAAAAATAAAAAAATAATTTTTTTTAGGTTACGTCACTCAACCTACGTGTCTATAAAAAATAGGCATGTTTTGTAAAAGCCACAAGTATGCGTGTGAATTTTTTGAAATTTTAAAATTGATTACATCCCACCTAAAAAAATAAAAAACGAGAAATGAACTTTTTGATGGTGGGGGTAGGAAAACAGGGGAGGCGGGTTGAAATTACACTGAGTCTTATTTTTGAATCACGTATAACTTTAAAAAATAAAGAAAAATAATTCTGGGAGTGAGGGAGAGTACCTTTTAATTTATTTATCCCCTCCATAAGTAGAATGTTTGATGCGCCACTGTCGAGGTGTGTGCCTCTAAAAAGTGACGGCAAAGTGTTCATAGCTTTTCTTTTAGGTTCTACTATTTAAGTTTTAGGCTTTTATCGTGCTTAAAATAATTATCAAATTTCATCTATAGCGGCTCTTAGTCTATAAAAGTAGCGTTCACAGAATTGATACTTTGATTTTAGTTAAGACTTTGAAATATCATAACTGCACTTCTAGGCTACCTAGAAGTTTGTATGACCCCTTAAATAAAAGGTTTTAATCTCTACTTTTATAATCTGTGATAGATAAAGTCTTCAGGCTATCTCATTGATAGAAATAAGCCGTAAGTTGTTTGTTAAGTTGCCTCATTTGAGTAACAAAATACTCATTTTTAGAGGGTTATATAAGGTAGATAGAGGCTCGGGCCAAGAAAATCTCCAATGAAACGTTATTATTTGTATAAAAAACTGCCTGTAAAAAAATTTTTGTACAATTTAATATATACCCCAAAACGTGTTAGCACTTTGAAAATCCGTAAAAACCCCATTTTTACAAAAATGTCTATTTTCAATCTGTTTTATCTCCACTTCTACTAAACGGATTTTAACTCACAAAATATCATTTTAAAGCCCTTTTTATTACCTTTAAACTGTCGTCCAGAAAATGAAAATCGGATTAAAATTAGATTTTTGACAAATTTTTGAAAATAGTAATTTTTTTGGAATTTTTAGCGTTACTTAAAATGGTCCCAAAAATCAGGGTTATTGACTAAAGCCTTGAAATTGTCAGTGAAAAAACTACTTAAAATTACAAAGACAATGACGTTTGGTAAGTCAAAATCGGTTAAATGGGAGCCGATATACAGCCTGTCAAATATACGGCAAAAACGACCTTTTTTGGGTCTTTGACGGGCCCTATCTAGGGCTCTAAGGCCCCTAGGGGTCTGTAACTCTCAGGATAACGTTTTTTAAATAGGTCCAATAACATACTAAAATTTGAAGAAAATCCGAGGACCCTCCCCACAAAATTCACCGAAAAGTAGAAATATTGCTCATATATATATATATATATATATATATATATATATATATATATATATATATATTTATATAAAAAAACAAAAGTAGATCTTTGAAACACACTAAGGGCCGGTTGTTCGAACGCTAATCAACAATGATCACTATCAAATATTTAATTACTGTCACCAAAACTGTCAATGTCAACTTTTATTGGGTTGCTGAAAACATAATTGATTAAAATTATGAGATTAGTTAATCAATTAACATAACAATTATTAACATAATTGATTAAGTAATTTCATATTATGTTTTAAGCAACCCAAAAAAAGTTGACATTGACAGTTGGGGCCAGTAATTAAATATTTGATAATGATCATTGTTGATTAGCGTTCGAACAACCGGCCCTCAGTGATCAAAAGATCCACAGGTACTGGTTTGGACGACCACTCGTACGAAAACAAACAAATGAAATAGAGAATGCGGAAAAATCCCCTTACGAACAATTCACACATCCACTACTTCGGGCTGGGAAAAATTTTTTCCCAGAGCCCATAGAGGTTGAAGAGGGCGAAACACATTTCTAAGAGCTGGTGTTTGGATCTTCGATTCTATTCAAAAAATTTTTCCCAGCCCGAAGTAGTGGATGTGTGAATTGTTCGTAAGGGGATTTTTCCGCATTCTCTATTTCATTTGTTTGTTTTCGTACGAGTGGTCGTCCAAACCAGTACCTGTGGATCTTTTGATCACTGAGTGTGTTTCAAAGATCTACATCTTTTGTTTTTTCATAAACATTATCTTACTTACTCTAAAGTAATTAGGGAATTAAAACTTGAGAATGGCATTGTCAGGTTGGGCGTAGATTTACGTTCCTGCTATGTCTAGGTCTCGAATGTTGTTTTTTGATTGGAATGTGTCTGAAGATATTCAACCTCTCATCTTCACCGATGAGCCCATAGAGGTTGAAGAGGGCGAAACACATTTCTAAGAGCTGGTGTTTGGATCTTAGATTATAGTTATATATATATATATATATATATATATATATATATATATATATATATATATATATATATATATATACAGTGAGCACGTAAAGGTTGGAATACATTAATTTTCTCGAGAATGGACGATTTTGGAAAAAAATCCCAAAACAGGTCAATTTTTATTTTAAAGTTACGACTTATTGGCATATATATCATACTAGTGACGTCACCCGTATGGGCGTGATGACGTCATCGATGATTTTTTTAAATAAGAATAGGGGTCGTGTGGTAGCTCATTTGAAAGGTAATTCAATTATCTATTCAGTAATATAAACATTAACATAATTATTTATACCGGGTGCCCAAAAAAATTTTTTTTTAATTAAATTTATTGACATAAAAAGAAGAATGTGTGTAATTTATTTAATTCAAAATACATTTTACTGCTATCAGAAAACAGGAAAAAATGTTTATTTGGCAAATAAATATTGTTTTTTGCTTAAATTTAATATTAAAGCCGCCACCCACCAGCCTCATGACAGTTTGAACATTTAATTTAAGCGAAAAGCAATGATTATTTTTCAAATAAACATTTTTTTCAGTTTTATGAGGGCAGTAAAATGTATTTTGAACTAAATAAATTACATACATTCTTCTTTTCATGTCACTAAATTTAATCCAAAAAATTTTTTTTGGACACCCTGTATAAATAATTATATTAATGTTTATATTACTGAATAGAGAATTTAATTACCTTTCAAATGAGCTATCACACGACCCCTATTCTCATTTAAAAAAATTATCGATGACGTCATCACGCCCAGACGGATGAAAATGTTTATTTGGCAAATAAACAATGATTTTCACTTTAATTAAATGTTCAAACTTCCAAGAGGTAGATGGGAGGCTGTTTGTGATTTATTAAGAAAATGCCGAAACAGGTCGATTTTTATATTGCAATTTTTTGGTCATCCACCTGAGCGTGATGACGTCATCGATGATTTTTTTTAATATCATAGGGGTCGTGTGGTAGATTATTTGAAAGGATTTTTAATTCTCTATTCAGTAATATAAACATTAATATTGTTTATACAGGGTGACCAAAAAAATAATTTTTGAATTAAATTAATTGAGGCAAAAAGAAGAATGTATGCGATTTATTTAACTCAAAATATAGTGTACTGCTGTCAGAAAATAGAAAAAAATATTTCACAAATAAACTTTTCTTTTCGCTTAAATTAAATCACAAATAGTCTCCCACCTACCTCTTGGAAGTTTGAACATTTAATTAAAGTGAAAAGCATTGTTTATTTGCCAAATAAACATTTTTTTCCCAATTTCTGACAGCAATAGAATGCATTTTGAGTTACATAAATTACATACGTTCTTCTTTTTGCGTCAATTAATTTGATTCAAAAATTATTTTTTTGGCCACCCTGTATAAAAAATTATATTCATGTTTATATTAACCCTTATTAACTTATTTAAATTTTTCAAAAATACGGACTAGTTTTCTCAGGATTCGAAAATAAAATAAATGCTTTAAAAGCATTATCTCACCAAATTTGAAACATAGGCATATCGAATGCGGTAGCGGATGCGGCGAGGAACATCTAGTCGACGATTTATTGCGCTAGTGAAGTGTGGTGCTGCGTGTTTTTTTACATTGTCTGATAAAATAGGTATAATATTTTATCTCGGTAAAGTTAACGTTATTTAAAAGTGTTTTTTTAGCATAATGTGTTCTGGACTAAAACACATTGAATGGACAAGTGAGCAGGACGAAATATTGATAGATTTTTTTAGAACCCCTGAATGTTTGTATAGTGTTCAATGTAAAGATTACAGGAAAATTCAACTAAAACAGAGTTTATGGAAAGACATAGCCAAGATTCTTCAAATAACAGGTAATACATAACACAAATTCTAACTATTATCAAAAGTATTTATTTAATACTAATATTTCTAATATCTAATATTTTACATTGCTTTCAATAATTTTCTCGGTAATGCTGTTCCTGCCATGCTACAGCACCGGGTCCATTGAAATAAGTTTTAAATGCCTCACGAATTTGGACTGCTATATTTGCCCCACGTACATTGTTTTGAATTAGTGGCATTAAATTGTCTTTAGATAGTGGAAATTTTTCCCTAGTATTAGTTGGCGTCGGAAATATATTTGCTTCTCGCAGAAGATTGTATAAGATACAGGCACACATTATTGGTTAATCCGTGGTTTCAGGATGGGTAGCAATTGGCTGAAAAAATATTCGGAAAAATGCACAAAGAATACCAAAGGCGTTTTCAGTTGTCCTGCGAGCCCGAGAAAGTCGGTAGTTATATATGGCTTTAGTTTTATCAGTCACTGATTGACTTCTTGGGTATGGTTTCATAAGATGTTCATGAAGAGCAAATGCCTCATGCCTCTGAGAATAACATGAGGTACCAGGATATTCATACCAGGCAGTGGTTGTGGCGGTGGAATATTAAATTCTTTTTGCAGAATCTTTTGTCCAAATGTGCTTTTTAAATATATGCCTAAAATGAAATGTTTTTTTACAAACATTAAAATTACGTTCATTGGGGAGGGATGGACTTTTCTTAATTAAGACGGTATACAACAGGTGGGAGGGGGCCATTATTGCCCATCCGCTGTCGTTTATTATATTTAAATTTGTCACTACTGTCCCTATAAATATATTTTTTTACTAGCTTCTACCGGGGTGGGGGAGGGTCAGAATTATTAAAAGTATGAGATAGTCATATAAAAACGTAAGATGTCAATACTATACATTAGACCAGGGTATCTGCGGTACCATTTCGTATCTGCGAAAAACCTGAAATTTAAAAAAAAAATTTAAATATCTTAATTTTTTTATTAATGGTCCGGGCATATTTGAGAAGGAGCATAAGTCAATTATAATTACTGAAGTTATCACCCAACTTTATTTGCAAAAATCCGAAGGTCACCTCTCAAATCTACCTCAAAACAGATCCGCCCTGGTCTATAACACATATTAATAATGTGCTAATATAAATGGAATTGAAAATAAATAAACCAAAATGTTCACAAATATAAATAATACCTACCCTATTTTTAGAGTTAAAAATAATTATTACATTACTTTTATCGCATACTTTTCATTTCGTCTTTATCAGTCACAGCGTACTCTTTTCGGCACCCGGATTGAAATTTGAACCACCAACTTTTTGCAACGTTGCGAAGTGGCCCACAAAATGAACCACTTTAGTAATCTCTTTTTATCAAGTTACACCTACCCAAGCGGTTTGTATTATCTACATTCCCACTGTTGCTATTTAAGTATAATCATGTGGTAAAATTCGCACGGTTTAGTTTATAAACAGACAAACCCAAATGATTATCAATTGTTTCTTAACCTTCGGAGTACGGAGATTATTTGACTTACTTAGATTACGAAGATGGGTCAAGCGTGACCCATTCTCATTTTATTTATAAGGATGTTTTAAATAGTCAGTATTATTAAACAGTATCTTTAATTCAACAAAAAACAAAGGAACATAAAAATTATAATCATAAATTTTTGGTTAACTATCCACTAATATTTCTACAAACATAATCATTTGCCCTTGAATACATTCACTGGTAAACAGAGACGACTGCGTTTTACGTGTATCTACAAACACATTGAAAAATTCGTCGAAATCCGAAGACCGGGTCAGGAGTGACCCGTCTTCATAGATTTTACGTAGAGGAAAAACTGCAATTTGCATGTTCACGAATGATACACGAAAAAATAGATTGAAACAAATAAGGAGAACTTACGATCAATCAGATTTGTAAAAAAATTATTTCATGAAATATTAAGAAATAAGTGAATTTCGGGTCACTCTTGACCCAGTCTTCGTACTCCGAAGGTTAAAACGTGAGGTCATTTTACATATATGCAATTTAATGTTTCCGTGACCGAAGGGTCTATAAAATCTATAAAATCTCGTGCCGCAAAAAGATAAATGATATTAGCACTTTAGTACAGAGCGACAAAAAATACAACATTGTTCTTTGTTTTTAAACAGACTCTTCTATTCATTAGAACGTCTGGAAGCAATAAAATAATATTAAAAGTTCATTTATTTTCTGAATATGTACTTTGTGGGAAACTATTATTCTAACACGAATAGAAATAAAAAAAATAATATTGTGTTCTATTTAGTTAAAATAGTACAATGTATTTACTTATTAGGAGGAATGGCATCGAACTCAACACAGAATAAGTTTCAAGATCTATATTATGATGTATTTAAAAATGCATAGATAATAATACTCCTATAATAAAAGTGGTGGGTCAAAATGACTAAAAACTTGTAGTTTATGAATGTTTCCATTATAATGAATTTACCTGCATGTCCTTCTCTCCCGTAAGAGCCTATGTCTACTGCAATAAATTTATTGTCGGCATCTACAAGTGCCAACATAACGACGAAATAAAACTCCTTATAATTAAAAAAATTGGAGCCACTATTTTTTGGAGCCTTTATTCGAATGTGTTTGCCATCAATGGCTCCAACACAGTTTGGAAAATTCCAAAGAGATCTATATTTCCCTGATATTTTTTTAAACATTTCCTCTGTTGGTTGTGGCATTACCAAAGTTAGCATTCTGGTCACAATGGATTTAGCAACCTGCCTTATTATTGTACCGATCCATGAATGACATATTCTAAATTGAAATGCCAACGATCTAAAAGATTCTCCTGTAGCCAAAAACCCTAAAAAATAACATCTAGTAATTCACGACACCTAACTTATTGTTTTTGTTTTTATATTTATAGACAATGATTGCAGCAAAAGGTGGGGATACGTAAGGGATTACTACATAAAAAGACGAGGCAAGCCTACTACGGGTGCACCTGGGGAAGAAGCGAAGAAAAGATCGGCCCAGCTGTCATTCTTAGATAGTATTTATTCGGGCAAGAGAAGGTAAATTTATATTTCCTTATTTTGCTGATATTAAAATATTTTTATTTTATTTTTAGTACTCTCAGCAATATAGGAAAGTCTAAATCTCAACAGAGTGTGGAAAATAGCACGGCTCATGTTAGAAATGAAGACAACAACATGGAGCAACAACCGTCTGAATTACTTATTACCGCAGATGAAACTAGCAACGATACTTCAGATATCCAAGAAGCCGAAGCTGAAATTGTAAAAACCCCAAGACCAAGAGGTAGTAAACGCAAATGTATGACTACATATACATCCACATCTGCAGATGAACGTTTGAACATATTAAAACAAATAGCTGAAAGGCAAGATCTAAAAAATATGGAAAAGCAAAATGAGAATGACTTATTTTTTGCATCGATGGCAAAAATAATTACACAGTTGCCAAAAGTAGTTCATGTTAGGCTCCGAATGCAAATTGGAAATTTGGTAGGAAATGCAGAGATTGAACATATATCACCATCGGCAAGTTCTGACTGTGGGCATAGACCATCATCATCAGGTAGCTCCACATCAAACATTATACTTGCTACCGATGATGCTGTAAATGCAATGGCGGAGCCTGGCCGAAAATAGGTACTTTATAAATACAGGGTGGGCCAAAGAAAACCGTCGACCTCGATATTTGGCAGTCATTATTAGATTTTAGGAAATGCCGAAACAGGTCGATTTTTATTTCTAAATCAAAATTTTTTTGATATATATTTCATACTATTTACGTCATCCATCTAGGCGTGATGACGTAATCGATGATTTTTTAAATGGGAGTAGGGGTCGTGTGGTGGCTCATTTGAAAGGGTGTTCAATTCTCAATTTATAAACATTAATACACTTATTTATACAGGGTGGCACAAAAATAACTTAAATTAAATTAATTGACGAAAAAAGAAGAATGTGTGTAATTTATTTAACTCAAAATACATTCTGATGTCAGAAAAACAAAAAAATGTTTATGTGGCAAATAAACATTGCTTTTCGCTTAAATTAAATGTTCAAATTACCAAGAGGTAGGTGAGAGACTGTTTGTGATTTAGTTTAAGCGAAAAGAAATGTGAACAATGTAAACATTTTTTTCTATTTTCTGACAGCAGTACAATGTATTTTGAGTTAAATAAATTACATACAAGCTTCTTTTTGCGTCAATTAATTTAATTAAAAAATTATTTTTTTGGTCACCCTGTATATATAATGATATTAATGTTTATATTACTGAATAGATAATTGAACACCCGTTCAAATGAGCTACCACACGACCCCTATTCCCGTTTAAAAAATCATCGATTACGTCATCACGCTCAGATGGATGACGTCACTAATATCAAATATATGCCAAAAAATTGCAATATAAAAATAAAAATCCAGCTGTTTCGCCATTTCCTTAAAATCTAATAAATACTGCCAAATATCGAGGTGGACTGTTTTCTTTGGCTCACCCTGTATATAAATTTATAAAATAAATTTATTCTTGTGTAAACATTTCTTCAAAATAAAAGAATATATAGATATAACATATGTGTTACTTTTTTTATGTAGTCAATAGTAATGGAAATACATACATACCTTAAAAACACGCATAATTTCTACTCAGGTGTCAACGGATTTGGAACACGGTTTGTTGGTATTGCACAAAGATCGTCTTTAAACGAAAATATTCTCTGAACTTATTTTCATTAGTATGTAGATGGCGACAAATTAAAATTTGGTATGCACCCTCTTCAGTTATATTTTTAAAAAGGTCTGATTCACTCCTTCTTTTAATCTTTTTCTCTGATTCCTCATCATCTGACACTACTAAAAGAGCAACATCGAGTTCGTCCATGGCTGCTCGTTCTCACCGCAAAACAGTACTGACGATGTCAAAATTTTTTATAAAGGATTTTACTGTTTTTTGTATCTATTACTTCGACACCGCTTTTTTGTACATGGGTTTATTAATTTTTTTGTTAGGTTGTTATCAGTTAACAAATTAAAACAGCTTTTGGTCTGCAATAGCTCTTTGGTGTGCATAATTCCCTATAAGTTTATGGATCGTAGTTGATTTCTAATTTTTGTTTAATTCCAGTTTACCTGTGAAAACACACTCTCAACTGTTGCACTTGAATGAGGTAAACAAAAAAGATTGAATACAAAATTGCATAAAGTGGAAAACATTGGCGAATCATCACCTTACTTCAAGTTTGCTATTTCTTGCCAGAAGGTATTTATATCTAAATTTTCAAAATCACGTAAATCGATGTTTCTTAACAAACGCTACTCTTGGTTTATTAAATTCATCGGGAAGAGCTAAATTTGGAAAATTTGTTGCCAAGGAAGTAATTGTGTTATGTTTTTTTTGTGAAAGAACAATCAGATAGTGATATTATTGATAGTTTTTTCAAAATTTGAATGGATTTATTTCTAGAGTCAAATCGGCTATAAATTTGATGACAACCTTCAATCAAAAAATTCAAATAGTGTTTACAAAAGTTTAATAATTCTACATCAGTTAATCCATGAATATTGTCTGCTATGGCAGCAGAAATTTTAGCACCCAAATATATGTCATCAATTGCAAAAAATTGTGTGGATTTTTGTATTCAATATTTTCCAAGGGAGTTTTTATTAAACAATCTTGCTTAAGCAAACAGTCTAAGTAGAAGTAGAGTTTTTAATACACCTTCAATTCTTGTATATAACGTATGTATTTTAATTGACATCCAATAACCATGTGAAGATGGAAAACCACCATTTTTTTTCCTCTAATTCCAGTTCGATACACATTTACATTAGCATCCATCTGATCAGTGCCTCCCATGCAGTTGTTATATTGGGTTATAGCGTCAGGTCGTGGAATTGCTATCTTTTTCGTTTGAGAAGCACAATATCTGTTAGCTGAGGTTAGAGGAAATACCCCATGAACATTAGATGCCACGGTGACAACGGAATTGTCTTTCCATCGTACAATGATAATCGAATCATTTTTTGATACGCTGTAGTCGTATGTTCCTCTATCCGTCTTCTTCTTCATTTCTTTTACCGCTTTCAAAGGACAAGTCTTAGGAACGCGGTTTTCTCTAATCGTTCCAGTTCCACCGTAATTATGTTCTGTCATGTATGTAAGCAAATTCATAGAAGTAAATAAATTATCGAAATAAAATCTAAACGGTAACTCTCTGACATCAATATCTAGATCATTTATAAGTGATGTGAGAGGTGCTGTTGCCTTACCAAACCGTTTTTGATCATCTGCATTGGCATTTGAAGTGGATCCTTGGTATACTTCAAAATTGACCAAAGATCCTTTTTTAGTGTTGAGACACCAAACTTTGTATCCAAAACGGATGTATTGTTTGCATCTGTGGCGACCAAAATATTCAATCATTGACTCATCATAGTCAATTTTTCTTTCGGGCACAAAATATTTTATAAATTTGTCTTTTAATAAATTCATCAAAGGTCTCAATTTACACATTTTATCATCTTTATGTAGGTTTGTATTGTCACTGCAGTGCACGAATCTCATAATTTGGTCAAATCGGTCACGTCTCATAGCTTGATAGACCATGTGGTTTCTTACATCATCACCTCAATCCCAATACATTCTTCTAGAAGGAAGATCACAATATCCAGAAACAATGAGTATACCAAGAAAACATCTCATTTCGCCCAACGTAATCTTTGGATTCGGAGAATCGATGAATAACGCATATTTATTACTTTCATTTACTAAATATTCAATAACTTCATCAAAAAATTGTTCAAAAATATCAACAGCAGTCATATCTCGATATTGTGTATAATTCTCTTCTGGAAAATTGTTGTTTCTCAGGATACTAGCCAAATCTGTATCTTTTTCCCAATTATATATTTTATTTTCTTTTTTCTGTTTAGTGTGGGAAGTAGTTGGTAAATTTTCTTCATTTTCTTCATGTTCTTTATAACCTATCCTTCTACCGCTTACGGAAACAGCTTCGGCTTGTGCTTGTAACTGATGACTTGACAAACCTCCAGAGTCTTCATCAGTCGAATCTTCATCTGACACATTCTGTTCGTCCGGTGGGGCTATATATATTCTTGAAGAGTCAAACTAAAAAAAAAACATACCCGATTAGCTTAGAGTGCCATCTATGGTACGCTAATAAACAAAGGCTTATAAAATAATGACAAAATGTAATTGAACTAAACTGCAGTTATGATACCATTCTTTATACCTCACTTGATACTCATAATGAAAATAAAACGTTAGTTTTGAAAAATATAGAAATTATATACTTACGGTCGAAAACTGGCCATATTTATTCTTACAATTTTCTTCAACACTTTTTAGGTTATTAAACTACATATACCTTTCACAAAATAAGAACAAAATGTACGCCATCAGTTTGGCCACTTAAATACTAATGTCTACCAAACCTTTCAGAGAATATGAAATTAATTTTTAGATACCGTAAAATTTTCTGTACCATATATGACACGCTAGGTAATAATGGGTTAAACCAGCCTTTTGACTTCAATAGCTGTTTGGTGTGCAAAATTCCGTGTAAACTTGCCGTTGATAGATTATTTCTAATTTTTGTTTTATTCAAGTTTACCTGTGAAAACACTCTCTCAACTGTTGCACTTGAATGAGGTAAACAAAAAAGTTTGAATACAAAATTGCATAAAGTGGAAAACATTGGCGAATCATCACCTGACTTCAAGTTTGCTATTTCTTGCCAGAAGGTATTTATATCTAAATTTTCAAAATCAAGTTAATCGCTGTTTCTTAACAAAAGCCACTCTTGGTCAAGTTTATTAAGTTGATCGGGAGGAGCCAAATTTGGAAAATTTGTTGCCAAATGAGCAATCGTGTTGTTTTTTTGAGAGAACTTCAGGTGGTGATATTATTGATAGTTTTTTCAAAATTTGAATGGATTTATTTCTAGGATCAAACCGGCTATAAATTTGATGACAACCTTCAATCAAAAAATGCAAACAGTCTTTTCGAATAATTCGGCATCATTTAATCCATGAACATTTTCTGCCATTACAACAGCAATTTTAGCACTCAAATATATGTCTGCAATGTCAACGAAATTGTGTGGATTTTTGTATTCAATATTTTCCAAGGGGGTTTTTAGTAAATAATCTTGCCAAAGGAAACAGTCTAGTAGAGTTTTTAATACACCTTCAATTCTTGTATATAAAGTATATATTTTAATTGATTCTGATTGCATTTCTAAATTCAAATTAATAAAATATGGTAATATAAAATCTAAAAATTCATAGTACAGTTTAGTTACAGGATTTTTTAATTGATTTATTATTTTTTCAGAGGAAGGAACTTTTTGGTTAAAGTGAATGTCTGTGAAATATAAATATAGTTCATTAAATTGTTCTAAAATTCTGTTAACTGCTGAATGTAAAGATTACCATCGCGTTTGGGATGGTTGCAACGATTTATGAGGTTTCACTTCAACAAAGTGTTGAAACTGTGTGAACTCAACTTGCCGTTTGTAACTATGCTGAAAATATGTATAAATATCCCTCGCAAGAGTCCCTACTTCTTCAGGCAGTGTTTTACAGGCATAATTTGCACATAGGCTAAATGAGTGACATGAACATTTCATTAGGAACAAATGTGGATTATGATGTTTTAGTTTTGTAGATAAAGAATTTTTCACACCCATCATAACGCTGGCACCATCAGTAGCCAGACTAATTAAGTTATTTTTCCAGTCAATAGACTACTTAAAAAAAAGACGTAATTACTGTATATAAGCCTTGTGCTGTGGCGTCCGGTAAAGGCACTATATTTAAAAAAATATCTTGTACTGTATTAGTATATAACCGGGTTACTAAAGCTAAATTTTTAATGACACCTTTGTCGGTAGATTCATCTACTGTAAGTGAAAATTTATTTGTTTTCAGCAATTGTAATGTATTTTCCAAACAGTAACTGCCTAGAATATTATTAATTATCGCGCTTGATTTGGTACGCTTATTGCAATAACTTTTGGCAACAGCTGAGTCTAAAAACTAACTCGTATACACTCTGGGCAGATGATCCATTGCATTGAGAGCCATATTATGTTCAGCGACAAATGCAGCGAACCTAATTTCTGCCTTTTTAGTTTCATTATCTAAATTAACATTCTTTGAAAAACCTGGCATAGAAAATAATGGTTTTGTTAGTTTTAAAGATTTGGCTTTAGTTATATGTACCTTGTCTTTGGTGTGTCTCAGCAATTCTGACTTCCCCCATACCAGATCCTGGTTGCAAATTTTGCAGCAGGCGTATGTGGCCCCTTCTTACTGCTTGTTAACCATCCTTTGAAGGCTTCTTCTTCTTCACAACTTGTCTGGTACTTTTGACTATAAACTTTTTTAATTTTTTCCTGCTGACGCAAATGTTCAGCTGCAGAAGAAGAGTCTTTCCTTTTCCTGGACGTAGAGAGTTTCTCTTTCATGGACGTAGAGGATTCCTCTTCCATTTCTGTTAAATAATAGATAATATAAATGCTAGATTATTGAAATCATTTTTAAATGTATTTCAAATTTGATTATTAGATTATTATTGGGACACGCATCCCCAAAATAACATGGTACTGACCACAGTTTGGCTAATTTTGCTCTTACTTTATGTTTTTAATGTGCTGCAAAAGAAAATGAAGTTCATTTTGAATTGTAAGTAGAGGAACATTTTTATTGCATATATCTTTCACCTTTGTGAAAACTATGGGACCTGTTCCAAGCCTTCAATAATATTCTAATAAAAGTTACGAATTTTTTAAAGCAAAAGGTACATATTCGTGAATTGCAAAGTTAAATCGCAAAAGTGTAGTGACAAAATATTAAATTTAACTTTTAATCAGGTTTATGTTAAAATATAGAGTAAAAAGAAGTTTTCTGGTATGTTTCAGATTAAAATGTTTATGAAAAGAAAATGGTGCAACTTTTAATAGGTACCGACGTTAAAAAAGCGCGCGGTTGTGGCGGCGAAAGGATCGGTGCTAATCTTTTTATGAACATTTCTGGCCGTATATTTTTAACGAAACATTGTATGATTATAAAATGTACATACATTATGTCCCTACTATTTACCAATAAATACAAATAAAACGACACGTACAAAACATAAAACTATGTTACAGTGACAACTTAAGTTCTTACCTTTAAAATATAGATCAATTATTTCAAAAAGCAAAAAGCTCTGTAAAATTACAATTTTACAGCGGAGGCCATATATTTTTTCCGACCAGTTACCCCCTCATGCCATACAACGGCTGTATGACCTAAAAGTGTCTGATTTTTCCCACCGCAACAAAGCTTTCATTAAAAACGACAATTCTTTGTTTAAAAAGTACCTGAAAAACATCGTAAAATATCAATGTCACCACTACCTAATATATGTAAATTAACAAATTACCTGCTTGAATGTATTGCTTGAATGAGCATGATTACTTTTTGAAGGTCTGTTGATATGCAGATCTTTTGTGCTGTCCATTCTGTTGAATCTGCATCTTCCTTATATCTCTTCCTGGTGTAACGAATTTAAGTAGGGCTGTAATGGATGGTTTTAATTAGTTATTGAAGTTTTATGGAGCTAGGCTTACTGGATATGATATATACTTTAAAAGTGGGACTCAGGATAGGGTTAGGCCAATTTTGCTTACCCGCAACAGACGGTATCTAATGAAGAACTTGAAGAATAAAGAAAATAAGCTAGAGTAAAAACGAATGCTAAGAAAGAGAACTACTGACAGAGAAGATATTAAGGAGAACGGTTTGGGGTGCCAGGGAAATATTAAATAAATACTTCGCCGAGTGACTTACACTGCTGCACTTAACTAATACTTTATATAGTTACTAGAAAGGTAGGATAATAAAACATCATGTTTAACCAAATTTAGTTAAATATACCTAAAACCACTATTTACAAATTTATACAATCTAAGCACCTAGACAGTTAGTTGGTCTCAATAGGTATGTACCTGAACAAAATTTATTATTAATGTTGGTTAAATTATCAGTTGACGATCTCCTATCTGATCGGAAGTGATAAACCTGAGTATAATACCTGATAAATGAAATAAATGTAATGAAGTAAGGAAGTAAACCCCAGATGGTCTATTGTGCACAGCAACCTAACAGTGATGGTTCAACAACCCTCAGACTATTTTAACTATTTTAATACAAAGTGAAAAGATAAAATTTATCGAAAAATATTGAATATTACAAGGTATGTTTTAGAAAAGTGAAGTTATATTATTATTAAGGTTAATTAAAGTTATTGACAAAAAAATGTTAAAGTTGAAAGATATTAAGTATTACAAAAAACTGATATGCAAATTTAGCTGTAAAAAAATCTGTCACTCCACCAGAAGTGAGGGCGTGTTTCTTCTCCAAACTCCTGTAAGGTTGGTGATTGGTATACCAAGTAAAGGTATCCTTCGCTTTTCCCCAACTAACATACTGAAAGTATGTCTTGTATTTCATCTTTAGATTTGTGCATGTCTTTTCTTTATAGTATTGTACAAAAAGTTCATACAGCTTTTTAATATTTAATTCGGGATTTTCAAAATATTTTAGTTCGGATTTGTGTTGGGAATAATGACTTTTCTTAAACGGAATAGTTTCCAAACCCTTTTGAGACACGAAATATTCCCATGTATACGCTCGTAAAACTTTTGGATTATTCTTGAGTAGTTTACGGTCCACATTAAGTTTTTTCATACACTGAGCCAACAAAGAGTCCTGTTGAGGCTTTGCTTGTAAATAAAAGTGTTACAATAAATGTTTTTGATCATCGACACTTAAACGGGTAAAACATTTGTCCAGGCAGCATTTTATAATGAACTGAAATGACTTAGCTGCAACATCGCGACCTGCCGAGGTGACGTATATTTTACCTGATTGCCTTTTAACTTTTCTTTTTTCTCGCGTCATATTAAACTTCTTACATTTTGTCAGTTTTTGTCTAACTACCTCTTCGTCAGAATCCATTTTTAAAGCTCAATAATCACATTTACGTTAACGACAAGCAAACGAACAACGGACGCGATCACAACTCTGTTAAAATGGTAGTTAAATGTTTTGTTTATCGAATGGCACAGGTTTGAGACATTGTTGCCAAACTTGGCCGAAATGAACTTTACATCATGGCGGATCGATTTAAACGATCTGCGAAAAAACGGCCGATAAGCGTATGGGCCCTTTTTCCGGGGATGCCCTCAAATATTCCATAACCATATCCAACAAAAAAAATTGACCAAAGTCCCCAAAATGATTCCTTATTCTATTTCCAAATAACGTAACGAAAATTTGACTCAATCTTCTTTTCTCCAATGACTAAAAGAAACAAAAAACCTTCAATCATATTGTTTCCTTCGAGTACTTACACATGAGAAGGGCATATAAGAAAAGGTATAAAACCTTATCATAAGAAATTATATAAAAAGCAAAGCAACTAGTGACAATCATTGAAGTATATTGCTGACCTTCTATAACCTTTGATTTGAAATCGGCCTTTGAGCAACATTTGACATATTTGAATATTTTGACATACTTTCGTAACGATTAGAACGCTTATCATTACACTGGCTTCTTTAGCTTTTTTAATGAGTGTTCCATGAAGACCCTGTATGTGTAATATGAGCACTTAATATTTCTGTTTTACAGTAAAATCGTTGTGTATTTGTATTAAACTAATATCAGATGGAAGATATTTTCTATATATATCATGCTGCCTACGATAATGTGAGATGCATAGTTAAAATTATTTTACTTGTTTTTCTACTGCCTGTTTTAGTTTTGTGTTTTCTTCTATTAATGTTATATTCTCTTGTCTTAACTCTCTTATTACTTCTCTGTATTCTTTCTGATTTCTACGAATCTCGCTGAGTTCTCTTGATTGTTCTTCGATCTTTAAACTTACTCCTGCCATTATTTCCATAATTTTTTGTACATTTTCCTCCATTTTCTCCTTTCTTTAGCTGGGAGATCTGCCTATTTTCGACTTTTCGCCTATTCTCAGTGTAACGTCTTACTTTATTTCTTTATGTTAACATTATATTGAGCAGTATTATACTATTTCGATACTCCCTAGTTCCAGGAATTCCCTATCGACTTGGCAACACCGCTTTCCACTTCAAATATCGTAATAGCGATGACGTTTTATTTGCTTACGTGTTACTCTTACCTTATGTTTTTGCCAATTTGGAGCACACTTTTATTATTTTGCTTATTATTTTTCGTTCTGCGATTACCCACTTATAACTGATTAACTCTGCATTTCGCGAAAAACTTAAGTTTAATGAAGGATCAAAATACAATTAATATTCACACACTTAGCGCTACGTCGCCAATTATGTTTGATATCTTCATGACATCTTTTATGAAGACCCTGTATGTGTAATATGAGCACTTATCCTCTAGTGCCCGAATTTTTTTGGTACCACTACCAAATTTTACTCTAAACTGAAAATTGCAGCTTAAAAATTTGTCTGATCGGCCAAGTTTTTAAAAGCTGGGCCCTTATCCGATCTAGTCTAGAAGGTGGTTGGGGTATTGCAGGTATTTGGGTATATAAAATACTTAAATAATAAGTCTGGAAACATTTATTACGGTCCGCCTTGAGGGTTAATATTTCTATGTTTTTCAGTAAAATCGTTATGCATTTGTAATAAACTAATATCAGATGGAAGATATTTTCTATGTATAGCATGCTACCTATGATAATGTAAGAAGCAGGGTTGAAATGATTTTACTTATTTTTCTAGTAATGCTCGGTCCACTTTTACTATATTTGAATGTTTCCCTCTGCAATCTATAATTGTGGATGTAGTTTCAGAAGATGTGGATGATTTGATAGTAGTATTATAATTTTTGGTGTATTCAAGAGTTGTAAGGAAAAATGTTCGACAGACAGAAATTAAAGACCCATTATTACCTTTTAGTAAGAAAATGTTTAATTTGTTTCTTTTAAGCTTGCTGTCTTCCGAAGAAATATCATTAGTCCTACAGTGGACTCACAAACAGAAATGATGTTTTTTGCTGATACTCCTCAAAAAATAAATTTTTTCGCTAACACTTTATTAGGGATTATAATTCTCACAATCGTATAATCGAAAATAATATTTTTCGCGGCGTTCATTGAAAGTTCTACTCTTAACGGCATTTTTCGGAGTTATACTTTTTGTAGGCGGCGGCGATATTTCGTATATTAATATTATACACAGATTATACAACATATGACAGTAGCTCGAAACAAATGATAATCATTGAAAAGCCCTATTAAAAAATATGTTATTGTTGAAAAAAAAATGAAACTAATACTACAACGAAATTTTTAACAATCGATTATTGTCCTTTCAATTTGATTAAATTTGACATCTAAAATCCGCGAAAAATTGACATCTAATATTATCAACTGGCTTAATTTGTCCCGGAATATAATGTAACCGTAAATCTATAAAAGACAATATAATGGCCTATGTAATTAATAATCTGTCACTTTCTAATTCACTTGTATCATGATTTTTCATGTGTAGAAACCAAGAATTGTTTACCATATCTCTACAAATTTTATTGCAAACAGTTTTTTTAAACCACTTTATTGTTAACATTTTCAAGGCGTACTTTTCTTTCAGTTATCTCACATATTTTTATGACATCTTGATGGTGATATTATAATCCACCCAAATTAACATATGAAATGAAGGAATGTATCTTTGTCAGGATTAATTAAAGATTCTAAACATGATTCGCATTTGATTTTTTTGTTAAGTTTAAAAACAATGAACCCCGCAATATATGTAATAATCTCTGAACTGACATTTGTTAAGGAATTTATATTTAACGCATAATCATGGTCGTTAACAATAGAAGTTGGAATTTCTTCTGCATAATTATGGTCGTTAAAAGAAGTTGGGGTTTCTTCACAAGTAAAATTAGAATCAAAATAAATTA
This sequence comes from Diabrotica virgifera virgifera, assembly GCF_917563875.1. Taxonomy (NCBI): domain Eukaryota; kingdom Metazoa; phylum Arthropoda; class Insecta; order Coleoptera; family Chrysomelidae; genus Diabrotica; species Diabrotica virgifera. The sequence continues at coordinate 131,002,047 of NC_065451.1, read as the reverse complement.
AATTTGATTCATTAATTATTTGTTCGGGTGGTTTTGTGGCAGATGACACATTTAAAATATTAATTTGATCTAGATTACTATTACCACCCTCACGTATTTCTGCATGAATTAAAATTTTTCTGTACGCACTTAAAAATTGGCGTGCATTGGGATTGTTATGACCACCATGTGATCTTACAGAGCCAAAAAATAATTCTAGATAATCCTGGCTACATTTATAAAGCGGAACAAATTTAAGCTGATTTAATTTTATGTGCTGTTCTAAAATACCTATGGCACTCTGTAAACTAATTACTAATCAAATATTGAATGGGTTGCATATGTGAGTCCATATTGAATGTAGTAATGAAACACAGACTTACAATCATTTAATTATACTTTGACGACCGGTTTCGATCTCTACATTATACAGATCATCTTCAGGTCGGCGTTACAAGTAGTTAAATGCTACAATAAAAGAAAACCAGAATTAGAACATTATCTGGTTGCACAAATATTAATAGAAAGCCAAATTCGAAAAATTTTTTGAAATAAAGGTTTGCAACTGTTGACATTTCAGAATATTGATACATACAAATGCACACCTATGAGTTAAAATGCTCATAAGCATATATGAGCAAATGGGTGCATGCAGTTTGTGAATATTTGTTGAAATTTAAATTTTTTAACTATTAAAAAGCAAATTAAAACATTAAGCAACCTTAAATATGCATCCCAACTCAAAATAATAATAATAAATAGATAGTAATATTGTTCAAACCTACTCACATGCCGTTACAATGGATGCGTTGCCACTTAGTTGTTATCATATTAATTCGTCCAACTTATGCCAATTGGTTTGCTGGGAGAGCTATACGGTAAACCAGGGGTTCCCAAACTTTTTTGTACCACGCCCCCTCTGGTTATTTGGAGACCCCCCCACGCCCCCCTACACATATCAATAATTGTACGTATGGTGAAAATTTAAACAAGTATTACATGAAAAACGAATATAATAACTGATACAAAATTTAACATTGTAACACAGATACATTTTCAAGTTAAGGAAGGTGAAACAATAGGCCTACCTACTTACAAAAACAAAACATAAAATGTAATTTAGCGAGATGGGTGCGCTTGCATGTTCTGGATAAGCTGACAGATCCTGGGTTGAGTTTCAGACAAAGCACAGCGTAGGTCACTTTCGACATCAAGTTTGTTGCGGTACTTGGTTTTGATCGCCACAAGAGTTGAAAACGCTTTTTCGCACATGTATGTTGATGAAAAAGGCAAGTACATCCGAACAGCTTTCCCTGAAACACTAGGGTAAACTTTTAAGTACTTTAACCAAAATGAGGGCTTGTCCATTTTGTCAAAATCGTATCTTGCAGCAGAGTCATTTTTTATTTCTATTCCCTCCTCTTGCAACTCTTCTGGCAGCAACTGTATGTCCATGTTGAACGGGTCAGTTGATAGTTTGTACAACTCCTCTGACAAGTTAGGAAAGTACCTGCTGAACTCCTCCTTGAGGTTCTTCAAATGGTCAGTTATCAAGTTTTTCAAAAGCGGTCCTTCAAAAACGTCCTCAAAACATACTTCTTCTGAGACTGACACTACTTTGCTGAAACTTGAATAGTTGCTGGGGTTCATTGACACTTTACGTATCCAAAGTTGTAGTTTCTCAACGTACATCTTGATGGCATCCCGATGTGGTACTATATTTGAGTGCACCTTGCAGTCTCAAGTTTAGGTTATTTAACGTGTCAAAAAAGTCTGATAAATAGGCCAAAATCACTTGGTTCCAGGGTTTTTTGAACTCTGCACTAAGCTCGTTTTGTTTCTGCTGTGCCAAAAACGTTATCACTTCATCACGGAGTTCAAATAGTCTTCCCAACATATTGCCTTTTGATAGCCATCGTACTTCTGTATGAAATAGCAGCGTTTTGTGATCACTTCCTAAATCTTCACACAGAATTTTAAACAGCCGAGTATTTAATGCACTGTTCTTAACGTAGTTGACTACTTTAATACAAAGCTTTAAAACAGCATTGAGTTCGTTAGGAAGAGTTTTTGCTGCCAAGGCTTGGCGGTGAATAAAACAATGAATCCCAACCACATCAGCATTCTTCTCTTTGACCAACTGCACAAAGCCTAAACGAGAACCCAGCATTGAAGGAGCACCATCTGTGCATACACCAATAAGTTTTTGCCAAGAAAGTTCGTGTTTCTTAAAAAAGTCTGATACTGCTTCCATCACATCTACAGCTTTAGTAGTGGTCAACAGCTCAGTAGTGGTCAACAGCTCAGTAGAAAACATCAGTTCATCCTTCATTCTTTCATTTTCAATGTAACGAACATATACAAGCAAATGAGAGCATTGTGCTATGTCTGTACTCTCGTCAAGCTGGATAGCAAAAAACGGTGATTTTTTTATTGCATCAACCACCTGGTTTTTAATGTCCTTGGCCATATCATCAATGCGGCGTTTTACGGTGTTGTCTGAAAGTGGTATTTGTGATAGCTTTTGCCTACTATCAGTTCCAAGGACAACATCGGCTGCTTTTAAAATGCACGGTTTAACAAGCGTTTCACCAATAGTGTGACTTTTCTTTTCCTTAGCAATAATAAGAGATAATTCATATGAAGCTTCAAGCACTTTTAGAGATGACTGAACAGCAGATCCAGTGCTATCTAACTTCATGCGCTTTAAATTCTTAGATTTTGCAGCGAAAAACTCTGTAGGTTTGTCCTTTAAAGAGGCATGTTTGGTTGACAAATGTCTCAGAAGACGATTAGGCCTCATCGCGTCATTGCTTAATACCTCATAGCAAATAACGCACTGAGGGTGATCAACATTATTTTTAAGCAAGGAAACAAACCCATATCGTCGCCTTAAATAGAAAACCTCGTATATCACAAAAACCAAATTTTACAGGAGAGTAAAAACTGATTAGACACCTTTAAATAGAATGTTTAATAAAATTTCTTGAAACACTAAAGTAATGATATTACATTTAACATAAAAATACTAAAATTATATCTGTAACTTGTCATTATCACTTTTAACCAGTGAAATACAAGGTTTTCCATTTTAGTCCATTTATATTTACGTGGTTTTCTTGCTTTTGCAGAATATACGTGGTTTTCTTGTACTTGTTTTTATTATTTGCAAGGTTTTCTTTAAGCTCATCACAGAAGAAAATTAATAATTGTTGCTAAATCGATTGTTAAAAATAATTATTAATAAGCAGTGAATATTATTGGAATAATTATTCATTTGATAGTGTTATTTGTGTATTATAGGTATCAAAATTAAAACAATAAATATTTACCCATTTTGAAAGAATGATTTTGGAAAATAGAGATAAACAATAATATTAAAAAAGTATATTTTAAAATATAAATTTCTTTTATATTATAAAAAAGTATACATTTATTCATATTAAGATACATTATTTTAAAATACATGAGCACACACCTCCGCTACAAATAGTGCTGGAGTTTTTCGCGTAGTGAGGAAGGCTATCATAAAAAAGATGTACATCTCTTGGCAAGACGGATTTAATCTCTTGTAGATCAATGAACTTCCTTGATTGAATGGGAATTTTTGTGCTGTGTAGTAGTTTCAATGTAACATCAGCTGCTGGGTTTTTAATCCTGCATGGAAGATCAGAAAAATCATCTGAAAAGTTTAATTTATACTTCACCCCACCATCAGGCTTATATTGAATGCATCTCAAATCAGTTACCACGGGATCTCCTTTTTTATTTCCCGGTCGAATCGTTGGTATAAACTTCAATGCACTGTACATTTTAAAAAACTGGTGATCCAGGTAGGGAACTTTGTAGGGACTAGGGTTGATTCTTGCTGTACGACATACTTCCACATATCCAGCGGGAGAGTATATTTCTCTATGTCTTAGTTTTCGTTCAATAACACTATGAATTGAGTCGCACTCCATTTGTGTGTGCCCATTTTCTAAATATTTTTGAGTTATTGTCAAACCAGTTTTTTGTGCAATAAGTCTTAGCGCATTGGATAGAATGCAGTTTCTATTCTGGTATGTGCATCCGTCACTATACAAAATCACGTTGTCATATTTGGAGCTGTCAATTTCAGAAGTTATGAAATGTATAATAACAGATGTAAACTCGTCAGCAGTTACTCCTCCCTCGGATTCGTCCCAGAGATACCAAAATGCATTGTTAGTTTTGAGGTCATAAATTGTGAAATTATGTACTTTTAATTTCGTTCGATAGTACAAAGCAGATGCCTTCAATGATGGGCATAAAAGCACAGCCTGTACATCCATAGTAAACACTGCCGTTCTGTTGTCTGTTTTCTCTTTGTCATACTGTTTTTCTTCCCTTGCTTTAGTTTTTTTTTCTAAATGAGTAGAGTATTCTTCTTGAGATAAGTTACCCTTAGTAAAAGAACAGCACAAATCACACTGATCTTTTTTTGGGGAGAATAAGGCAAGATTTAATTCGTCAAACACTGTGTAGAATAAACAATCAGAAGCGATGTAGTTACTTTTTCCTACTGATTCACAATAAGACTTATATTCTCTATAAAGATGTGCTTTAGATTGCCAATTCTGCTCCAAGTACAGTTTCTTAGTAGTTTTTCTGCAATAGTGCGACTCTAGCTTTGGTAAGTTATTAAAGAACTCTTTGAGAATGGTTTTACGTGAGGTATCAGCGTCTTTTTTTTTTCTCTCTATTTACATGTGATCATAAATGTACAATATTCTCTCCATCGTCTCCATTTTCCCTTCCCTCTTCATCATCTCCACTTCCCTCTTCCTCTACTTGCAGTTCTCCCATCCTGACAGATTGAGTTGTTACCCAGTTTAAAACCGCCCATTCTCCCATACATAAGGTGTTTAGGAACATCTTTTTGCATACACGAATTCTTTGTTGACTCTGATCAACTTTTAAATGATAGTATAAAGAACCCTTTCGTCGCACATTTTCTGACTCTACTTTTCTACGTGATACATTTCTGTTGTCAACTAGTTGCCTAATCAAAATGCGGCGTTCTTCCCAATTTAAGAGCCAATAATCTATGAAAATCGTTTTCCTAATTTTTTCCGTAATTCTATGGCATTGAAAAACTGACTTGTTTTTAGGTTTACATAAACAACGAGACTTCATCTCTCTTTTAGGTCTTTTGATGTCGTACATAATTTGTCCAGCTTCATTTTTTCCCCTTCCAGAATACTCTTCACCCTTCATTCTTTTTTCTTTACTCTGTTCTGTCTTCCATATTTGTTTATAAGGCTTTTTATTCCTTTTTCGTTTGCCTAAAACGTCTCTGCTGTTCACTATCTCACATCCATTTTTATTAAGATCCTGCCCTGGCTGTGCATCAGTCGTGTAATTTTCAGTGATTTCTTGTATGCGTCCTTGTTCAGGATCTTCACTCATTTCAATTAAAGTTTCATTAGGAATACATGTTTCCGAATTTTCAAAATAATATTCAATTGTCTCATGAGTTGAGTTTTCTTCGGCAGCTATTTCTTCCAAAATAGTTTCTCCTCGTAAGTTATCTTCATCATTCAAATTTATTATGTCTTCAACTATTGCTCCTAGAGACGGCGTTATTTTATCCCATTCTGGCAATGAGTTGGATAACTCCAGGATTGTTGATTGTTCCGAACTACGATTTAAAATGTCTTCTGTAGGTTTCGAAACCGGTTTTAAAATAAATTCATTTTCTTCGCCACACGGAACAAGTTCGTATTCCATTCTCTGCGAAGTGTTTGGATTATCATGTGAACAGTAATCTGAAAATAACGGAACATTGTTACTGTTGTATTTTCACTAGCATTAAAGTCATTAATGTATTTATATTATGACGCTATAGTATACTATGAACTCACCCTGAGAAAGAACTGCTGGCGTACTGTATGGGACCATTTTCAAAGTAGGGGTTGTTACAAGTAGGGGTGATGGTTGACTACAGTCTTTAATCTCCAAACTTTTTTGCTTTTTTTTCAGGGCTAAATCCACAAGAAGTTTGCTCCGACAACTCATGTCTGCATAAAATAATAGAGCTGTGTTAATATAATGTAATAACCTAACGTAATAAAAATGTGAAATTATGGTCTTTGAAATTATCAGTCTTTGTTCAAATTTATTACTTTAAATCAAAAAACTAAAATAGTAGGTCTAACAATCAAAAAAGAAAAGCTCGTAAATCAGTATAAAACATGTAAAATGGCATGCATTCACTGTGCCACAGTATAGACAGAAAACCCCGTAAATCTGATGTACGAGGTTTTCTAAACAACTATAGTAAACCTAACCTTTTTAAGAGGTTTTCTGTAAACATAACCCGTACAAACTAAGGTATATTGTCATTAAATGTAATTAAAAGGTGTATAAAATATTGAATTTACCTGTATTTTATTGTTTTTCTTCAAGAAAATAGTAGAAGATAAAAGCAGCAATAAAAACTTCACTTAAAACAACGAGTACAAGTATGACGTATCTGCGTGGTTTTCTTACTAAACATTGAGAGCTCACTGATATACGTGGTTCTTTTTTTTCTCAATAGAAGGCAGTACGAGGCAGAAATATTTATTTTGACAGCTGTTTTAGGTGAAAGACGAGGTTTTCTATCCACAGAAATAAAAATATCATTTTGGTCCAAAATTGGATATACAAGGTTTTCCAATTAAGGCGACTATATTGAATATAATCGTCAATATACTTGCGTTTCTTTGCCGTGTTCATCTTCTCTGATTCAGCTTTACACAGAACTCACACAACACAAAAACAATTACTCCAATTCAAACGTCGCAGCAATTACAGAACACCCACAATACAGCAAACACGCTGACGATAATTCACGGAAAGCACTGTTGGCACAACGAACTGGCGAACGGACTAGTTACAACGCAAGCACTGAACAAAGTGCAAGGTTATTGACATTGGATTGAAGATGCGGTGGTGGTAGTGGTAGGCGGGCGTGGTAGGGGTGGAGGGACGCTCGCACTCACGCCAAGGCCAAATGGTGGTAACGGGTGGTGGGGGTCATGGATGGCGGGAGGGGAGTATTATTATGAGGAAATTATTTTTGTAATTTTTTTTATATTTATTTCACTTGGGTGTCACGCCCCCTCTGGACTTTCTCCACGCCCCCCCAGGGGGGCGCGCCCCCCAGTTTGGGAACCGCTGCTGTAAACAGACATGTTACGCAGGTCAAAACAAAGTAAATTTTTTTGAATTTTGAATGGATCCTGAAGGAAGATGCGTGCTGTGAAACAGGTGATGACTTGTTAGAATGGAGAAAGACAATGCTCAAGTGGTTGTGTATTGAATGTAGCCAAGTATGAAAACTTTATTGTAGACACTTGTACAAATGTGATGGTCTTAGCTCGTAGATGTTTTACGATACGGGCAGAGGTCAAAGCATAGGAAATGACAAATAGGAAATTATTTTAATAATTAAATTGAATTATGTCTTGTTCCCGGTCAAATGACTAAGGGATGTCATAAATTTAATAAACTAGTAGGTGCCAGACACTTTGAAATCTATGAACTGCATAGAAATAATAAGAAAGAAAGCTAATTAAATGAAAAGTAGTAAAAATTATCAAAAAGATTGGTTAAGAAACTGTAAAAGTAAATTATAAAAGATCAGAGAAGCAAGGGTTATTTTGTTTGAGCTATTGTTTAAAGGAATATGTTCAAAGAAAAGTTATTGGTAGGGTGTGGTGTAGGCACTTACTTGAGAATAGTTTTTAAATAAATAAATAAATTAACACATAACACATAGGATTTAAAAAGCACAAAGACATAACAATAGTTGATAAAAAATTGGAGGTAGCACTACATTTCCCCAATTCACTGAATAACTTATTTTTTTATTCTTAAATTGAAGTTTGGTTTTTGTGTTATTAAGAGGGAATATTGACAGTATAGACAATTGTAGGTTATCTGAAATGTCAAAACACTTCTTCTCAAATGTTGTACAGTAGTTGCCTACTTTAATTAAATCTATTAGTAACCTAGAGTATACAACATTTTAAATTTTACAAAAGGAAAGTTGTTAATTTACAGCGTTAATAACAAAATAACAAAATCTAAGCTTTATCAGCCGGTTTCCGAAACGTTATTCAAATCTCCGATCATCTAATCGGCTGTCAGATTTGATCAACTGTTAACCTGTGATGGGTTTCTCAAACGCCAATTATTGTAAAATTGCATGATCATTGATCATGTAATCGATGATCTGACATACAATTTGGTAGCGATACTGTCACAATTGGCTGTTATCCTTCAAAATTTTAATTATATTAACCTCTAAATCCAAACTTGTATCTTTAGATTCTAAAGGTGCATTCTCTCTTACGTACTGTCACTTTTGTTTGGAGCAAGAATTGAACGAGAGCATTTTAGAAATGAGGCTAGGTAATGTGACGAGAGTTGGAGATATAAAACAGTTTATTTATGATCTATAATATTTTATAATCGTATTTTTATTTTTGGTCTATATATTTACTTTTTATATTTATTTTTAATTTATTTACCGGCTGTTTTATTGCCTTCAAAGTTAGCGACTATAATTTCTCACACGTTTTCCCTCTTATTTACATCGCTATAATCATTATGTTCTGCTTTTTAGAGCTCTGGCCTCTCAAAAAATAGCTCTATGAGTCTAGCATCCTTGTTATCTTACATTTTTAAAAGAAAAAAAATATAAATTATATAATCAAATATAAAAAATGTCCGAGATATCCATGTTCTGCAAGTTAAATAAATATTTTAAATTATTTCTTCCATAAAAAAAATCTTATTTTTATTGAATAATATGATTTATATCATTTATATATGTGTTATTTGACAATTTTTTCCCGGTATTTGTTAATTACAGTAATTAAAAAACTAAAAAAAAACTCTTAACAGCCCGTTAATCGACGGATAGTCGCAGATTAGGTAACAGTCCATTTTTACCGGCGTTTGACAAGCGAAACTGGTTAATCGACCTTTCGTAGACTCAAAACACTCATGATCGGCTGTTAACTAACGATTAATCTTCTGTCAGGTGATCGACTGTTGTTAAAACTAGTTTGATTGACGTTTCTGACGCATTTAATCTATTGTTAATCGTCGATTACATAATTTTTGAGATGATCATCCTTTCGGAAACCGGGCGTATGTGTAACAACTACTATTCGCTGGGAGCGTTAACTTTGACACATGGTCACGTGGTACACTGTGGCTGTTAATGGGACGATCTTATGTGTATTCCTTATGGGCGAATTGCAAAAACAAGAGATTATTTAAAATATTACTATTAATTTTGTACAATTGTATCAGTACATAATAAGAAATTTGATATAAATACTATATATGGTAGAAATTGTCTGATATAATACATAAATATAATTTCGATATACAAACTTCCAAAGAGATTTTTAGGTTAACAGCCGTAATGTGAGGTTACGACTGTCAAGGACTTCGTAAATGTAAACAAAAGTTGCAAAGCCGGCCAAAGCCAGAATTTGCTCAATCTCAAAGCCTTTTTAATTCCTATAAAGTTGAAATGTTGCTTCCTCTGCAGCTTTGTCTGCTTAAGTATAGTGTTTTTAACATAATACCACCATAATTCGGTCTTAAATTTCTATGAAATACAGTTTTTTAGTGATACTCACCAAGCAAAGTTTACAAACTTGTGAATGTGAACTATTCTATTTTGTATAATAAAAATGGTAATGTGCTTTGTCCCGGATTGTACAAAATATTGTGTTGTGAAAGAGGGATATGTAGATTCTTTGTTGTTCCAAAAGATCTGGTTGCAAAGAAGAATTTCATTACTAAGGTAAGAAAATATAGTGAAGAAAAGAATTGAATTTATCATTTTATAAATGATTCACACACGGAAAGAATCTGTCTATTCTTTGTTGGTTTGCTCTTGCCACTTTGTGAATTCTGACCAACAATTTTTGTGCAAAACAAAACCAAAGGTTTTTTGACAGACAATCAACTTTTACATCCAAATTAAATGAGTAAAGTAAGTAATTTTACTTGAATATCTGTGTTGAAATATCTGTTACAATGCTGTAGAGGGCAAATCTACTTTCTAGAATTTATTTTCAAGGACCCATTCTGCATATAGAGGTCCTCTCATTTCGCTGAGTTGATTTTCATTTTAGTATGATAATATATTTGTTGGTCCATTTATATTTTCTTTGTCCGCCTGGTATATAAATTCTCAATTTTATGATGTAGATGGTGATGCCTGATTGAAATTCCAAAATTTATTTCCATTATCTCAAATATACTAAATTTACAATTAAGATGCAGTAAAAATAAACAAACCAAGACACGTTAAATGCTGCTAATAGGAGCACTCCTGAATCATAATTTACAATATATATACACTGTAAATCCCAAATCATTATTTCCAAAATTTATACATTGTAAATTATAATTTGCGAGTGCTCCTAGTAGCATTTAACGTGTCTTGGTTTGTTTATTTTTACTGCATCTTAATTGTAAATTTAGTATAGTCTTTATTGAGAAAATACTACTTTAGCTTGCCATTTTCATTATAAATTATTTCCAGTAAAACAGTCATTCTCTTTAGATATTTTATTCCAAAACGTATTTATTAAGTGCTTAATTTTTTGTAATTTTGTCTTAATAGAAATACCTACTTCTCTATCTGCTAATATTGACCTTCAGGTAATTTATTTTGCTCATATAAATACGATGTTATGTGCTGGTCTCACTCAGGTTTATTTGTATAGGCTCTGCCAAGTGAAACCTAAACAAACCTAGTTGGTAAGTAGGTTTTCTGATTTTATTGCTTAATTCTCTGTTCACATTTTTGTTAATTGAATGGTGGGCTACAACAATGTTGTAAGCGACAGAATCGAGATTATGCAGGAGATGAAAAAAACACATTGACACGCCATTTATGAACATACGGATACCAACATTGCGGTACGAAAAACTCACGGAAGGCAAAATATTTTTAGCCAGATTGAAAGATGCTCGCATTGGTCTTTGGATATACAATAATATTGCATTAAAACCTCACTTTGACCCAATATGTCGCTTTTACAACATTGTTGTAGCCCACCATTCAATTGACTAACTCATTTGCATAATATATTTGTTTGATTATTTCATTCATAGGAGATTCTGACCAATAGAAAGCTACAGAAATCTGAATTAAATTGATAATTTTTGATAATTGCCCGTCTTTAAGTATATTACGTCAGAGATGCCCTTCGTTGCTACGAAAAAATACATTCAGTGACATTAATGACAATTAATGGTTTAAAAATTATAAAAGTGATGACTTTCAATCATCAAATATTTATAAAAATTTTGTGTTTAATTGTACTAATTTGTACTTACAACATAAATAAATTACAATAAAATTTTGGTTTTGAACAGTTTTATTCATGAAATAATCGCAACAAATTGCACTCGACCTCTGAAATTAATATAGAATTTTTGCTCTCGTGACACTTTGACATAATTTCACTCGCCTTTGGCTTGTGAAATTAAAACTGTCAAAGTGTCACTGGGGAAAAATTCAATAATTTTAGAGCTTTTGTGCAATTACTACTGATAATTTGGTTCATCCAATTAGGTAAAGAAAATATTTGTGGGGTATTTATTTTCTGTTAATGCTAATTTATTGATATATCAGCAGTTATGTTAAATAATAATTTCTCAAGTTTCATTTATTGGTTTAAAAATTTGTTAATTTTATAGAAATATTTGGAATTCAATTAATTTAACAGAAGATTTTATTTTCTGATTAAGGGGTGTTTCAATTAAAACATTTGTTATAACTTTTAGTTCAAAAGTAACCTGTAAATTTTTCTGTACTGCTGACAGGGTATATTAAGGTTTTGTTGGCTTGGGTGGTAGGGGCCCTTCATAAATTTATGCTGTGTGTTCTCTACATCTCAATTTCTCTTTTAGGGACCCAGGAGAAGGGCATGGCCCTAACTTTCAAATATGAGTATTATAGAAAATTAACAGTTCCCCAGGCAACCATTCAATGAGAATCGTAGAAAAAGTAACAGTTCCCTAGGCAACTATCCAATGAAAATCTTAAGGCCATAATGAATTGTATCACCCGAATGTCATACTCTAGGGGTGAGCAAGTCTCTCAGGCTGGGTTAATTCACTATTGCCTATTTGCAAGAGCAATTGTCAACATTTCTACAGTTCCACAAGTGACCATATTGTCTCTTTTTGGACATATCATCTGACACCCTCTGAAGAAGATCTTGGGGTGTAAATAACCCAGGACAGCACCGGAAGAAGCCGTCAGACCACAAGCTAAATTTCTTATTAAAATCTATATCTTGCCTATAAACAGAGACAAACTATTTTTATATAAAATAACTTTATTAGTTCTAAAATGTAGATCTTGAATTGTGATCATAATAAAATGAGAAAATAAAGTGTTTATACCGAATTTCACCTTTTTTACTTTACTGATGCAGAGGAGCAGAATACAAGAACCCATAAAGGTCTCAGGCTCGCTGTGTTATGTTGAATTTGTTTCTTGGTCCAATGTTGGCACTTGGAAATGAATTTAATATCTCATCATCAATATGATGCACGACAATGTATTGAAATTTTGTAGAAATCAAATTCAAAATGTGAAAAATGAAACATGAGTCAGTACTTTCCAGGAGGCCTTTACCAGGACCCAGTACCTCTTGTTGCAAATCCACCTACTTCTCCAGTGAGAAGTGAAGAAGAAAGTCAACCCGGCACTGCCAATGAAGCTACTCAGTTTCTACTCCTTTGGTTGCAACTATGGAAGCTGAAAATGACTTTTTGTAGAATGTCAAAGTACTTCAAGAAGCAGTAAATATTGCAAAGTAGTTGTCTTCTTGTTTTTATATAGCTTGTCCGCTCTAACTTTTCCCATGTGGCACAACTTTTCTGTTTTGACTTAATTTTCAAACAAATTAAGTCGAAACCTAAAGTGAAACGAATGTCGATGTGTATATACATTTTGTATATTTATACTATATACTACACACATCAGCATACGGTTCACTTTAGGTTTTGACTTAATTTGTTTGAAAATAAGTTGTGACGCATGGGAAAAGTTAGAGCGGACGAACTATACTGGTTTATCATACAAATATGTATTTATGTGTTTATAATATGAGTTTAGACTGATGTCAAATAATTGTTATCAAGATTGAGCTGTGGTCAATGTACCTAAAATTGATCCGTTACTATTTACAGTGATGAAATTGAAACCAAATCTTGTGAATGAAGATTTAGGCATTATATTTAAAATTTCAATGAGGATTTCATCCTACTGAATCTGGTTTAAACATGCTACATGAAATATTATTTCAAAATATTATGAAGGATATTCACATCAGGAATAAAAATAACTTATTGCATGCCAACATGATTCAAAAATTTTATAAATTGTAGAATAATTTTAAACTGCACAAAAATCTATTGTAACTAACCAAAAAATTGGAAAAACAGATAGAGTAACATATAGCTCATATAAACATAGAAATACTTTAAAATGTCTAATTGGAGTGGCTCCCAATGGAGTAGTTACTTATGCAAGTAAGGTTCACTATTTGACAAGAAGATAGTAAAAAATTTAGTATGTATATTACAGCAGATGATATCAGGTGACTTAATAATTGCTGATAAATGATTTTTGGTTTCCCATTTGGTTCCTTCAGGTGTAAGTTCAAAAAATAGACCACCTCTTTTAACAACTGCTCAATTTACACCAAACCAATAATTGCTAAAGGAAGAATACATGTCAGAAAAATCATAGCATGTGATTTGACTTTAAAAAACACATGCAATGATGACAGCAACATTTTCATGTTAGGGGTCCCACAGTAAATCACTAGAAAAAACTCCATTATACCATCCCGAAAGTATGGATCATTCTATGAATATACAACTCTCTTGGATTATCTCGATAACGAATATTTTACTGTGCAAAATATGAAAAACGAAAGTAAATTGAAAATTACATTGTTGTTTATGGGAATAATTACTAGAGCCATTTACTTTCGTACTTATGTTGCACAGTAAAATATTCATTGTTGAGATAATCCAAGAGAGTCATATATTCGTTGAATGGCCCATATTTGATCTTACATTTAATTTACTCTCAAAATTAACACCAAAGTCTGATTTTATATGTATGTTATTTTAAAATATAAATTAGGTATCCTTGATATGTTGATTGACTTACTAATCATGGTACATATTTTCTTTCTATTGATTTACTCTTTTAATATGGGTAACCACATCCACTTAGGAATTTGCAACCCAATTGGGTTCAGTAACATAATTAGTCACTTCTTTGATTTTTCTTTTTATCATTCATTATGGAAGTAAATATTGTAGAATCAAAATGAGTGAATGAATTAATTCAATGAGTTATATATTTAATTAGTTTCAAGTAACATTTTAAAATCAAAAGTGTTTTATGCATGTAATCTGGAAAATAAAAATAATAAATTTCTATTTTTGCTATCTTCAATATGTATATGTTTAGATACATAAAATAAACAAAAAAATGTAATTTTAAAGTGCTTTATTTCCACATAAAAATGGTATAAGTATACTTATTTATTCAAATAAAATGTTTTTAATAATTTTATATTGTGTTCCCAGCATTCTTCAATACCGACATCATATATGATCAATTCTGAAGGCATCCAGATCACTAGGTGGCACACCTTCCTTTTTATTAATTATAAGTTGCCTTGATTTTGGTTGTAACAATCGTGCTTTGTGTTCAGTACTCATTTTTTTCTTTCATTAAAATATATGATATAGTCCCTATAAAACATATCATTAACCAATGATTTGGACTCTTCTTTGTTCTTTTCCAAATTTTATGGCCTTTATATTCTGAAAAAATAAAAAGAAATATACTTTTATTTTACCTACTTTTAAATTACTTTATTGTCTTTTATTTATTTATTTCACTCTGAAGCAACAGTTTGAAGCCTCATCGAAAGATCAGTTGTTCAAACTTTGCTCAGATTTCATTTCTTTATTGTGGTATGTTGAACATGATGTGTCAACACATATTGCAAAGTTAGAACGAATTTTCAATTAGCTAAATAATGGGCTTGAAATGAAGCAACTAAGTAAGGTACCAGATGTAATGATTATATCCAAAATTCTACATTATTTTACCTGGTCAGTATGAAAGCTAGCTTATAATTAACAATGCAGTGCATGTAAACAATGATTTAAGTTGTTAAAGATGTTCAAAATTTATCTACTCGTTCCACAATAACGGTATATTATTAAAATATTTTTATCATTTTTTCTCTTTTCTCGATTATTAGTTTTTATTGTATAGTATATAAATTAATCTAATCACTGAATACATAGATAGTGAAAAAAATTAATTACATTAATGAATAATTTACGTGATTTTACAAATAAATAACTTCTATTCAAAAATTGAACGGAAATATGATCTAGTTCTCATTCATTACTGATGACGACATTGCTGTCAACTTATGTTTACATCTACTGCATTGCTTATGTGATTTTACTATATGCTTATATAGTAAATATATACAGGGTGTCCCGAAAAGATTGGTCATAAATTATACCACAGATTCTGGGGTCAAAAATAGATTGATTGAACCTCACTTTTCTATATAAAATAGTGCACACAAAAAAAGTTACAGCCTTTTGAAGTTACAAAATAAAAATCGATTTTTTTTTTCATATATCGAAAACTCTTAGAGATTTTTTATGGAAAACGGACATGTGGCATTCTTAAGGCAGCAACATCTTAAAAAAAATTAAAGTGAAATTTGTGCACCCCATAAAAATTTTATAGGGGTTTTGTTCCCTTCAACCCCCCAAACTTCTGTGTACGTTCCAATTAAATTATTATTGTGGCACCACTAGTTAAACACAATCTTTTCAAAACTTTTTTGCCTCTTGGCTTGGTACTTTTTCAATAAGTCAGTGTTTATCAAGATATTTTGAATATGTGTCGAATCCACCACATATTTGCATATGGCTAACTACGAGTATAGACCTGTTAATAATCTGAAAATTTATTTATAATTTACATTTTTAGGTATATTTTAAAAAAGAAGACGAATCTCGATAAAACGTGACTTATCAAAAAAAGACTAAGGCAAAAAAGTTTTAAAAACACTGTGTTTAACTTATGGTACCACAATAATAGTTTAATTGCAACATACACAAACATTTGGGGGGTTTAAAGGAACAAAATCCCCAAAAAATTTTATGGTAAATACATTAAAAAAGAAGCCGCATCTCGATAAAAATTGGCTTATCGAAAAAATACTAGGAGGCAAAAAAGTTTTTAAAACGTGTTTAGTAAATTTACCATGTTTAGTAATTGGGGCCTTCTGATTCCGAATCCGTTTTCAGAATTGATCTGGGTCGTCCGGAAGTGGGCAAAAGATGGGCACGAAGTTGGGCTGAATAAGAGAAAAATCGATATAAAAAATTCTCCAGCTCCAGCCGTTTGCGCCAGAGGCATGTTGATTTTTTTCGTGATAGATTGATCCTTTACGAATAATTTGACGTAAAAACGAGCGCTCTACGTCCACTAGTGGCTGCTTACCGATTTTTCAACCGAACGTCTACATGCCAGATATATGAATTTTCAACCCCTCATTCCCTCATTATCGAATGACTCAACTTTGATCGCATTTTTTGTACCTAGAAGGCCCCAATTACTAACTATGGTGAGTTTCATGTACTTCGGAGGACTTTTAAATTTTTTCGAAATTTTCGTCAATCATCGTCAAGTTGTCGTCGTTGTCAGAAACTACGGCAAAATCGTAAAAACTGAAAAAATTTAAAAGTCGTCGGAAGTACATGAAACTATCTGTCTACCATTCTCATTCTCTGCATTTGAGTGGCCAAGTTGGCGGCATTTTCATCTGTCGATCTAGTGACGTCTGACATCATATGTCAGTCATCTTTTCATTTTTCTGTCTGCTGTTCATTTCCTGTTCGCCATTATCACAGTACACCCCCTCGAGATATACCGGATTTTAAAATCAGGTGTGTATAAGTTTAACACGGGTTACGACCGTTGCGATCGGGAGAAATGTAAGCAAATTGCATCGATCGGGAAAAACCATAAATGTGTGTACACTCGAGATTTTTTTACTAAAATATTCGAGAGCATCGCCTTTGGCGGATGCGGTGAGCATAATAATTTATCTTATTATGAATACCACTGCATTCACAAACGTGTGGAGACCTATCAGCTAGTTAAACAATTCGTGTTACACCGAGATGGAGGCAACAAGTTTAGTCAGAGCGACTTCCAAAAGAAAGTAACCAAAATATTTAAACTACTCCATGCTCACAAGCACGTGTTGGCACTTGAACTTAATCTTTGGAAGAAGTTGCCAAAGGTGCCTGAGCAAAGAGCAGTTAGATATGATGAAGGTAAAGGTTTGTTGGAAGGCCAGGATGTCGCCTCGTCGTCAGGAGTGGCGTCCTGTTCGTCAGGGGCGGCGTCCTATTCGTCAGGGGCGGCGTCCTCGTCGTCTTTGCCAAGACAATCTGATATATTAAGGGATATATCAGATTGTCCCTCATCCACATCGGTTTGCACGCACCACAGCCGACAATTTGAAATGCCTGCTCAAATTTCCTCTGATGTGGTAGATGAATCAAGGGAAAACCTACATTCATCTACGATAATAGAGGAGAGTTCTGTAGTTCCTTCTGAGGATAATGGTCCACTTTTGGGTTCTGAACTCACGAATGAACCAATTTCGTCTGATGATGATGGTCCATTTTTGGGTTTTGAGCCCATGATTGAAGCATTATCAGGTTGTCAATGTTCTGCGGGTTCTGCCGTTACAGCTTACGTGGATTCTGAAGCAAGTTGTTCAACAACCACTTCTGAAGCAAGTGGTTCAACAACCACTTCTGAAGCAGGTTGTTCAACAACCACTTCTGGAACCATGGAACCTGGCGCTTCTTCTTCATCGGAACCTGTTCCGAAGGGGAATAAGAAAAAACGCAAACGGCGAACTGAATTTGAAATGTTGCTTGGCTCTACTGTTTGCTTCCCTTGATTCTGTACCTCGGAATGTCCATTTTTTAACTTTACAGGAGAGCAGTTTTAAATTGTTTTTTAACATAGGCGCAAATGGACTTAATGTTTTTTTAAAGGTCACTATCTCCATTAATATAATTTAAAATATTTATTATTTAAAATTAACGGTATATATATCCCGAAAGAGGGATCAGAAATAGATGTAATCTAAAATTTAGTTTATAATTAATGTAAAATTGTCCTATAAATGGATACCTGTTGGACAATAAAGCTATTATTATTATTATTATTAGCAGTTGGTTGATGACCTAGTGCTCTATTCCTCTAAATAAAATAATAAAAGTTAAATAGTTAATTAAATTAAAAAGTGTAAAAATGTCATAATTGAAAAAAATGGACATAGTGTTGTATGGTTCCGAGGTATAGAATTAGTAAGATCGTCTGGCTCTAAAGTGTATACATGGTTTGGTTCCCCGGTTATGAATTTGTTGGAACATGCCACCTGTCGCATCGGCAGTTTCCGACTTTTGCTTATCACACCTCCTGGTGATCAGGTATAACAGAGAAATATACGAGCAATATAGCGAACCAACTCGAGCACAATACACTAAACTGCAGAGATTACAATGGGCAGGGCACGTGGTCCGCATGCATGAGAATAGAATCCCCAGAAAATTGCTAAATGCAAGAATGCAGGGAAAAAGACCTGTTGGAAGACCTAAAAAGAGATTGGAAGTCGATGAGGATGCCAGAAACTGTTCATGGAAAAGCACAGCGGTAAATCGAAATGATTGGAGAAGCTTTGGGCTGTAGTGCCATTGGATGGATGGAGTGGATTTCTCTTATAAGGTAAAGTTTTCAAATATTAGTCAAATACAAACAAATCAAACCACAATTATTGCTGACCTGTAAAGTACATTTGTACATTATTACCAATAAATACTCTACTCTAATCAAACCACAAAAATATTAATCAAATATATATGAGGAGTGGATTATTTATTTATTAATGACCTTCAATTTTATCTTAGCCTAATTATTAAATACTGTTATTACTTAATGTTGTTCTGAAGCTATTTTCTTGTGGCATTTTTATAATTAAGTATTTGAAATGGGAAGTAAGCCACAATTTTACCAAAAAAAATTATTTTATTAACGTTTCGACGCCCAAGTCGGGTGTCGTTGTCAAAATACAAAATATTTTGTATTTTGACGACACCCGACTTGGGCGTCGAAACGTTAATAAAATAATTTTTTTGGTAAAATTGTGGCTTATTTCCCATTTCAAATACTTAACTATTATTACTTATTACATGAATAACTATTAAAACTTTTTTTTTGTTTTAGGTAGTTCCAACGTTTGCTAAAGAAAAATCATATGTATTTATGGACAAGTGCAATTGCTACTTACAGGACTACAAATATGTTATTTTGTAGTGTTTTGTCCATTTGATAAGTCCACACTTCTTATTAAAGTACCATTTGATGTAGAATTTATACAAGAAATGTTAAAAATTTTGGTAGAGGTATATTTTTACAATGTATTATCAGTTTTATTCCAATTCTATAAGTAAAAAACTTGTTTTAAAAGATTGTTTTATTTCTTATAGGTACTTTTACTTGAAAAGAATATTCACACTTGACTACACTCATATCATCTGTGAATTCAGATAATATATACAGTAGAACCCTGATTATCCGTGCTATGGTTTTCTAATACTGAAGTTGCATTTTTGAGGTTTTATCAAAATATCGTCACCTTAATTCACTTGACGGAAACTCTGTAAGCCAAGAAGAAGACTCGTAATGAAAGATTCATTTTTTCTATTATCTTTTTATGGTAGGTACATATGTATCTATATACCTACGTATATGTGTATTATATTATTATATAAGAAATAAATTTCAATTATCCATGCCACGTCTGACCCCGAGGAGCACGGACAATCAGGGTTCTACTGTACACATAAATTAATTTTTATCATTACTAAGTATTGTTGTAAAAAGGTTAACAATACCTCAAATAATATTTATATCAGTTCATATGAGGAAACTATTTAATAGGAATAAAGTAACTTGTACTTTGATTTTTAAAGATTTTAGCCATTGTATAGTTCTTTCAATGTTTACACTTGCTGAAGCAAGTCTTATTAATTCAATTTTCTTCTCAAAGCATTCATTTTTTATAAAAAAGTCTATCTACCATTATAGCATCCTCATTTGGTGTCAATATGATTTTTGTTGTTCATTTGAACAAACACCTGTCCAGCAGAAACATCTGATGGGATAAAACTTGTTTAACAGCTATTAACACACCACCTCCACTGTCGAAATTAATGGATTCTTGTGTCAGGTCTTGTGTGTAGATATCGTAATTAAACAAACCAATTTCAGCATCGCTTGTATCAGGTGTTAACCATGTTTCAGTAAATATGATCACCTCAAAGTAGCTGTTAGAAACATTTAGAGTCAGAGTTGTCAATTTAGTCCGAAGTCCTCTACCATTTTCAATAAAAATGGAGAGCTTGCCCAAGTCATTGTGGCGTAGAGGTTTTTTGAATTACCTTTGGGATATTATAATACCGTATCGACAGGTTCTGTCCCCTGCTTCCTGAGACAAAAGCTCAAATTTTATATACAGATTCAAGTACCTTCCCTTTATTAGGGGTCTGATCAATGCTGATAAAGATGGTTTTACCATGGTCAATGTGTTTCTGTTTAAGAACTGCATGTCTGCTGTCTGAACATTTTCAGTTGAAGATAAGAACACTTTAAATGGATGGTGCCCATTTTTATTTTTCTTTTCAAAGCGAGCTATTCTAATATTGTCAGAGACTTCATCCTAAATTTCGTCTTCGTCTTAGACTTCATCTAAATTTTTTTATATAAAAAACCTTGTTACTCTTAATAACTGAAATATAACTCAAAAAGCAATATAGGCAACTCATTTATTTAAAATAAATGTAATTGAAGACGATAATTGCAAACATTGCAGGAAACAGGGTGATCTTGATCATATCTTTTTTGAATGTAGGCACTAAGTTTTAACAGCATTTAAACTGCCTCTATAAAAATTTAATCAAACTTAATATACATGCACCATTCAATATCCAGTCTGCTGGCTACGGGCTCACAACAAAAATATAAATTGGATAGAGTTATTCGAAAAGGAACCAAGCGCCTATTTAGTAGTTCGGAGAAAATTACGTTAGAAGTTTAGTTTAAAAAATAAATCGCTGGTGTTGGCGCTTGGTGTTCTTGTTAATAGATGTCGTTATAGTCGTTCTGGGACTTAGATATTTTTAGAATATTCAATATACTCCAGTAGAAATCGGTTGGTGGTAATTTCTTAAATATTCTCGAATTTGTCACGAATGAAAATTACGTTAGAAGTTTAGTTTAAATTATAAATCGTTGTTGTTTGCACTTGGTGTTCTTGTTAATAGATATCGTTGGAGTCGTTCTGGGGCTTAGATATTTTTAGAATATTCAATATTCTCCAGTAGAAATCGGTTGGTGGTATTTTCTTAATATTCTCGAATTTGTCGCTTGGTTTCTTTTCGAATAACTCTATCCAATTATAGATTTCTTGTCAGACACATGCACATTTCCATAATCCATATCCGATATCCATTTTATTGTCCTTTATTGTACCAGTATTGTATGGGATTATTATTATTGTATTAAGGATAGGATTGTATATTTGTTATTACAACTGACTGAATGACTAATGTCTATGCCATTAAGGGCGTAGGCGCAAAATTTCGGCTCTAATGCTTTTTAAATGCATTCAGTTTTTTTTAATTCTGAGAAAACTAATAAGTATTTTTGAAAAATTTAAGGGCAGAATGAACGATTACGTTATTACCGAGGGCCGAAAGTCCCTGAAAACTTCCATAATGTTTATTTTAATAAGTTACAGTTGTGAAAAAAAAAAAACAGAAAATGTGTGATTTTTTATTTTAAATACGTATCTCATTAAAAAAATTTGTTTATTCTAATTCCGTCCCAGCAGTTGTTGCATAAAATAGGGACCTATTTTCGGTTCAACAAATTCGGGCGGAACTGCCTTTCCTGCTCTTCCTCCTTTTTCCTATTTTCTTCATTCTCCTTTCTATAATTCAAAAAAAGAATTTTAAATTTCGAACAAGAATTATAAGTTTTTGATATATACCTGGCCTTTTTTCCTCTTCTTGCCTCTTCTTCTCGCTCCATGAAATTGTGGAGGCATTGGAATACTAAAATTAATTAGGTTTTGTATATGTTTTTAACTAAAAAAACTATAAATATTTTTTAATTTATAATTTAGGCTCGGTCTTTTCACCTCCGAATAACTAGTTATATAACTAAACATCACGTGATTAATGGACGACCCCTTTACAAAGCAAATGTGACAAATTTTTTTATAATATTTAGGAATGTCAGTAAATTACATTAAAAAAATGTATGAAAAGATTTTTGCAATAAAAATGTTTATATTTATCAAGGATGTATTATTTGGTATGGCCACATATAGTCAGTGATGTGACAATACCTCCTATCTGTTTTTTCATGAGATTTGTAAGATAGACTAAAAACTTGTTTGGGCCACCTCCTGTTTTCATATATATATTTTGACTTATAAAAATAGGAAAAAAGTTAAAGTTTTCCCTTGGGTTTTCTGGGTATTATAACAAAGTTTTTAATTTATAACATTTTATAAGAGTTAATTGATTTTTGTTTAAAGTTATAAAATAATATATTTTTTTAAATGTTACCCGTCACTTATAAACTCGATGATTGAGAATACAGTTCAACGTTTGTGAAATATACAACAAATTTTTATTTTATATTTTACTTATATTTTTTTATTTATATTTGTAGTAGATTAAGCAGGTACAGATTGGTTTGTAGTTAAATTTACATAAAAATATAAGAAATTTTTGTATTATTTTTACTTTTGTATCAAAGGGAATGAATAAGTATGGCTTAAAATGACCTAAGCAAGATATATGTAAGACGTCCTTTGATAGATATCTTTAAGACATCTTAAAGATGATGTCTTTAAGACATCTTAAAGATGATGTCTTTAAGACATCTTAAAGATGATGTCTTTAAGACATCTTACTTTGTAACATTCGATGTCTTTAAGACGTCTTAAAGACGCCATTCAGGAGACAACAGACATCCTTAAGATGTCTAGTTTGCCGGATTGAGACATCTTATAGACGACTTAAAGACGCCAGTGTGCTGTTTGGGATCCTGAGGTTTATTTGACAGATTTACATGTAATCTGCCGAATAAACCCAATAACTATTTATTTGGAGGTGAAAACACCGGGCCTAAATTAAAAATTAAAAAATATTTCACTCACAGTTCTTTCTCTGTCCATTGCTAGTTAGTCGTTGAATGATGTTGTTACCGACCGATATTAAATACCAATAGTACCAAAATAATACCAATCTTTACTCGGATATGATTACCAATGGTATTCGTCAGCGTTGCCAATTTAGCTTATTTTGAGAGAATATATGTTTATTGTCTAAGAAAAAATCTTGTTGACAAACACTGTTTAAGAGTTTTAAATAAATAAATTAAATTAAAATATGACTAAATATAAAATATAACACATAACACATTTGCATTATATAACAACTACAAAAAATGTAGTATTGTCAAAAATAAAAAACAAACAAACTACAAGCTGTAAAACTAAATCACAAACAATAATGACAAACAAATTGACAAAAAAAAATATACACAAGATCACAAATACATCAGCTCCAATGGTCCTCAAAAAATTCTGTCAGATCATAATAGGCCCTCTTAGCGAGCAGTCTATCTAATGAATTTCTAAACTTTCTAATAGTTTCCAAATTTTTTATTTCACTAGGTAGTTTATTAAAAATTTTGATGCCGTTAAAAATAAATGAGTCTTTGACTAGTGTGCTTCTAGGTGTAATCAAAGCTAAATTGCTAGCAAATCGTCCAGATCGATTATTATTTTCATATAGATGTTTATTCTTAAAAATAATGCTTGCCGTTTCCAAAATGAAAAGAGATACAAGTGTAAGGATACTGTGTTTAATAAATAAAGGTTTACACGTTTCTCTAGAATTTACCTGGCACAACAGGCGTACTGCCTTTTTTTGAAGCAAAAACACACTACTGAAAAGCTCCTGACTACACGCTCCCCAAAACTGAATTGCGAATCTAAGATGTGACTCTACTAGTGCAAAGTACACAGTTCTTGCTTGGGCAAAACCAAGCTCCCTTCTAGTCGACCGTATTGCATAGCATCCAGATGCAAGTTTTGAATTCAAGGCTTCAATATGCGATTTAAATTTAAGGTCAGGATCAATATTCAGGCCAAGAAACCTGACGGACAGCTGAGGTTCAAGTTTCAGATGTAATTCAGGCATAACATGTTTAAAACACAGAAGCTTGGTTTTAGAAGTGTTTAATGTCAAAAAGTTCGCCGTGCACCAATTTTCAATCATTAAGAGTTCCCTACCTACAGATTGGCGTAAGACATTCAAATCTTTAGCATGCCATATAAGAGTGGTATCATCTGCATAAAGGGTGAAATGAGCAGATACATCAAGGTAGGCTAAGTCGTTTATATATACCAAAAACAGAACTGGTCCCAATACCGAGCCTTGGGGCACTCCCCAAGTTACATTCATCAAGTCAGAGTCACAGTCTGCCCTAACAAACTGACTCCTACCCGACAAATATGACTCCATCCAACTCAGTGACTTATCTTTAATTCCGTAGTGTTTAAGCTTCTGCAGCAGCAAACCATGATTGACACAGTCAAAAGCCTTCGTCAAATCACAGAACACTGCCGCAACCATCTCGCCTAAATTAATATTATTGTAGGCTATCTCTAAAAAACTGAAAATCGCGTCGGTCGTGCCAGTGTTACCACGGAAACCAAACTTTTTTTTTTTATTTTACAAAATAGTCGCATCAACCTCGGAGGTTATTAGCGACATATACATATACATAAGGTAATTTATTTACAAATGTTAGATTTTGTTAAATACATTGATATCTTTAAGGAATTTTACCAAGTGTTCAATTTTACAATTTTCTCCTAAGATTTCACTTGTTGATCCGATGATGTGGTTGTTCTGTCTCTGCAACTGGTATTTTGGACACTCTGCAAGTACATGCTTAACACTTAGTGGGATATTACAGTTTTCACATAAAGTGGGATTAGTGTGACCAATTATGTGTCCGTGGGTAAGTCGGGTATGTCCTAGACGAAGGCGAGTAACAATGACATGGTGAGTTCTGTTGTGAATTTGAGATTTCCACGGTTTTACAAACGTTTTCACTTCGCGAAGTTTTGAAGTTGAACTGTCCCACTGGTTTTGCCACAGATTTTTGACTTTCACTTTAATAAATGATTTTAAATCATTAAGAACTACATCTCTCACTTCACTCGCGGTTTCACTGTCTCTGGCTTGTTGGGCTGTCCGATCCGCCGCTTCATTTCCTTGGAGGCCAATGTGTGAAGGAACCCATAGGAATTGTACAATATGGTTGTTGTTTTGAATGGTAGCTAGTTCTTTTTTAATTAGGAGAGCAATTGGATGCTTCGTGTACAGTTGGTTAATGGTATGGATGGAACTGAGGGAATCGGTAATTATAAGAGCATTGGATATATTACTGGAGTTAATATGAACGAGAGATTGATAGATGGCGTATAGCTCGCCAGTATGTATACAGCTTAAGGATGGTAGTTTATACTCAAGTGTACTATTTGGAGTAATGACAGCTGCCCCAACTCCAGTAGATGTTTTAGAAGCGTCTGTATATATATGATAGGATTTAGAAAATTTTGTTAGTTTGTTGATGAAAGTATTTTTTATTAAAGAGTGTGGAGTATCGTTCTTTCTAAAGATATTTAAGGATGTATCGGATTGAGGAATGCTTAATGTCCAAGGAGGAGGAATTTCTATGAAGTTGGAATAGGTATTTGGTATCGGAATTTGTAAAGTCCTAAGGGTTTGCCTAACTCTTTCGTAGAATGGCGGTCTCATGTCCCTATTTTCAGTATATAGGTTTTTAAAACGATCAGTGAATATGTTATTTCTAGATTTATTGTTTGGATTAGAATTAGCAGCAAATGCGTATGTAAGAGTTAAGTGCATCCTTCTATATTCAAGTGATGGCTCTCCAGTTTCTGCTCGTAAACTTTCTATTGGGCTGGTCCGAAATGCTCCTGTAGCTATTCTTAATGCCGTATTTTGGATTACGTCAAGGTGGTGTAATAAGGATTCTTTCGCAGATGCATATACTATGGAACCGTAATCTATTTTAGATCTAATTAGGGTTTTATAAATATGGATTAGGCAGTTATAGTCAGCTCCATAGTTTTTATTAGAGAGAGTTTTCATAAGATTAATTCCATTTTGGCATGTTTTTTTTATTTGTAGAATGTGTTTTTTCCATGTGAGTTTCGTATCAAAAATCATCCCTAAAAACCTAATGTCATCGGCATAATTCAGGATTTGGTTACATAATTTTAGTTGCGGTTTATTCGGATCACGTTTCTTTGAAAATAACAAACACTTCGATTTGCTGAGTGAAAACTGAAATCCTGTTTTCTTCGACCAGTTTTCGAGTTCATGAAGTGAGGTTTGTAAGTGACGCTGTACTGATGAGATGTTTTTTCCTGAAGATACTAATACCAGATCATCCGCATATAATCTGCCATGAACTAAGCTGGAGTTTGATGCTATAATATTATTAATGGCAATTAAAAATAACGTTGCGCTTATTACAGACCCCTGAGGGGTGCCATTTGCTTGAAGTCTTATTGAAGATGTGCAGTGATTGACTCTTACTTGAAAATTGCGTTGTTTAAGGAAATTTGAAATGAAATTAATGATATTACCTCTAATATTCCAAGTGTGTAATGATCTGATAATATCGTAACGCCATGCTGTGTCAAATGCTTTTGTAATGTCTATGAATACTGCAATAGTTTCCTGTTTGTTTGCGAAAGATTCAAGAATTTCAGATTCTAAATCAATGAGGTTATCAGTAGTAGTTCGATTTTGTCGAAATCCACTTTGCTCGTTAACCAGGAGGTGATTTTCTTCTAATATCCATAGCAATCTTTTATTAACTATTTTTTCCATGACTTTGCACATTACATTGGTGAGAGAGATGGGTCTATATGAGGAAATTTTAGTTCGTGCATTGTTAGGTTTGAGAATAGGTATAATTATTGAATCACTCCAGGAGGTTGGAAAGACATTATTTAACCATATTCGATTGAAAATTTTTAGAAGAGTACACTTTGCATTGTCTGGCAGTTTTTCCAAGAATACTAAAGGTATATTATCGGGTCCAGGAGCAGAGTTTTTTGTAGTATTAAGGGCAAAGTTAAGTTCATCTAAGGTTAAAGGGATATTGAAGGAACTGTTATCTCTATCTTCACAATCGAGCTGTTGTTTTTCTGTGATGATTTTGTGGTGTATAAACTCTTCGGAATAGTTGCTATTGCTGGAGTTTTTTTCGAAGTATGTAGCAAAAGCATCAGCTATTTCATTAGGTTTTGTTATTATGTTAGTATTATGAGTAATAAAAGGCACTTGGTAAAATTTGTTTTTTCCTGATATTTTACGAATATTGGCCCAGACTGTAGATAAAGGTGTTGTACTGTTTATATTTGAGACAAATTTCCTCCAGTTGGTTTGTCGAGCATTTTTTGTTATATATCGAGCATGTGCTCTCTGTTTTTTGTATTCAGTTATGTTAGTTGTGTTACTATGTTTTTTCATTCTATTAAAAGATGCTTTATATTGCTTGATTGCATTTTGACATTCCGTATTCCACCATGGTAGAGGTCTGTGTTTCCTTAATATTCTAGTTTTTCCTATATGTGTTTCTGCCGCGTATGTAATAATATTCGTAAAAATGTTGAGAGTTTCATTTATATCAGTGTTTTCAAAACTAGATTCTTGTGATTCTATGCCTTTTTCTACGGCATCAGCATACTTGTACCAATTAGCGTTTTTCAGGTTCCATTTTCGGACTGGTTGGTATTCAGAGATATTGTCATCAGAAAATACAGACATTTTTATTGGGTAATGGTCGCTCCCATACAAAAAGGGTAGGGGATCCCAATTAAGAGCAGTTGAAAGAGTTGGGTCACAAATCGATAGATCGATTGCCGATGTTGTACCAGTATGTACATTAAATCTGGTTGGTCTTCCATCATTGAGAATGTTTAAATTTTCTTCAGTTAACAAGTCTTCGATTAGTCTGCCTTTGATATTAAAATTTGTTGAGCCCCACATTGGGTTGTGACTATTGAAATCTCCTACTATTAGTCTGGGCATAGGTATTTGTGAAATGAGTGCTTTTAAGTCGGTTAAGGTGATAAGTGTGTTTGGGGGAGTATAGATGCAACATATATTAATGCATTGGGAAGCTTTAACTGAGACGGCTACAGCTTCGATGTCTGTTTTTAGTGGAATCGTTTGTGCTTCAAGAGTATTTTTAACATAAATGGCCACTCCACCACTTGCTTTTTCCTGGTTGTTTCTATTTTTATAAAATGTTGAAAAATTTTTAAATGTGTGGCAATATTGGTCTTTGAAATTCGTTTCTTGGAGACAAATGATAGCGGGGGTAATATCATTAATTAAAAGTTTTAGCATTTCATAATGGGTATAAAACCCATTTATATTCCATTGTAATAAATTGAATGTTATAGTTGTAATTATTGAATGTTCAGCTCCTGGGATAATTCAGTCGATGTATCCGTGTCAGGTTTTTCATCCTCGTAGTTGTCTTTTGTGAGCTGTCTCGTAATTTTTTTGTTAAGCTTTGTACATTTCAATTTTAATGAGCGTTCGGATATATATGAATGAATTTTGGTTATGAGTTTTTTAAATCCTAGAATGTCTACTGTATATGTATTTACAACGCTGATAACATCTTTTGTTCCATGAGCGTTTTCAAATAAATCAACTGTTTCCTCAAAAGTTAATATTTGCTTTTCGGAATTGAATAATTCTTTAATTGGTTGCATTAGCGTTTCTAATGGTATTGTTGATATTTTTGTTTTTATTCTTTTTTGTTTCTGAGTTGGCTTTGAAAATACATCGTCACTAGCTGATGTCTCAATCGGGGGTGATATTGCTTCAGATACAGTTCGTTTCGAGGATGATTTAGATGTATTTTCTTCGTTGGATACGCTAAATTCTTTTGGGGCTGGATTCCCCTTATTTTCATTAACCGAGCAAGAATTATTGCTTAGACTGGAAGATGAAGGCTGGTTAGTTATGACTATGTGAGGTGAGGGGGCTGATGAGGTGGATAATTTGGTTTGGATATCACTGGCATTGTATTATCTGTAGTTGATGTATCAAGAGGTGTTAGGTTGGTTGTAGATAATATTTTTGTTAGTGGCGTTGAATTATTTGATATGTTTGTAGAAGTGCATGTTGTTGAAGGTGTAATAGCAGTCGTTTCTGATGAAGTTACTGTACTAGGTTCGTTTCTGTTTGAAAGTGTAGCAGTTGGGACAGCTGTTTCTGAGTGATTTACATTTACTGAGCAACTACTGGAAACATGGCCATGTTGTTTGCAAATGAAACATAAGTTGTCTAATGTCAAAAAAATTCGATTTGTAGTATCTTCATGAGTTATTAAAATGGTATCGGGAATTGGACCTGTGGGTGGAGATACGTAAATATGTCGACGGAAACTGAGTACATGTTTGTATTCAGGATTGTTGGTTCCTATTCGCAAAAATGACATTGATGAAGTTGGTTTTAGCCCTAAGAGCAGTAGTTCGTTTTCTATTACCTTATGCGGGATAGTGGCAGAAACATTGGATATTACGAGTCTTTCACTTGGAGTAATTAGTCTACGGACTTGAATTTGTGTATTGTTTACAGTGATGAAACCTCTACTGTTTGAAAAAAATTCATCTACGACTTGTTTGGTTGAGAAATAGATACAGATACGATTGTTGGTGATTCTTGATGAAAAAATAATGTGTTTTGGACTAACTAAAGCTCCTACCGCTAACAAGTATTCTTCTAATTTAACATCGTTGAGAGAATTAAAAACTACTGCTTGTAGCTTGGATGGATAGATTGTTTCTTTTTGTCTACTAGCTGCAGCAGAGTAAGATAAAGGTTTTTGTGATGTGGATTGCGATAATGTTTCATCGCTATTATTAGTGACGTCGGATTCCATTTCTCAACACCATTTGATTTTCCTAAGTACGGACCTGTTCCGCTTCGGATTTTGGTAATTGTCTTTAAAGACAAAAAATTGGTGTTGATCAATGACTGGTGTTGTTTATTGACGGTTTTATAAAATTCTTTGGTTATGAAATATTTATTAATAGAAAAATATGTACTCACAGAAAATGTTTTTCTATACACACTTAACTAACACTATTATACTTGATGCTAACGTAGTGTAAGAATACTATGATTGGTTTTTGTAAGTTAAATTTACTATTTGTCAGGATCGATCAAAAAGCATGTGTGCTTATTCGATATCAGTGCCGGACTCCGGAAACCAAACTGTTTCGGACTTAGTAGTTGGTTAACCTCTAAAAATTGTATTAATCTTGCTTTAACAATTTTCTCTATTATTTTTGCCAACGTAGGTGTCAGAGAAATTGGCCTGTAATTGGAAGGGTTTATGTGATCTCCACCCTTGTGCAATGGAATTACAACATTTATCTTCAGGAAATCGGGAAATGTGCCAGCATTAAAACTATCATTAATTAAAATAGATAAAACATCCAAAGCAGAGTTTGGTAGATTATTGAAAACTCTTATAGAGATGTCATCATAACCGGAAGAGTTTTTGTTTCTGATTGATTTAAATATCTCTTTCAATTCCTCAACATTAGTATCATAAATTATGAAGGGACACATAACTAATTCAGAACAAATTTTTATGTTGGCCTTGCGCAATTACTAAAACAACTTAGGTATATCATAGGAGCTTGAAACTGATATCAGTGAGTCAAATCCGATTCCGAATAAAAATGTTTACACATTCACACACACCTACATCAGCAAATCCCTTAGCCTTCAATAATACCTATTTATATTAGTATATCTGTGAACTACAGGATCATGTTTCAGCATTTTTTAAAACAAATAATCTGTTATGATTTTACTGGGTTATGCTTGCTATACTGTTTGAGATAATGGAATACTATTTGAACTGATCATTCCATTATCTTATTATTATTATTATTAAAGCTTAAGGGGAACGGCCGTTTTAGGTACAAAAAATGCGATCAAAGTTGAGTCATTCGATAATGAGGGAATGAGGGGTTGAAAATTCATATATCTGGCATGTAGACGTTCGGTTGAAAAATCGGTAAGCAGCCACTAGTGGACGTAGAGCGCTCGTTTTTACGTCAAATTATTCGTAAAGGATCAATCTATCACGAAAAAAATCAACATGCCTCTGGCGCAAACGGCTGGAGCTGGAGAATTTTTTATATCGATTTTTCTCTTATTCAGCCCAACTTCGTGCCCATCTTTTGCCCACTTCCGGACGACCCAGATCAATTCTGAAAACGGATTCGGAATCAGAAGGCTCCAATTACTAAACATGGTAAATTTCATGTCCTTCGGACGACTTTTAAATTTTTTCAGTTTTTACTGACTGACGATTTTCTTAGAGAGGACCACGACGTTTACCCGCCGAATTTAGAAAAAATTTAAAAGTCCTCCGACGTACATGAAATTCACTATGGTTAGTAATTGGGGCCTTCTGATTCCGAATCCGTTTTCAGAATTGACCTGGGTCGTCCGGAAGTGGGCACAAGATGGGCACGAAGTTGGGCTGAATAAGAGAAAAATCGATATAAAAAATTCTCCAGCTCCAGCCGTTTGCGCCAGAGGCATGTTGATTTTTTTAGTGATAGACTGATCCTTTCCGAACAATTTGACGTAAAAACCAGCGCTCTAGGTGGAGTATGAGCTACACACGAATTTTTGTCCCGAACGTCTACATGCCAAATTGAGCCAAAAAGTTAAGAAAATACGCATCTATTCGGACAAGTCGATTTTCCAGCCAAACTATAAGGGATAGAAAAGTGTAATGGGTCCCAATCGATTGCCAAGAAAATTTCCTATCCGGACGATGTGAAGCTTAAGGGGAACGGCCGTTTTAGGTACAAAAAATGCGATCAAAGTTGAGTCATTCGATAATGAGGGAATGAGGGGTTGAAAATTCATATATCTGGCATGTAGACGTTCGGTTGAAAAATCGGTAAGCAGCCACTAGTGGACGTAGAGCGCTCGTTTTTACGTCAAATTATTCGTAAAGGATCAATCTATCACGAAAAAAAAACAACATGCCTCTCGCGCAAACGGCTGGAGCTGGAGAATTTTTTATATCGATTTTTCTCTTATTCAGCCCAACTTCGTGCCCATCTTGTGCCCACTTCCGGACGACCCAGGTCAATTCTGAAAACGGATTCGGAATCAGAAGGCCCCGATTACTCACCATAGTGAATTTCATGTACGTCGGAGGACTTTTAAATTTTTTCTAAATTCGGCGGGTAAACGTCGTGGTCCTCTCTAAGAAAATCGTCAGTCAGTAAAAACTGAAAAAATTTAAAAGTCCTCCGAAGGACATGAAATTTACCATGTTTAGTAATTGGGGCCTTCTGATTCCGAATCCGTTTTCAGAATTGATCTGGGTCGTCCGGAAGTGGGCAAAAGATGGGCACGAAGTTGGGCTGAATAAGAGAAAAATCGATATAAAAAATTCTCCAGCTCCAGCCGTTTGCGCCAGAGGCATGTTGATTTTTTTTCGTGATAGATTGATCCTTTACGAATAATTTGACGTAAAAACGAGCGCTCTACGTCCACTAGTGGCTGCTTACCGATTTTTCAACCGAACGTCTACATGCCAGATATATGAATTTTCAACCCCTCATTCCCTCATTATCGAATGAGTATCGAATCGTAAAAACTGAAAAAATTTAAAAGTCGTCGGAAGTACATGAAACTATCTGTCTACCATTCTCATTCTCTGCATTTGAGTGGCCAAGTTGGCGGCATTTTCATCTGTCGATCTAGTGACGTCTGACATCATATGTCAGTCATCTTTTCATTTTTCTGTCTGCTGTTCATTTCCTGTTCGCCATTATCACAGTACACCCCCTCGAGATATACCGGATTTTAAAATCAGGTGTGTATAAGTTTAACACGGGTTACGACCGTTGCAATCGGGAGAAATGTAAGCAAATTGCATCGATCGGGAAAAACCATAAATGTGTGTACACTCGAGATTTTTTTACTAAAATATTCGAGAGCATCGCCTTTGGCGGATGCGGTGAGCATAATAATTTATCTTATTATGAATACCACTGCATTCACAAACGTGTGGAGACCTATCAGCTAGTTAAACAATTCGTGTTACACCGAGATGGAGGCAACAAGTTTAGTCAGAGCGACTTCCAAAAGAAAGTAACCAAAATATTTAAACTACTCCATGCTCACAAGCACGTGTTGGCACTTGAACTTTGCACGCACCACAGCCGACAATTTGAAATGCCTGCTCAAATTTCCTCTGATGTGGTAGATGAATCAAGGGAAAACCTACATTCATCTACGATAATAGAGGAGAGTTCTGTAGTTCCTTCTGAGGATAATGGTCCACTTTTGGGTTCTGAACTCACGAATGAACCAATTTCGTCTGATGATGATGGTCCATTTTTGGGTTTTGAGCCCATGATTGAAGCATTATCAGGTTGTCAATGTTCTGCGGGTTCTGCCGTTACAGCTTACGTGGATTCTGAAGCAAGTTGTTCAACAACCACTTCTGAAGCAAGTTGTTCAACAACCACTTCTGAAGCAGGTTGTTCAACAACCACTTCTGGAACCATGGAACCTGGCGCTTCTTCTTCATCGGAACCTGTTCCGAAGGGGAATAAGAATAAACGCAAACGGCGAACTGAATTTGAAATGTTGCTTGGCTCTACTGTTTGCTTCCCTTGATTCTGTACCTCGGAATGTCCATTTTTTAACTTTACAGGAGAGCAGTTTTAAATTGTTTTTTAACATAGGCGCAAATGGACTTAATGTTTTTTTAAAGGTCACTATCTCCATTAATATAATTTAAAATATTTATCATTTAAAATTAACGGTATATATCCCGAAAGAGGGATCAGAAATAGATGTAATCTAAAATTTAGTTTATAATTAATGTAAAATTGTCCTATAAATGGATACCTGTTGGACAATAAAGCTATTATTATTATTATTATTAGCAGTTGGTTGATGACCTAGTGCTCTATTCCTCTAAATCAAATAATAAAAGTTAAATAGTTAATTAAATTAAAAAGTGTAAAAATGTCATAATTGAAAAAAATGGACATAGTGTTGTATGGTTCCGAGGTATAGAATTAGTAAGATCGTCTGGCTCTAAAGTGTATACATGGTTTGGTTCCCCGGTTATGAATTTGTTGGAACATGCCACCTGTCGCATCGGCAGTTTCCGACGTTTGCTTATCACACCTCCTGGTGATCAGGTATAACAGAGAAATATACGAGCAATATAGCGAACCAACTCGAGCACAATACACTAAACTGCAGAGATTACAATGGGCAGGGCACGTGGTCCGCATGCATGAGAATAGAATCCCCAGAAAATTGCTAAATGCAAGAATGCAGGGAAAAAGACCTGTTGGAAGACCTAAAAAGAGATTGGAAGTCGATGAGGATGCCAGAAACTGTTAATGGAAAAGCACAGCGGTAAATCGAAATGATTGGAGAAGCTTTGGGCTGTAGTGCCATTGGATGGATGGAGTGGATTTCTCTTATAAGGTAAAGTTTTCAAATATTAGTCAAATACAAACAAATCAAACCACAATTATTGCTGACCTGTAAAGTACATTTGTACATTATTACCAATAAAAACTCTACTCTAATCAAACCACAAAAATATTAATCAAATATATATGAGGAGTGGATTATTTATTTATTAATGACCTTCAATTTTATCTTAGCCTAATTATTAAATACTGTTATTACTTAATGTTGTTCTGAAGCTATTTTCTTGTGGCATTTTTATAATTAAGTATTTGAAATGGGAAATAAGCCACAATTTTACCAAAAAAAATTATTTTATTAACGTTTCGACGCCCAAGTCGGGTGTCGTTGTCAAAATACAAAATATTTTGTATTTTGACGACACCCGACTTGGGCGTCGAAACGTTAATAAAATAATTTTTTTGGTAAAATTGTGGCTTATTTCCCATTTCAAATACTTAACTATTATTCCTTATTACATGAATAACTATTAAAACTTTTTTTTGTTTTAGGTAGTTCCAACGTTTGCTAAAGAAAAATCATATGTATTTATGGACAAGTGCAATTGCTACTTACAGGACTACAAATATGTTATTTTGTAGTGTTTTGTCCATTTGATAAGTCCACACTTCTTATTAAAGTACCATTTGATGTAGAATTTATACAAGAAATGTTAAAAATTTTGGTAGAGGTATATTTTTACAATGTATTATCAGTTTTATTCCAATTCTATAAGTAAAAAACTTGTTTTAAAAGATTGTTTTATTTCTTATAGGTACTTTTACTTGAAAAGAATATTCACACTTGACTACACTCATATCATCTGTGAATTCAGATAATATATACAGTAGAACCCTGATTATCCGTGCTATGGTTTTCTAATACTGAAGTTGCATTTTTGAGGTTTTATCAAAATAGCGTCACCTTAATTCACTTGACGGAAACTCTGTAAGCCAAGAAGAAGACTCGTAATGAAAGATTCATTTTTTCTATTATCTTTTTATGGTAGGTACATATGTATCTATATACCTACGTATATGTGTATTATATTAGTATATAAGAAATAAATTTCAATTATCCATGCCACGTCTGACCCCGAGGAGCACGGACAATCAGGGTTCTACTGTACACATAAATTAATTTTTATCATTACTAAGTATTGTTGTAAAAAGGTTAACAATACCTCAAATAATATTTATATCAGTTCATATGAGGAAACTATTTAATAGGAATAAAGTAACTTGTACTTTGATTTTTAAAGATTTTAGCCATTGTATAGTTCTTTCAATGTTTACACTTGCTGAAGCAAGTCTTATTAATTCAATTTTCTTCTCAAAGCATTCATTTTTTAAAAAAAAGTCTATCTACCATTATAGCATCCTCATTTGGTGTCAATATGATTTTTTTTGTTCATTTGAACAAACACCTGTCCAGCAGAAACATCTGATGGGATAAAACTTGTTTAACAGCTATTAACACACCACCTCCACTGTCGAAATTAATGGATTCTTGTGTCAGGTCTTGTGTGTAGATATCGTAATTAAATAAACCAATTTCAGCATCGCTTGTATCAGGTGTTAACCATGTTTCAGTAAATATGATCACATCAAAGTAGCTGTTAGAAACATTTAGAGTCAGAGTTGTCAATTTAGTCCGAAGTCCTCTACCATTTTCAATAAAAATGGAGAGCTTGCCCAAGTCATTGTGGCTTAGAGGTTTTTTGAATTACCTTTGGGATATTATAATACCGTATCGACAGGTTCTGTCCCCTGCTTCCTGAGACAAAAGCTCAAATT
Organism: Diabrotica virgifera virgifera; assembly: GCF_917563875.1. Taxonomy (NCBI): domain Eukaryota; kingdom Metazoa; phylum Arthropoda; class Insecta; order Coleoptera; family Chrysomelidae; genus Diabrotica; species Diabrotica virgifera. The sequence continues at coordinate 130,965,391 of NC_065451.1, read as the reverse complement.
TTATATACAGATTCAAGTACCTTCCCTTTATTAGGGGTCTGATCAATGCTGATAAAGATGGTCAATGTGTTTCTGTTTAAGAACTGCATGTCTGCTGTCTGAACATTTTCAGTTGAAGATAAGAACACTTTAAATGGATGGTGCCCATTTTTATTTTTCTTTCCAAAGCGAGCTATTCTAATATTGTCAGAGACTTCATCCTAAATTTCGTCTTCGTCTTAGACTTCATCTAAATTTTTTTATATAAAAAACCTTGTTACTCTTAATAACTGAAATATAACTCAAAAAGCAATATAGGCAACTCATTTATTTAAAATAAATGTAATTGAAGACGATAATTGCAAACATTGCAGGAAACAGGGTGATCTTGATCATATCTTTTTTGAATGTAGGCACTAAGTTTTAACAGCATTTAAACTGCCTCTATAAAAATTTAATCAAACTTAATATACATGCACCATTCAATATCCAGTCTGCTGGCTACGGGCTCACAACAAAAATATAAATTGGATAGAGTTATTCGAAAAGGAACCAAGCGCCTATTTAGTAGTTCGGAGAAAATTACGTTAGAAGTTTAGTTTAAAAAATAAATCGCTGGTGTTGGCGCTTGGTGTTATTGTTAATAGATGTCGTTATAGTCGTTCTGGGACTTAGATATTTTTAGAATATTCAATATACTCCATTAGAAATCGGTTGGTGGTAATTTCTTAAATATTCTCGAATTTGTCACGAATGAAAATTACGTTAGAAGTTTAGTTTAAATTATAAATCGTTGTTGTTTGCGCTTGGTGTTCTTGTTAATAGATATCGTTGGAGTCGTTCTGGGGCTTAGATATTTTTAGAATATTCAATATTCTCCAGTAGAAATCGGTTGGTGGTATTTTCTTAATATTCTCGAATTTGTCGCTTGGTTCCTTTTCGAATAACTCTATCCAATTATAGATTTCTTGTCAGACACATGCACATTTCCATAATCCATATCCGATATCCATTTTATTGTCCTTTATTGTACCACTATTGTATGGGATTATTATTATTGTATTAAGGATAGGATTGTATATTTGTTATTACAACTGACTGAATGACTAATGTCTATGCCATTAAGGGCGTAGGCGCGAAATTTCGGCTCTAATGCTTTTTAAATGCATTCAGTTTTTTTTAATTCTGAGAAAACTAATAAGTATTTTTGAAAAATTTAAGGGCAGAATGAAAGATTACGTTATTACCGAGGGCCGAAAGTCCCTGAAAACTTCCATAATGTTTATTTTAATAAGTTACAGTTGTGAAAAAAAAACAGAAAATGTGTGATTTTTTATTTTAAATACGTATCTCATTAAAAAAATTTGTTTATTCTAATTCCGTCCCAGCAGTTGTTAAACCGAAAATAGGGACCTATTTTCGGTTCAACAAATTCAGGCGGAACTGCCTTTCCTGCTCTTCCTCCTTTTTCCTATTTTCTTCATTCTCCTTTCTATAATTCAAAAAAAGAATTTTAAATTTCGAACAAGAATTATAAGTTTTTGATATATACCTCGCCTTTTTTTCCTCTTCTTGCCTCTTCTTCTCGCTCCACGAAATTGTGGAGGCATTGGAATACTAAAATTAATTAGGTTTTGTATATGTTTTTAACTAAAAAAACTATAAATATTTTTTAATTTATAATTTAGGCTCGGTCTTTTCACCTCCGAATAACTAGTTATATAACTAAACATCACGTGATTAATGGACGACCCCTTTATAAAGCAAATGTGACAAATTTTTTTATAATATTTAGGAATGTCAGTAAATTACATTAAAAAAATGTATGAAAAGATTTTTGCAATAAAAATGTTTATATTTATCAAGGATGTATTATTTGGTATGGCCACATATAGTCAGTGATGTGACAATACCTCCTATCTGTTTTTTCATGAGATTTGTAAGATAGACTAAAAACTTGTTTGGGCCACCTCCTGTTTTCATATATATATATTTTGACTTATAAAAATAGGAAAAAAGTTAAAGTTTTCCCTTGGGTTTTCTGGGTATTATAACAAAGTTTTTAATTTATAACATTTTATAAGAGTTAATTGATTTTTGTTTAAAGTTATAAAATAATATATTTTTTTTAATGTTACCCGTCACTTATAAACTCGATGATTGAGAATACAGTTCAACGTTTGTGAAATATACAACAAATTTTTATTTTATATTTTACTTATATTTTTTTATTTATATTTGTAGTAGATTAAGCAGGTACACATTGGTTTGTAGTTAAAATATACATAAAAATATAAGAAATTTTTGTATTATTTTTACTTTTGTATCAAAGGGAATGAATAAGTATGGCTTAAAATGACCTAAGCAAGATATATGTAAGACGTCCTTTGATAGATATCTTTAAGACGTTCTAAAATCTACATCTTTAAGACATCTTAAAGATGATGTCTTTAAGACATCTTAAAGATGATGTCTTTAAGACATCTTACTTTGTAACATTCGATGTCTTTAAGACGTCTTAAAGACGCCATTCAGGAGACAACAGACATCTTTAAGATGTCTAGTTTGCCGGATTGAGACATCTTATAGACGACTTAAAGACGCCAGTGTGCTGTTTGGGATCCTGAGGTTTATTTGACAGATTTACATGTAATCTGCCGAATAAACCCAATAACTATTTATTTGGAGGTGAAAACACCGGGCCTAAATTAAAAATTAAAAAATATTTCACTCACAGTTCTTTCTCTGTCCATTGCTAGTTAGTCGTTGAATGATGTTGTTACCGACCGATATTAAATACCAATAGTACCAAAATAATACCAATCTTTACTCGGATATGATTACCAATGGTATTCGTCAGCGTTGCCAATTTAGCTTATTTTGAGAGAATATATGTTTATTGTCTAAGAAAAAATCTTGTTGACAAACACTGTTTAAGAGTTTTAAATAAATAAATTAAATTAAAATATGAATAAAATTTAAAAGTCCTCCGACGTACATGAAATTCACTATGGTTAGTAATTGGGGCCTTCTGATTCCGAATCCGTTTTCAGAATTGACCTGGGTCGTCCGGAAGTGGGCACAAGATGGGCACGAAGTTGGGCTGAATAAGAGAAAAATCGATATAAAAAATTCTCCAGCTCCAGCCGTTTGCGCCAGAGGCATGTTGATTTTTTTAGTGATAGACTGATCCTTTCCGAACAATTTGACGTAAAAACCAGCGCTCTAGGTGGAGTATGAGCTACACACGAATTTTTGTCCCGAACGTCTACATGCCAAATTGAGCCAAAAAGTTAAGAAAATACGCATCTATTCGGACAAGTCGATTTTCCAGCCAAACTATAAGGGATAGAAAAGTGTAATGGGTCCCAATCGATTGCCAAGAAAATTTCCTATCCGGACGATGTGAAGCTTAAGGGGAACGGCCGTTTTAGGTACAAAAAATGCGATCAAAGTTGAGTCATTCGATAATGAGGGAATGAGGGGTTGAAAATTCATATATCTGGCATGTAGACGTTCGGTTGAAAAATCGGTAAGCAGCCACTAGTGGACGTAGAGCGCTCGTTTTTACGTCAAATTATTCGTAAAGGATCAATCTATCACAAAAAAAAACAACATGCCTCTCGCGCAAACGGCTGGAGCTGGAGAATTTTTTATATCGATTTTTCTCTTATTCAGCCCAACTTCGTGCCCATCTTGTGCCCACTTCCGGACGACCCAGGTCAATTCTGAAAACGGATTCGGAATCAGAAGGCCCCGATTACTCACCATAGTGAATTTCATGTACGTCGGAGGACTTTTAAATTTTTTCTAAATTCGGCGGGTAAACGTCGTGGTCCTCTCTAAGAAAATCGTCAGTAAAAACTGAAAAAATTTAAAAGTCCTCCGAAGGACATGAAATTTACCATGTTTAGTAATTGGGGCCTTCTGATTCCGAATCCGTTTTCAGAATTGATCTGGGTCGTCCGGAAGTGGGCAAAAGATGGGCACGAAGTTGGGCTGAATAAGAGAAAAATCGATATAAAAAATTCTCCAGCTCCAGCCGTTTGCGCCAGAGGCATGTTGATTTTTTTCGTGATAGATTGATCCTTTACGAATAATTTGACGTAAAAACGAGCGCTCTACGTCCACTAGTGGCTGCTTACCGATTTTTCAACCGAACGTCTACATGCCAGATATATGAATTTTCAACCCCTCATTCCCTCATTATCGAATGACTCAACTTTGATCGCATTTTTTGTACCTAGAAGGCCCCAATTACTAACTATGGTGAATTTCATGTACTTCGGAGGACTTTTAAATTTTTTCGAAATTTTCGTCAATCATCGTCAAGTTGTCGTCGTTGTCAGAAACTACGGCAAAATCGTAAAAACTGAAAAAATTTAAAAGTCGTCGGAAGTACATGAAACTATCTGTCTACCATTCTCATTCTCTGCATTTGAGTGGCCAAGTTGGCGGCATTTTCATCTGTCGATCTAGTGACGTCTGACATCATATGTCAGTCATCTTTTCATTTTTCTGTCTGCTGTTCATTTCCTGTTCGCCATTATCACAGTACACCCCCTCGAGATATACCGGATTTTAAAATCAGGTGTGTATAAGTTTAACACGGGTTACGACCGTTGCGATCGGGAGAAATGTAAGCAAATTGCATCGATCGGGAAAAACCATAAATGTGTGTACACTCGAGATTTTTTTACTAAAATATTCGAGAGTATCGCCTTTGGCGGATGCGGTGAGCATAATAATTTATCTTATTATGAATACCACTGCATTCACAAACGTGTGGAGACCTATCAGCTAGTTAAACAATTCGTGTTACACCAAGATGGAGGCAACAAGTTTAGTCAGAGCGACTTCCAAAAGAAAGTAACCAAAATATTTAAACTACTCCATGCTCACAAGCACGTGTTGGCACTTGAACTTAATCTTTGGAAGAAGTTGCCAAAGGTGCCTGAGCAAAGAGCAGTTAGATATGATGAAGGTAAAGGTTTGTTGGAAGGCCAGGATGTCGCCTCGTCGTCAGGAGTGGCGTCCTGTTCGTCAGGGGCGGCGTCCTATTCGTCAGGGGCGGCGTCCTCGTCGTCTTTGCCAAGACAATCTGATATATTAAGGGATATATCAGATTGTCCCTCATCCACATCGGTTTGCACGCACCACAGCCGACAATTTGAAATGCCTGCTCAAATTTCCTCTGATGTGGTAGATGAATCAAGGGAAAACCTACATTCATCTACGATAATAGAGGAGAGTTCTGTAGTTCCTTCTGAGGATAATGGTCCACTTTTGGGTTCTGAACTCACGAATGAACCAATTTCGTCTGATGATGATGGTCCATTTTTGGGTTTTGAGCCCATGATTGAAGCATTATCAGGTTGTCAATGTTCTGCGGGTTCTGCCGTTACAGCTTACGTGGATTCTGAAGCAAGTTGTTCAACAACCACTTCTGAAGCAAGTTGTTCAACAACCACTTCTGAAGCAGGTTGTTCAACAACCACTTCTGAAGCAGGTTGTTTAACAACCACTTCTGGAACCATGGAACCTGGCGCTTCTTCTTCATCGGAACCTGTTCCGAAGGGGAATAAGAAAAAACGCAAACGGCGAACTGAATTTGAAATGTTGCTTGGCTCTACTGTTTGCTTCCCTTGATTCTGTACCTCGGAATGTCCATTTTTTAACTTTACAGGAGAGCAGTTTTAAATTGTTTTTTAACATAGGCGCAAATGGACTTAATGTTTTTTTTAAAGGTCACTATCTCCATTAATATAATTTAAAATATTTATCATTTAGAATTAACGGTATATATCCCGAAAGAGGGATCAGAAATAGATGTAATCTAAAATTTAGTTTATAATTAATGTAAAATTGTCCTATAAATGGATACCTGTTGGACAATAAAGCTATTATTATTATTATTATTAGCAGTTGGTTGATGACCTAGTGCTCTATTCCTCTAAATCAAATAATAAAAGTTAAATAGTTAATTAAATTAAAAAGTGTAAAAATGTCATAATTGAAAAAAATGGACATAGTGTTGTATGGTTCCGAGGTATAGAATTAGTAAGATCGTCTGGCTCTAAAGTGTATACATGGTTTGGTTCCCCGGTTATGAATTTGTTGGAACATGCCACCTGTCGCATCGGCAGTTTCCGACGTTTGCTTATCACACCTCCTGGTGATCAGGTATAACAGAGAAATATACGAGCAATATAGCGAACCAACTCGAGCACAATACACTAAACTGCAGAGATTACAATGGGCAGGGCACGTGGTCCGCATGCATGAGAATAGAATCCCCAGAAAATTGCTAAATGCAAGAATGCAGGGAAAAAGACCTGTTGGAAGACCTAAAAAGAGATTGGAAGTCGATGAGGATGCCAGAAACTGTTCATGGAAAAGCACAGCGGTAAATCGAAATGATTGGAGAAGCTTTGGGCTGTAGTGCCATTGGATGGATGGAGTGGATTTCTCTTATAAGGTAAAGTTTTCAAATATTAGTCAAATACAAACAAATCAAACCACAATTATTGCTGACCTGTAAAGTACATTTGTACATTATTACCAATAAAAACTCTACTCTAATCAAACCACAAAAATATTAATCAAATATATATGAGGAGTGGATTATTTATTTATTAATGACCTTCAATTTTATCTTAGCCTAATTATTAAATACTGTTATTACTTAATGTTGTTCTGAAGCTATTTTCTTGTGGCATTTTTATAATTAAGTATTTGAAATGGGAAATAAGCCACAATTTTACCAAAAAAAATTATTTTATTAACGTTTCGACGCCCAAGTCGGGTGTCGTTGTCAAAATACAAAATATTTTGTATTTTGACGACACCCGACTTGGGCGTCGAAACGTTAATGAAATAATTTTTTTGGTAAAATTGTGGCTTATTTCCCATTTCAAATACTTAACTATTATTACTTATTACATGAATAACTATTAAAACTTTTTTTTTGTTTTAGGTAGTTCCAACGTTTGCTAAAGAAAAATCATATGTATTTATGGACAAGTGCAATTGCTACTTACAGGACTACAAATATGTTATTTTGTAGTGTTTTGTCCATTTGATAAGTCCACACTTCTTATTAAAGTACCATTTGATGTAGAATTTATACAAGAAATGTTAAAAATTTTGGTAGAGGTATATTTTTACAATGTATTATCAGTTTTATTCCAATTCTATAAGTAAAAAACTTGTTTTAAAAGATTGTTTTATTTCTTATAGGTACTTTTACTTGAAAAGAATATTCACACTTGACTACACTCATATCATCTGAATTCAGATAATATATACAGTAGAACCCTGATTATCCGTGCTATGGTTTTCTAATACTGAAGTTGCATTTTTGAGGTTTTATCAAAATAGCGTCACCTTAATTCACTTGACGGAAACTCTGTAAGCCAAGAAGAAGACTCGTAATGAAAGATTCATTTTTTCTATTATCTTTTTATGGTAGGTACATATGTATCTATATACCTACGTATATGTGTATTATATTATTATATAAGAAATAAATTTCAATTATCCATGCCACGTCTGACCCCGAGGAGCACGGACAATCAGGGTTCTACTGTACACATAAATTAATTTTTATCATTACTAAGTATTGTTGTAAAAAGGTTAACAATACCTCAAATAATATTTATATCAGTTCATATGAGGAAACTATTTAATAGGAATAAAGTAATTTGTACTTTGATTTTTAAAGATTTTAGCCATTGTATAGTTCTTTCAATGTTTACACTTGCTGAAGCAAGTCTTATTAATTCAATTTTCTTCTCAAAGCATTCATTTTTCATAAAAAAGTCTATCTACCATTATAGCATCCTCATTTGGTGTCAATATGATTTTTGTTGTTCATTTGAACAAACACCTGTCCAGCAGAAACATCTGATGGGATAAAACTTGTTTAACAGCTATTAACACACCACCTCCACTGTCGAAATTAATGGATTCTTGTGTCAGGTCTTGTGTGTAGATATCGTAATTAAATAAACCAATTTCAGCATCGCTTGTATCAGGTGTTAACCATGTTTCAGTAAATATGATCACATCAAAGTAGCTGTTAGAAACATTTAGAGTCAGAGTTGTCAATTTAGTCCGAAGTCCTCTACCATTTTCAATAAAAATGGAGAGCTTGCCCAAGTCATTGTGGCTTAGAGGTTTTTTGAATTACCTTTGGGATATTATAATACCGTATCGACAGGTTCTGTCCCCTGCTTCCTGAGACAAAAGCTCAAATTTTATATACAGATTCAAGTACCTTCCCTTTATTAGGGGTCTGATCAATGCTGATAAAGATGGTCAATGTGTTTCTGTTTAAGAACTGCATGTCTGCTGTCTGAACATTTTCAGTTGAAGATAAGAACACTTTAAATGGATGGTGCCCATTTTTATTTTTCTTTCCAAAGCGAGCTATTCTAATATTGTCAGAGACTTCATCCTAAATTTCGTCTTCGTCTTAGACTTCATCTAAATTTTTTTATATAAAAAACCTTGTTACTCTTAATAACTGAAATATAACTCAAAAAGCAATATAGGCAACTCATTTATTTAAAATAAATGTAATTGAAGACGTTAATTGCAAACATTGCAGGAAACAGGGTGATCTTGATCATATCTTTTTTGAATGTAGGCACTAAGTTTTTAACAGCATTTAAACTGCCTCTATAAAAATTTAATCAAACTTAATATACATGCACCATTCAATATCCAGTCTGCTGGCTACGGGCTCACAACAAAAATATAAATTGGATAGAGTTATTCGAAAAGGAACCAAGCGCCTATTTAGTAGTTCGGAGAAAATTACGTTAGAAGTTTAGTTTAAAAAATAAATCGCTGGTGTTGGCGCTTGGTGTTCTTGTTAATAGATGTCGTTATAGTCGTTCTGGGACTTAGATATTTTTAGAATATTCAATATACTCCAGTAGAAATCGGTTGGTGGTAATTTCTTAAATATTCTCGAATTTGTCACGAATGAAAATTACGTTAGAAGTTTAGTTTAAATTATAAATCGTTGTTGTTTGCGCTTGGTGTTCTTGTTAATAGATATCGTTGGAGTCGTTCTGGGGCTTAGATATTTTTAGAATATTCAATATTCTCCAGTAGAAATCGGTTGGTGGTATTTTCTTAATATTCTCGAATTTGTCGCTTGGTTTCTTTTCGAATAACTCTATCCAATTATAGATTTCTTGTCAGACACATGCACATTTCCATAATCCATATCCGATATCCATTTTATTGTCCTTTATTGTACCAGTATTGTATGGGATTATTATTATTGTATTAAGGATAGGATTGTATATTTGTTATTACAACTGACTGAATGACTAATGTCTATGCCATTAAGGGCGTAGGCGCAAAATTTCGGCTCTATTTATATGCTTTTTAAATGCATTCAGTTTTTTTTAATTCTGAGAAAACTAATAAGTATTTTTGAAAAATTTAAGGGCAGAATGAAAGATTACGTTATTACCGAGGGCCGAAAGTCCCTGAAAACTTCCATAATGTTTATTTTAATAAGTTACAGTTGTGAAAAAAAAACAGAAAATGTGTGATTTTTTATTTTAAATACGTATCTCATTAAAAAAATTTGTTTATTCTAATTCCGTCCCAGCAGTTGTTGAACCGAAAATAGGGACCTATTTTCGGTTCAACAAATTCAGGCGGAACTGCCTTTCCTGCTCTTCCTCCTTTTTCCTATTTTCTTCATTCTCCTTTCTATAATTCAAAAAAAGAATTTTAAATTTCGAACAAGAATTATAAGTTTTTGATATATACCTGGCCTTTTTTTCCTCTTCTTGCCTCTTCTTCTCGCTCCACGAAATTGTGGAGGCATTGGAATACTAAAATTAATTAGGTTTTGTATATGTTTTTAACTAAAAAAACTATAAATATTTTTTAATTTATAATTTAGGCTCGGTCTTTTCACCTCCGAATAACTAGTTATATAACTAAACATCACGTGATTAATGGACGACCCCTTTACAAAGCAAATGTGACAAATTTTTTTATAATATTTAGGAATGTCAGTAAATTACATTAAAAAAATGTATGAAAAGATTTTTGCAATAAAAATGTTTATATTTATCAAGGATGTATTATTTGGTATGGCCACATATAGTCAGTGATGTGACAATACCTCCTATCTGTTTTTTCATGAGATTTGTAAGATAGACTAAAAACTTGTTTGGGCCACCTCCTGTTTTCATATATATATATTTTGACTTATAAAAATAGGAAAAAAGTTAAAGTTTTCCCTTGGGTTTTCTGGGTATTATAACAAAGTTTTTAATTTATAACATTTTATAAGAGTTAATTGATTTTTGTTTAAAGTTATAAAATAATATATTTTTTTTAATGTTACCCGTCACTTATAAACTCGATGATTGAGAATACAGTTCAACGTTTGTGTAATATACAACAAATTTTTATTTTATATTTTACTTATATTTTTTTATTTATATTTGTAGTAGATTAAGCAGGTACACATTGGTTTGTAGTTAAAATATACATAAAAATATAAGAAATTTTTGTATTATTTTTACTTTTGTATCAAAGGGAATGAATAAGTATGGCTTAAAATGACCTAAGCAAGATATATGTAAGACGTCCTTTGATAGATATCTTTAAGACATCTTAAAGATGATGTCTTTAAGACATCTTACTTTGTAACATTCGATGTCTTTAAGACGTCTTAAAGACGCCATTCAGGAGACAACAGACATCTTTAAGATGTCTAGTTTGCCGGATTGAGACATCTTATAGACGACTTAAAGACGCCAGTGTGCTGTTTGGGATCCTGAGGTTTATTTGACAGATTTACATGTAATCTGCCGAATAAACCCAATAACTATTTATTTGGAGGTGAAAACACCGGGCCTAAATTAAAAATTAAAAAATATTTCACTCACAGTTCTTTCTCTGTCCATTGCTAGTTAGTCGTTGAATGATGTTGTTACCGACCGATATTAAATACCAATAGTACCAAAATAATACCAATCTTTACTCGGATATGATTACCAATGGTATTCGTCAGCGTTGCCAATTTAGCTTATTTTGAGAGAATATATGTTTATTGTCTAAGAAAAAATCTTGTTGACAAACACTGTTTAAGAGTTTTAAATAAATAAATTAAATTAAAATATGACTAAAATTTAAAAGTCCTCCGACGTACATGAAATTCACTATGGTTAGTAATTGGGGCCTTCTGATTCCGAATCCGTTTTCAGAATTTACCTGGGTCGTCCGGAAATGGGCACAAGATGGGCACGAAGTTGGGCTGAATAAGAGAAAAATCGATATAAAAAATTCTCCAGCTCCAGCCGTTTGCGCCAGAGGCATGTTGATTTTTTTAGTGATAGACTGATCCTTTCCGAACAATTTGACGTAAAAACCAGCGCTCTAGGTGGAGTATGAGCTACACACGAATTTTTGTCCCGAACGTCTACATGCCAAATTGAGCCAAAAAGTTAAGAAAATACGCATCTATTCGGACAAGTCGATTTTCCAGCCAAACTATAAGGGATAGAAAAGTGTAATGGGTCCCAATCGATTGCCAAGAAAATTTCCTATCCGGACGATGTGAAGCTTAAGGGGAACGGCCGTTTTAGGTACAAAAAATGCGATCAAAGTTGAGTCATTCGATAATGAGGGAATGAGGGGTTGAAAATTCATATATCTGGCATGTAGACGTTCGGTTGAAAAATCGGTAAGCAGCCACTAGTGGACGTAGAGCGCTCGTTTTTACGTCAAATTATTCGTAAAGGATCAATCTATCACGAAAAAAATCAACATGCCTCTGGCGCAAACGGCTGGAGCTGGAGAATTTTTTATATCGATTTTTCTCTTATTCAGCCCAACTTCGTGCCCATCTTTTGCCCACTTCCGGACGACCCAGATCAATTCTGAAAACGGATTCGGAATCAGAAGGCCCCAATTACTAACCATAGTGAATTTCATGTACGTCGGAGGACTTTTAAATTTTTTCTAAATTCGGCGGGTAAACGTCGTGGTCCTCTCTAAGAAAATCGCCAGTCAGTAAAAACTGAAAAAATTTAAAAGTCCTCCGAAGGACATGAAATTTACCATGTTTAGTAATTGGGGCCTTCTGATTCCGAATCCGTTTTCAGAATTGATCTGGGTCGTCCGGAAGTGGGCAAAAGATGGGCACGAAGTTGGGCTGAATAAGAGAAAAATCGATATAAAAAATTCTCCAGCTCCAGCCGTTTGCGCCAGAGGCATGTTGATTTTTTTCGTGATAGATTGATCCTTTACGAATAATTTGACGTAAAAACGAGCGCTCTACGTCCACTAGTGGCTGCTTACCGATTTTTCAACCGAACGTCTACATGCCAGATATATGAATTTTCAACCCCTCATTCCCTCATTATCGAATGACTCAACTTTGATCGCATTTTTTGTACCTAGAAGGCCCCAATTACTAACTATGGTGAGTTTCATGTACTTCGGAGGACTTTTAAATTTTTTCGAAATTTTCGTCAATCATCGTCAAGTTGTCGTCGTTGTCAGAAACTACGGCAAAATCGTAAAAACTGAAAAAATTTAAAAGTCGTCGGAAGTACATGAAACTATCTGTCTACCATTCTCATTCTCTGCATTTGAGTGGCCAAGTTGGCGGCATTTTCATCTGTCGATCTAGTGACGTCTGACATCATATGTCAGTCATCTTTTCATTTTTCTGTCTGCTGTTCATTTCCTGTTCGCCATTATCACAGTACACCCCCTCGAGATATACCGGATTTTAAAATCAGGTGTGTATAAGTTTAACACGGGTTACGACCGTTGCGATCGGGAGAAATGTAAGCAAATTGCATCGATCGGGAAAAACCATAAATGTGTGTACACTCGAGATTTTTTTACTAAAATATTCGAGAGCATCGCCTTTGGCGGATGCGGTGAGCATAATAATTTATCTTATTATGAATACCACTGCATTCACAAACGTGTGGAGACCTATCAGCTAGTTAAACAATTCGTGTTACACCGAGATGGAGGCAACAAGTTTAGTCAGAGCGACTTCCAAAAGAAAGTAACCAAAATATTTAAACTACTCCATGCTCACAAGCACGTGTTGGCACTTGAACTTAATCTTTGGAAGAAGTTGCCAAAGGTGCCTGAGCAAAGAGCAGTTAGATATGATGAAGGTAAAGGTTTGTTGGAAGGCCAGGATGTCGCCTCGTCGTCAGGAGTGGCGTCCTGTTCGTCAGGGGCGGCGTCCTATTCGTCAGGGGCGGCGTCCTCGTCGTCTTTGCCAAGACAATCTGATATATTAAGGGATATATCAGATTGTCCCTCATCCACATCGGTTTGCACGCACCACAGCCGACAATTTGAAATGCCTGCTCAAATTTCCTCTGATGTGGTAGATGAATCAAGGGAAAACCTACATTCATCTACGATAATAGAGGAGAGCTCTGTAGTTCCTTCTGAGGATAATGGTCCACTTTTGGGTTCTGAACTCACGAATGAACCAATTTCGTCTGATGATGATGGTCCATTTTTGGGTTTTGAGCCCATGATTGAAGCATTATCAGGTTGTCAATGTTCTGCGGGTTTTGCCGTTACAGCTTACGTGGATTCTGAAGCAAGTTGTTCAACAACCACTTCTGAAGCAAGTGGTTCAACAACCACTTCTGAAGCAGGTTGTTCAACAACCACTTCTGGAACCATGGAACCTGGCGCTTCTTCTTCATCGGAACCTGTTCCGAAGGGGAATAAGAAAAAACGCAAACGGCGAACTGAATTTGAAATGTTGCTTGGCTCTACTGTTTGCTTCCCTTGATTCTGTACCTCGGAATGTCCATTTTTTAACTTTACAGGAGAGCAGTTTTAAATTGTTTTTTAACATAGGCGCAAATGGACTTAATGTTTTTTTAAAGGTCACTATCTCCATTAATATAATTTAAAATATTTATCATTTAAAATTAACGGTATATATCCCGAAAGAGGGATCAGAAATAAATGTAATCTAAAATTTAGTTTATAATTAATGTAAAATTGTCCTATAAATGGATACCTGTTGGACAATAAAGCTATTATTATTATTATTATTATTAGCAGTTGGTTGATGACCTAGTGCTCTATTCCTCTAAATAAAATAATAAAAGTTAAATAGTTAATTAAATTAAAAAGTGTAAAAATGTCATAATTGAAAAAAATGGACATAGTGTTGCATGGTTCCGAGGTATAGAATTAGTAAGATCGTCTGGCTCTAAAGTGTATACATGGTTTGGTTCCCCGGTTATGAATTTGTTGGAACATGCCACCTGTCGCATCGGCAGTTTCCGACGTTTGCTTATCACACCTCCTGGTGATCAGGTATAACAGAGAAATATACGAGCAATATAGCGAACCAACTCGAGCACAATGCACTAAACTGCAGAGATTACAATGGGCAGGGCACGTGGTCCGCATGCATGAGAATAGAATTCCCAGAAAATTGCTAAATGCAAGAATGCAGGGAAAAAGACCTGTTGGAAGACCTAAAAAGAGATTGGAAGTCGATGAGGATGCCAGAAACTGTTCATATAAAAGCACAGCGGTAAATCGAAATGATTGGAGAAGCTTTGGGCTGTAGTGCCATTGGATGGATGGAGTGGATTTCTCTTATAAGGTAAAGTTTTCAAATATTAGTCAAATACAAACAAATCAAACCACAATTATTGCTGACCTGTAAAGTACATTTGTACATTATTACCAATAAATACTCTACTCTAATCAAACCACAAAAATATTAATCAAATATATATGAGGAGTGGATTATTTATTTATTAATGACCTTCAATTTTATCTTAGCCTAATTATTAAATACTATTATTACTTAATGTTGTTCTGAAGCTATTTTCTTGTGGCATTTTTATAATTAAGTATTTGAAATGGGAAATAAGCCACAATTTTACCAAAAAAAATTATTTTATTAACGTTTCGACGCCCAAGTCGGGTGTCGTTGTCAAAATACAAAATATTTTGTATTTTGACGACACCCGACTTGGGCGTCGAAATGTTAATAAAATAATTTTTTTGGTGAAATTGTGGCTTATTTCCCATTTCAAATACTTAACTATTATTACTTATTACATGAATAACTATTAAAACTTTTTTTTGTTTTAGGTAGTTCCAACGTTTGCTAAAGAAAAATCATATGTATTTATGGACAGCACAATTGCTACTTACAGGACTACAAATATGTTATTTTGTAGTGTTTTGTCCATTTGATAAGTCCACACTTCTTATTAAAGTACCATTTGATGTAGAATTTATACAAGAAATGTTAAAAATTTTGGTAGAGGTATATTTTTACAATGTATTATCAGTTTTATTCCAATTCTATAAGTAAAAAACTTGTTTTAAAAGATTGTTTTATTTCTTATAGGTACTTTTACTTGAAAAGAATATTCACACTTGACTACACTCATATCATCTGTGAATTCAGATAATATATACAGTAGAACCCTGATTATCCGTGCTATGGTTTTCTAATACTGAAGTTGCATTTTTGAGGTTTTATCAAAATAGCGTCACCTTAATTCACTTGACGGAAACTCTGTAAGCCAAGAAGAAGACTCGTAATGAAAGATTCATGTTTTCTATTATCTTTTTATGGTAGGTACATATGTATCTATATACCTACGTATATGTGTATTATATTAGTATATAAGAAATAAATTTCAATTATCCATGCCACGTCTGACCCCGAGGAGCACGGACAATCAGGGTTCTACTGTACACATAAATTAATTTTTATCATTACTAAGTATTGTTGTAAAAAGGTTAACAATACCTCAAATAATATTTATATCAGTTCATATGAGGAAACTATTTAATAGGAATAAAGTAACTTGTACTTTGATTTTTAAAGATTTTAGCCATTGTATAGTTCTTTCAATGTTTAGACTTGCTGAAGCAAGTCTTATTAATTCAATTTTCTTTTCAAAGCATTCATTTTTTATAAAAAAGTCTATCTACCATTATAGCATCCTCATTTGGTGTCAATATGATTTTTGTTGTTCATTTGAACAAACACCTGTCCAGCAGAAACATCTGATGGGATAAAACTTGTTTAACAGCTATTAACACACCACCTCCACTGTCGAAATTAATGGATTCTTGTGTCAGGTCTTGTGTGTAGATATCGTAATTAAATAAACCAATTTCAGCATCGCTTGTATCAGGTGTTAACCATGTGTCAGTAAATATGATCACATCAAAGTAGCTGTTAGAAACATTTAGAGTCAGAGTTGTCAATTTAGTCCGAAGTCCTCTACCATTTTCAATAAAAATGGAGAGCTTGCCCAAGTCATTGTGGAGTAGATAGACAACGTATGTTCTGGCGCATCCCCTAAATCGCAACCCTTAAATATTAATAAATGCCAAACGGCTTAACGTAGGATGACGTGTGACGTATCGTTGGAAAGGGGATGAAAAAGGGGGTTGAACGCAGTATGTGGCGTGCGCATCGGAATATGCCAAAAGGGCATTACGTCATATCTTCTTTTCTATAGGTCCGATTTTGACGTAAGAGGGCTCGTCGGAACGGGGAGGGGGTAACGAACACACAAAAAACAAAGATGGCAGCAGTGCCAAAAGGGCATTACGTCATATATTCGTTTCTATTGGTCCGATTTTGACGTAAGAGGGCTCGTCGGAACGGGGAGGGGGTAACGAATAAGTTGAGACAAAAAACAAAGATGGCGGCAGTGCCAAAACGGCATTACAGCATATCTTTGTTGCTATTGGTCCGATTTTGACGTATGGGGTGTCAAATGAAAGCGGTGGCAATACAGAAGCCAACTGTCAATTCTTCTTCTTCTTTTCGTTTGTCAATTCTTCTTCTTTTCCGTATAGTGCCTAACAGAACGTGACATTCGACATCTTTGTTGTCATTGGTCCGATTTTGACGTATGGGGTGTCAAATAAAAGCGGTGGTGACACAGAAGCCAACTGTCAATTCTTCTTCTTCTTTTCGTTTGTCAATTCTTCTTCTTTTCCGTATAGTGCCTAACAGAACGTGACATTCGACATCTTTGTTGTCATTGGTCCGATTTTGACGTATGGGGTGTCAAATGAAAGCGGCGGAGACACAGAAGCTAACTGTCAATTCTTCTTCTTCTTTTCGTTTGTCAATTCTTCTTCTTTTCCGTATAGTGCCTAAGAGAACGTGACATTTGACGTATGACGTGACATTTGGCGTAGGACGTGACATGAACGACGTGACATTTGACGCAGAACGTGACATTTGACGTAGGACGTGAATGACGTTACATTAGACGCAGAACGTGAATGACGTGACGTAGATATGTGACATTTGACGTAAGACGTGAATGACGTGAAATTCGACGCAGAACGTGAATGACGTGACGTGAATGACGTGACATGTGACGTAGGACGTGAATGACGTGACGTGAAATTCGACGCAGAACGTGACATTTAAAGTAGATATGTGACATTCGACGTAGGACGTGAATAACGTTACATTAGACGCAGAACGTGGCATTTATGAGACATTGTGACACTGAACATGTTCAGTATTGATATGAATCCCACCGAGTACATACATAGGGTTATGGAATTTCAAACTAAACTTAATCAGTTAAATAAAGATATTAAATCATATGAGGATATAAAACAAATTAAAAGACATTTCGATAGTCTGCATATTGAGGACAAAACGTGGAAGCCTGAAGAGTTGAATTTACAGCAGCAGCAGCAAGGTCTTTACGCTTTTAGAAAACTACCACAAGCTACATATCCATTGAGACGTATTCAGCCTACACCATGGGTGCCAGCAACAACACCAGCGAGTATGTGAAAAGTGAAATAGACAATGTCTTTGCAATGTCTTGTGTAATATTAGCATCTATATTTATCTTAATTTTAAAAATTATGTTTGAAATTGTAAAGAGAAAATTTGAATCTTCATGTAATATAAGACTTGATCAGTAAATAAGGTGTTTAAATAAAAAAGCAAAAACCTCTATCTAAAAATATTTATTTATACATAGAAAAATTACAATGGTAATATTGTATAAGAAAACCAGTGACGTAGACGATCCACATTTCTTTCTGTACACGAAAATAGTCCAACGGCGTGACAGGGGTTTGTAGCAGGACCAACGTTTCCAGTAGCAAGAGGCGTGCCATCAAACTTGCAAACATCAATAATAAGGGGAAAAACTCCAAAAATGTGACATTTCTTGCTTAAAAATTCTGCTTTTTGTTCTCCTCGAACGTATATGTAATCGGCTGCATACAACAACTTGGTTTCTAGTATTTCACTTATTTTGGACAATTCTACTGCTCCATCAGAATATCGAATGCCAAGCAGTTTTTTCTCCACGTATGATGCTGTCTTCTTATCATCATTACTTAGCGCATTGAATGGTTTCGGAGGTAAAAAGATGTAATGACTTCGTTTAAAACCTATTTCGATGGTAAGTTCTTTGGGAACAAACCACCCGTCCACAGCGAATCCCTGAATATCTACGAATGCTACTCTCATGATGACTGCTCTTGTACTACTGACACTTTATGCGTCTAATTTAGACTTTTTACAATTTCGGTAAGTGGGTAGTACTCCATTACGCAGTCGTGAATTATAATGCAGTAGGCCTTGGTATTTTCGGGAAAGCCATTATGTGCTTCAATATCGAGTTTTACGTCAACAGTGGATGCTTTCATGCTTTCTTCTTGTTTTGAACAGTCGATGACGAACAATGCACGATTCTTGAAAGCTGAGAAATCGAGTAGAGGTCGCTTTTGTTGGGAATGTACGTAGCTGGGATAAAATTCGGTGTAGTTGAAATAGGCCTCGTTGTAGTCAGTTTTGCTGAAATCCAACTGCATTCTCTCGTTTGGCCAATATTCTCCATTTAAGGATAATCTAATACTTTGGATGCTAACATTGTCAAATAAGGTAGGATCAGCTGTAATCGTGTTACGTTTGCCTGTTTGAAAGAAAACAATGACATAACGTGGTCTTTCAACTGATGTGCTAGTTTTAACGGCCCAAACTTCACGCCTAGCACCTTTGGTAATGGTAGGCAATTCGTGCAATTCCCACTTTCTAAATGGAATAACTATAGGTTGATCTTGTTGAATGGACTTTATTAGTTCTAATTTAATTTCGTCATTTGGAAATATGTGCTTCACTCTGAGTTCAATGTTGGTGATATTAATCTTTGCTTTTGTAGTTTCATCAGTAATAATTAAACAATCGTTGTCGTTTCGAGCTCGAACTAGTCTTATTGTTTGACGACCACACGTAATCATTGGATAATCGTTGAAAATGTTAAAAATATGCTTAAGAGGTATCTGTATGTTGAATGAATTATCTGCATCGTGTAGAATGGGATCATTAGGGTAATTCCAACCCGCCATAACCATATAATGGGAATCTTCTTGATTGTAACACGTCATTGCACGTACAGCACTTACGATACCAGGATCCCGCACTGTTTCCATCTCCCGTGCGCTTTCGCTGTACGTACACGAATCGAAAAGAAAAGCACCCACATTGTTGGCTAGTTTGACTACGCCAGATCCTTCTTTATCGACGAGTGATCCTTTAATGCACAACAAGGTTTCGCTCATTGCAAAAAACGAGTCAACTTGATTAATGCTAAATTCTACAATATCATTGCAGTTGAATGATTTGATGAATGGTGCATATGTTCGGTATTCGGCCTTTCGAATCGACTCATCAAACATTGGCTTACGATAAATATCGAATATTGGAGGCATTACGATGTTGTCTGAACATTCTTGTTTTTCATACATTGTTGTAATTTTTTAGTTTAAAACCAAGTGATTGTAAAAACAATTTTTTTGCGAACGTAAGAGGTTTCCGCTTCGACACAACTAATGGTGTTATTTTATTACGATGTTGTCGCTTGGACGGCTGCACAACTAATGGTGTCCTTTGAGCAGTAGATGACCTTATTACTAGTCCCATTTCCCTCTTGATCTAAGTTCCAGCACCAATGTGCTCTCTTCTCCTCTAAAGTTTACAGGTCGTCCTTCTTGATCGAGAGCCAAGACAGTGATATTGGTAAGTTCACGCTGCGACACAACGGGTAAATACAACAAATTGTGAGGAGTTTCGTCAATTGCGTACCCAGGATTTGATTGTATGACAAATTCGTAGATCGTATGAGCAGGTCTGTTACCGTCGAAGGCTCCAGTACTAATGTTACATTCAAAGCGTATGCTAGATACTTTAATAATCCTAACAGGTAGATTCGAAGAATGTTTCCGTCCAGGATTGAGTATTGCCGGAGAAAATCCCAATACTGTACCAAGGCTATCAGGTTGCTTAAACGAAATCCTATATTTGCTAAATATTTGACACTGCAACGTGTTGTGGTTAGGTTTTAGACTAAATATCGATTCTGGTTTAAGCTCATTGTCAGCACCCAGTTTCTTTTGTATGTATTCTTCAATATCGGCAATTTCATAACATCCATCGGGAAAAGCAAAGTTTTGCCATTTGTTTTTGTCATTGCAGTAATAAAACTTGTTATTTTCAATGTTTGGTATACTGTTGTAGGAATGGAAGGCACGAAGAGCTATTTCGTAATCTTTTTTCGGATCCAACACGATTGGTGTGGGTGGTTGAAATGAAAATGTATAAGTGGTACTAACTACTCTCAACAACTGCGACATGATGACTGATTCAAGTCGATAGATTAATAGATTTATATATATAGGTGAATAAACACCATTTTTTTTCACATATTTTTTATTTGTTCTAAAGCAAGTTTACATAAATGACAAGATGCTTGAGAATCGGGTGGTCCATCCCAGTGAGTCCTCCAATCTGGTCTGTTGTAATGTACGAAGCACGGAAGTAGTATCTGCAAGTTAAATTCTCCTCGATATTCCCCAGGCAATTTATGCCATACACTTAACAATTCTGAAGGTCTAACAGTCCGTATAATATACTCTAGCGGTATGTGTTTTAGTTCTTCTTCACTATATTCTGTAAAACATTTTTCGCGAAACATATGGGACATAAGCAATCTACTACTGTCCATTATATAAAAACTTTAAGCATAAATGCCCACAAACGATTTGATTGTAAGTTTGATACTGGTGATTATTGTAGAAAATTCTGGCACGTGCACCCAGATATTTCACAAGTTCTTTGGTCGGCTTCAAATTACCAAATGAATCGAAATATTCCACGTCGTTGTTTATCTTTCTATATGCTACCCAATGTGTTCCGTTATGCGCGGACACATCCAAGTTAACTATTGCACATTCTCGTTGTCGAGGACCGTCTCTAGGCAGAGCGTCATTCATGAAAACTCCTCGAAAATGTGGTATGTTAAGTATTTTCGCGTAATGTGCAATGTCCAAGTCATACAGCGGACGATTGGGCAGCTTTATTGGAAGTTTTTTTTCAAATACAAGCCGAATCCGCCTCTGGGTTTCTTACGTAGGTACAGGCCTGAACCGATATGTTCCATTGCCTTATTATGACGTATATCCTCTTCCAATTTCTTTTGGGCATTTTTTGCGTCGACCACAGTTTTTGCCACCCCCGCAGCACCACCCGCTAAAGCCCCCAATGCCGAAAGACCAGCAAAGAGAGGTATGAGTGGTAGGAAACCTCCAGATTTTAGTGGTAATACGCGAGGAACGTCAATTTCTTTTCGGCCGCCAAGTCTTTTGATTATGGAGTTTGCAATTCGTACAGCAGTCAAAGCAGTATTGTGTAACGATGCTCCTCTCTTCATGGACTTTGCAATTTTTGAGACAACATCGCGATTGAAAGAGTAACGCCCCTTTCTTCCACGACGTAACTGACATCCCATTCCCAATTTTCTTTTCGTCTTCATTCCACCGGTTACAAGTAAGGCAGCAGTTTTTTCACCAAAGCTAGCGTCTTTCGACTTGAATCGCTCCCAGGCTCTATTTTCCAATTCCTTATCGGCCTTGTGACGTTCTTCGAGAGATGAATGTTGCGAGTAAGCGATATCGTGTTGTTTACAAGCTGCGTCTAATGGATTAATGCCTGGATCTCCACGTGCAAGACGTTTTTGTAGTTTTGTTCCAGCTATAAAGAACGTAATTTTTTTACTTATAAAACACAACAAAATTGTCGCAAAGTTACTTACGTCCACAGTACTGATAACCGCCAGGAATATGTAGCTCAAATGGCAGTTTATTAATTAAAGAGTTCACGAGACCTCCTCCTTCGACGACCAACATTGGACTGATGCCATGCAAGTGATGACATCTATAATATATTGCCGTACTTATGTACTACACTTGCCACACGATGAAGATCGTTCAACAAGAGCAGACGTTGCCAATTGATAATCTGGACATTGTCCAGAAAGTGACAGTCAGTAAACATGGTAAATTGCTACCAAACTCATTTAGAGCCATTATTTGCGGTCCAAGTGGGTGCGGAAAAACGAATGTCATGCTATCACTTTTATTTAATCCGAATGGCGCCAAATTCAAAAATGTCTATGTTTATTCGAAATCCCTCTTTCAACCGAAATACCAACTACTGCAAGATGTAATAGCCCAAGTCAAAGGTGTTGGGTACTTTCCATACAAAGACAATGAAGAAATTATCAGTCCAGATGAAGCACAACCAAACTCAATTTTTTTATTTGACGATGTTGCATGTGATGGCCAACAGAAGATTCGCGAGTATTATTCCATGTGCAGACATAAAGATATTGATGCCGCTTATTTATGTCAAACATATTCAAAAATACCGAAGCAGCTAATAGGAGACAATTGTAACATGATTGTATTATTCAAGCAGGACGAGATAAATTTGAAGCATATATTTGATGAACACGTATCGCCAGACATGTCGTTTGATGAATTTAAAAAACTCTGTTCAGAATGTTGGACGACAGACCGCTATGGTACTTTGGTCATTATGAAAGATTTTCCCCTTAACAATGGCCGATACCGCAAAGGATTTGATAAATATATAAAATTCTAAGTTGATGTATTGTTTAGTCGTCAACAAGATGTCTTATGATGCGGTCGCCATTGCCATGCGCAAGAAGAAAATTGCCGAATTGGCTAGATCAATTCGCAAAAAATATTTGGCATTGAAATTAGGCAAGACAGAACAAGATGAGTCACTAAATAAACTTTTTAAACCAATCTCGAAACCTCTCAAGGATATTGCGCAATCATCAAAAACGTTGCATCATGCTATCGATAACAAGTTTAGACAAGTTAAAAAAGAAGAAGATGTGAAAAAGGAAGAAGTAGGACTAAAAAAAGAGCTGAATATAGCAGAAAATCGTACACCAACACCACCAGTATCATTTATTAGTGATGGAGATGTGTTTGAAAACAACGATGAAGAAGATGAAGAATATGAAGATAGCATAGAAACACACCAATCGCAAGATAACGAAACCGAACAAGTAATGTTTGATCCTGATAATATTTCTGAAGATGCCTTCAACGAATATATGGAGCAATATCCTCCGATGAGTCATGAGTATATAAAAGAATTTTGGATGAAGTCTGATAAAATCGATAAAAACTATGGACCTATTTACAATGATTTGTTGGGCTGGACGTGGGGTAAACGACGAATAAAGTTTAACAAAGACGGTGCCATAGAGGTTATGGATGACGCCAAAAATGGTCAAGGAGGATCGGTGCAGGAGACGCCTGGACTATATCACCTTATTTTCTATGATAATCCTGATCCTGAATACTACAATGAAGAAGATAAAAATTTATACAAAACGTTATTAGAGAAAACCGAAGTTCATCTGAATTCAATAGGCCGCCTTAAAGGTTCAAGTGGAGACAAATATCATTATATTATTAAGCCATTGTTTAGACCTGCATCTACATCAACGGTAGCAAAGAAACCGTCACAGTCTACATCAACGATAGTTCAGAATCTGTCACAGTCTACATTAACGGTATCACAGAATCCGTCACAGATAAATACTCGATCTACTACATCATCAGCACTAAAGCAACCACCACATAGTCGTTTACCAACTCGTTCAACATCATCTCAATCAGCGTCTCCACAGCTACCTTCGCCAGCTGCATCCTCCAAAGGATCAGGGCTTATCGATGACTCTCGTTTGATTTACAGTGAAACACCTAGGGAATATATTTACTGGGACGACCCAAATGAATTGGTGGAGCGTCTTCAACTCTTGGTGGCTTCGAAAGACGCCGGCAACACATCTCTCGACAACGAAATTGTAGCCATCATCAATGAACTAAAAGAAGCTAATATAATAGAGTAACTGGGAATGACAATATCATTTCCATTATGAGTGTCGACAAATTCGGTCATCATTCTCGTGGTGGTGGTGGTAGCGCTCAAAAGGTGACGCGAGTTACATTTCCACATACTTCTGACGGAAATATTAATGCCGAAAATGTGAAAATTTGCAATGTCGAGGACCCATCAGAAAATGGTGATGCTGCAACGAAAAAATACGTCGATGCACAAATAAATGAGTTGCGTAACATACAGTCACCGTTAATTCAAACACATGGTGAGTTGTTGATGAAAAAAACTGGGGAGATAGAAGGCTTAGCCATCGGACTAAATGAAGTAAGAGAAGAGCTCCATAAAACCACAGTTCCACTTCTCGAGCAAAAGTTGCAGAAAATAATGAAAAATGATTTGAATACACTAAAAAAGGATACGGAGAATAATGTAAATAAGTTGTTGCAGCAAAAAACTCGTGATATAAAGAATTTAACCATGGAACTAAACGAAGTAAGAAAAGAGCTTCATAAAACCACAGTTTCACTTCTCGAGCAAAAGTTGCAAAAAATATTCAAAGATGATTTGAATACACTAAAAAAGGATACGGATAAGAATATAAAATCGGCTGCAGAAACCATTGCACATCATGCGATATACGATATGAAGATGGAAAAGAAGATAAAAGAAATGAACGCGGCATTGCAGGATGTAGTAGACAACCTTCATTCGATGAATATAGATACCCGCCTAACAGCAATTGAAAGTCGTTTATAAAAATGTCTAAAGAAAAGGAACAGGTGGTGTATGAGTTGCATAAACCAGCACGAAAAAATTATCCTCGTCGACGAACAATAATCAAAGGAATCGATGACTTGTGGCAGATGGATTTGGCTGAAATGCGTCCTTATGCGCACCAAAATAAAAATTACAAACTAATACTAGTTGTAATTGATTGTTTTTCAAAATTTGTTTGGACACGCCCTCTAAAGAACAAAACAGGTGAGGAAATTACTCGGGCATTTTCGGATATTCTCGCCCATACTCAACGAGTTCCGAAAAACCTACAATCTGATAAGGGAACCGAATTTTACAACAGAAAATTTCAAAATTTAATGAAAAAACACGAAATTAATCATTACAGCACCTACACGGTTAAGAAGGCTGCCATTTGTGAAAGAGTTATTAGAACGTTGAAAGCAAAGTTGTACAAGTATTTCAGTTTACATGGATCATACAAATGGCTAGATGCACTACCTACAGTCACTGAGGAATACAACAATACAAAGCACAGTAAAACAGGATACAAGCCATCTCATGTCAACAAATTCAACGAAAAAGCCATTTTAAACAAAAGGTATAGTCATTTAAAGATTGCTGGTCCACGAAGATTTAAAGTTGGCGACATTGTACGTATATCAAAGGCAAAACATTTCTTTGAAAAGGCCTACACGCCCAATTGGACTACAGAATTATTTAGAATTGTACAAGTTAAGATAACGAATCCTATAACGTATTTGCTCGAAGACATGCAAGGTACACTGATTAGCGGCGGGTTTTACGAAGAAGAATTACAGAAAACAAAAAATCCCGACATTTACTTGGTTGAAAAAGTACTTAGACGAAAAGGCAATAAGATGTATGTTAAATGGTTAGGATTGGATAGCAAACACAACAGCTGGATTACTAGTTCAGATGTAGTTTAAGAATCTATATTTCGATACGCCGCGTAGACATACATTTTTTGGAAAATGCTGACAATTACACGCAAAGAGTGGGGGATTGAAAAAGTATAAATTCTTTCAGCAACCATCCGTCACATTCAGTTTGAGTTTCTCCAACCGACTTGTGTATTCAGTTGCAACAGCAGTAATATGGCTTCTCAAGATAGCGGATACGAAAGTGAAGAGACAATTATCTACGACGCTGAATTAGACCGAGTACTGGAAAAATATGAAGAAGCTGCCAAAGATGAGCCATATTATCTATTGGAAACTACCTATCCAATAGGATGTTTTCACATAAAAATTGGTCTATCTCCAGCTCGACAGTTTTCTCCATCCATTATTCTGTACCAACATGGTAAATGTACAAGAATCAGTTTAAACACATTCGAGTGGACTACCGTAATTGAGATGTTTATACAAATTATGGAAGAATTTTTCATACCACCTTTGCCGACCTATGCCGATGAGTATGATCCAATCGAATTTGAGTGTGGTGATTTCTGCAAACTAAGACAATTGGTAATGGAAAATGTAAAGTTCCTGACTATCGAGAAACATGGAATCGAATATTATTTATGTGAAGATGATGTAAGCCAGATCCTGAGAGCAAACATTGATTTAGTGTCTCAACGAGTGTCGTTATTGGACAATTTACAGTTTTTCTCGTATTATAGAAATGTATACTTTATTCAGCAAACTTGTCATAAGAGTAACAGTTTATATAGTCGACTTCACGCTTTAACTGCGTTTTGTGGAATTTTTCCAGATACTTTGTTAAGTCAAGCTTTGAATGAAAATGTATGGTATTATAGCAATAAAGTTGTAAATGATTTGGATAATTGTTAATAAATAATATTAATAAAATATGTTGTCTTTTATTTTTTGACTTTAGAGAGTGTAACAGAGGTTATCAGAGGTCAGCAGAGGGTACCAGAGACGTACAGACGTCATCAGAGACAAGCTAACAGAAGGCACAGACGATCACAGAGCGGTATAAGGGGTCAGCAGAGTGTAGCAGAGCGGAGCAGAAGGTAATAGAGATTAGCTGTCATTCACGTCCTACGTCGAATGTCACATATCTACGTCAAATGTCACGTTCTGCGACGAATTTCACGTCACGTCATTTACGTCCTACGTCACATGTCACGTCATTCACGTTCTGCGTCGAATTTCACGTCATTCACGTCTTACGTCAAATGTCACATATCTACGTCTAATGTCACGTCATTCACGTCCTACGTCAAATGTCACGTTCTGCGTCAAATGTCACGTCGTTCATGCCACGTCCTACGCCAAATGTCACGTCATACGTCAAGTGTCACATTCTCTTAGGCACTATACGGAAAAGAAGAAGAATTGACAGTTAATATTGAACGTTGACAGAAGAAGAATTGACAGTTGGCTTCTGTGTCGTTACCGCTTTCATTTGACACCCCATACGTCAAAATCGGACCAATGACAACAAAGATGTCGAATGTCACGTTCTGTTAGGCACTATACGGAAAAGAAGAAGAATTGACAAACGAAAAGAAGAAGAAGAATTGACAGTTGGCTTCTGTGTCACCACCGCTTTTATTTGACACCCCATACGTCAAAATCGGACCAATAGAAAAGAAGATATGACGTAATGTCCTTTTGGCACTGCCGCCATCTTTGTTTTTTGTCTCAACTTATTCGTTACCCCCTCCCCGTTCCGACGAGCCCTCTTACGTCAAAATCGGACCAATAGAAAAGAAGATATGACGTAATGCCCTTTTGGCACTGCCGCCATCTTTGTTTTTTGTGTGTTCTTTACCCCCTCCCCGTTCCGACGAGCCCTCTTACGTCAAAATCGGACCAATAGAAAAGAAGATATGACGTAATGCCCTTTTGGCATATTCCGATGCGCACGCCACATACTGCGTTCAACCCCCTTTTTCATCCCCTTTCCAACGATACGTCACACGTCATCCTACGTTAAGCCGTTTGGCATTTACGACCGGGGGTTGCTATTTAAGGGTTGCGATTTAGGGGATGCGCCAGAACATACGTTGTCTATCTACTTTGTGGCTTAGAGGTTTTTTGAATTACCTTTGGGATATTATAATACCGTATCGACAGGTTCTGTCCCCTGCTTCCTGAGACAAAAGCTCAAATTTTATATACAGATTCAAGTACCTTCCCTTTATTAGGGGTCTGATCAATGCTGATAAAGATGGTTTTAGCATGGTCAATGTGTTTCTGTTTAAGAACTGCATGTCTGCTGTCTGAACATTTTCAGTTGAAGATAAGAACACTTTAAATGGATGGTGCCCATTTTTATTTTTCTTTCCAAAGCGAGCTATTCTAATATTGTCAGAGACTTCATCCTAAATTTCGTCTTCGTCTTAGACTTCATCTAAATTTTTTTATATAAAAAACCTTGTTACTCTTAATAACTGAAATATAACTCAAAAAGCAATATAGGCAACTCATTTATTTAAAATAAATGTAATTGAAGACGATAATTGCAAACATTGCAGGAAACAGGGTGATCTTGATCATATCTTTTTTGAATGTAGGCACTAAGTTTTAACAGCATTTAAACTGCCTCTATAAAAATTTAATCAAACTTAATATACATGCACCATTCAATATCCAGTCTGCTGGCTACGGGCTCACAACA
Source organism: Diabrotica virgifera virgifera (assembly GCF_917563875.1). NCBI lineage: Eukaryota > Metazoa > Arthropoda > Insecta > Coleoptera > Chrysomelidae > Diabrotica > Diabrotica virgifera. The sequence goes on along the minus strand of NC_065451.1, from coordinate 130,936,779 downwards.
AAAATATAAATTATTATAGATTTCTTGTCAGACACATGCACATTTCCATAATCCATATCCGATATCCATTTTATTGTCCTTTATTGTACCAGTATTGTATGGGATTATTATTATTGTATTAAGGATAGGATTGTATATTTGTTATTACAACTGACTGAATGACTAATGTCTATGCCATTAAGGGCGTAGGCGCAAAATTTCGGCTCTAATGCTTTTTAAATGCATTCAGTTTTTTTTAATTCTGAGAAAACTAATAAGTATTTTTGAAAAATTTAAGGGCAGAATGAAAGATTACGTTATTACCGAGGGCCGAAAGTCCCTGAAAACTTCCATAATGTTTATTTTAATAAGTTACAGTTGTGAAAAAAAAAACAGAAAATGTGTGATTTTTTATTTTAAATACGTATCTCATTAAAAAAATTTGTTTATTCTAATTCCGTCCCAGCAGTTGTTGAACCGAAAATAGGGACCTATTTTCGGTTCAACAAATTCAGGCGGAACTGCCTTTCCTGCTCTTCCTCCTTTTTCCTATTTTCTTCATTCTCCTTTCTATAATTCAAAAAAAGAATTTTAAATTTCGAACAAGAATTATAAGTTTTTGATATATACCTGGCCTTTTTTTCCTCTTCTTGTCTCTTCTTCTCGCTCCACGAAATTGTGGAGGCATTGGAGTACTAAAATTAATTAGGTTTTGTATATGTTTTTAACTAAAAAAACTATAAATATTTTTTAATTTATAATTTAGGCTCGGTCTTTTCACCTCCGAATAACTAGTTATATAACTAAACATCACGTGATTAATGGACGACCCCTTTACAAAGCAAATGTGACAAATTTTTTTATAATATTTAGGAATGTCAGTAAATTACATTAAAAAAATGTATGAAAAGATTTTTGCAATAAAAATGTTTATATTTATCAAGGATGTATTATTTGGTATGGCCACATATAGTCAGTGATGTGACAATACCTCCTATCTGTTTTTTCATGAGATTTGTAAGATAGACTAAAAACTTGTTTGGGCCACCTCCTGTTTTCATATATATATTTTGACTTATAAAAATAGGAAAAAAGTTAAAGTTTTCCCTTGGGTTTTCTGGGTATTATAACAAAGTTTTTAATTTATAACATTTTATAAGAGTTAATTGATTTTTGTTTAAAGTTATAAAATAATATATATTTTTTTTTAATGTTACCCGTCACTTATAAACTCGATGATTGAGAATACAGTTCAACGTTTGTGAAATATACAACAAATTTTTATTTTATATTTTACTTATATTTTTTTATTTATATTTGTAGTAGATTAAGCAGGTACACATTGGTTTGTAGTTAAAATATACATAAAAATATAAGAAATTTTTGTATTATTTTTACTTTTGTATCAAAGGGAATGAATAAGTATGGCTTAAAATGACCTAAGCAAGATATATGTAAGACGTCCTTTGATAGATATCTTTAAGACGTTCTAAAATCTACATCTTTAAGACATCTTAAAGATGATGTCTTTAAGACATCTTAAAGATGATGTCTTTAAGACATCTTACTTTGTAACATTCGATGTCTTTAAGACGTCTTAAAGACGCCATTCAGGAGACAACAGACATCTTTGAGATGTCTAGTTTGCCGGATTGAGACATCTTATAGACGACTTAAAGACGCCAGTGTGCTGTTTGGGATCCTGAGGTTTATTTGACAGATTTACATGTAATCTGCCGAATAAACCCAATAACTATTTATTTGGAGGTGAAAACACCGGGCCTAAATTAAAAATTAAAAAATATTTCACTCACAGTTCTTTCTCTGTCCATTGCTAGTTATTCGTTGAATGATGTTACTATGTTACCGACCGATATTAAATACCAATAGTACCAAAATAATACCAATCTTTACTCGGATATGATTACCAATGGTATTCGTCAGCGTTGCCAATTTAGCTTATTTTGAGAGAATATATGTTTATTGTCTAAGAAAAAATCTTGTTGACAAACACTGTTTAAGAGTTTTAAATAAATAAATTAAATTAGAATATGACTAAATATAAAATATAACACATAACACATTTGCATTATATAACAACTACAAAAAAATGTAGTATTGTCAAAAAATAAAAAACAAACAAACTACAAGCTGTAAAACTAAATCACAAACAATAATGACAAACAAATTGACAAAAAAAAAATATACACAAGATCACAAATACATCAGCTCCAATGGTCCTAAAAAAATTCTGTCAGATCATAATAGGCCCTCTTAGCGAGCAGTCTATCTAATGAATTTCTAAACTTTCTAATAGTTTCCAAATTTTTTATTTCACTAGGTAGTGTATTAAAAATTTTGATGCCGTTAAAAATAAATGAGTCTTTGACTAGTGTGCTTCTAGGTGTAATCAAAGCTAAATTGCTAGCAAATCGTCCAGATCGATTATTATTTTCATATAGATGTTTAGTACCGAATCGCCTCTCGTGCTGTGCGGATGTATTGCCTTAATCATCAAGCAACGTACGCCACGATAAAAATCTCGAACCGGAATTTTTGTTAAAAACCGATACCTACAATTTAAAAACAATTAATGAAATATTTATTTTCATTTACATTGAAATTTAATGAGTTTTTGAACCCAGTGCTAATTTAAGTGAAATAAAAACATGAATGTGTTACCAGCTAGTAATGGACCTGGAGATTCTTATAGCCAGCCAGTTTCGCAAACCAACATACAGGGTGTAGCAGATACAAATATGCAAGTACAACAATTTATTAATTCTCAACCAATAACACAAGCAGCATTGAATAATAATAATTCTTGTTTATCTCAACAACATTTTGATGCTTCTCAAGCAAATTCCACTCAGCAGGTACCAATTAATCAACAAAATTACATACATCAGGTACCAATGATCCAAAAATCACAACATATACCATCAACCAGTCAGAAATATTATCACAGATTGTCCTCTACAAGTGACGATGAGCAGCTAGAACAACACGCAGCCAACGAGAACGAATGGCAACAAGTAACGAATACAAAAAGAAGGAAGATCAGAAGAAGCAACTCACAAAACTCCGACATAGATATAAGCAATAGATATAGTCAGCTTCCTGTAGAAGAAACTGTAGAAGAGAGTCAAACAGACCAACAAATAGATATCACCGAAGCTAAAACTATAAAACCTCCTCCAATATTTGTGTACGGAGTAACAGATTACCAGAAAATGATACTAAGTTTAAGAGATGCCATTGATGATGTGCACTACAGTACAAAAACACTTGCAGATAATACAATTAAAATAATTAGTGATACTGTTGAGTCTTACAGGCATCTAGTAACGTATATGCGTGAGAAAAAAATTGTACACCACACATACCAACTCAAAGAAGAACGTGCATTCCGAGTAGTGATCAGACACCTTCACCACACTATGGATACAAAAGAAATAGTGAAAGAACTCAACGCAAAAGGCCATCAAGTCAGAAATATCCTCAATGCCAAGGACAAAAGAACTAAGGAGCCTCTTAATCTGTTCTTTGTGGATTTAGAGCCTGCGGTAAATAACAAAGACGTATATAAAATACAAAAAATGCAAAATTTAATCATACAGGTAGAACCTCCAAAACCTAACTATGGACCAGCTCAATGCACGCGATGCCAACAATATGGACACACCAAGGGTTACTGTTATAAACCTTTTGTCTGCGTTAAGTGTGGGGGAGCCCATAGTACATCAACCTGCACAAAAACAAGGAACACTCCAGCAACATGTGCACTTTGTGGAGGTGCCCATACAGCCAACTATAAAGGTTGTAGCTACTATCACAACATAATGAGACGCCCTAATAATCAAAATAATAGGCAAAATGTACAGCCAGTCAGCAGTCAGGGTTGCCCAAATGCCCATCCTAATCTTACCACCAAGCCAACAACAACGCCGGTAAGAAATAATGTGACCTATGCAAATGTAGCATCCAACAATTATACTCAACAGAATCAATGTGACACCACAACAGATATGCTACATAGATTCTTAGACGAATTCAAAGCCATGTTTCAGCAACTTATTCATCAAAACACCATGGTGATGAATATGCTTACTACGTTAATAAATAAAATTCATTAAGTTCATTAGAATAGCACTGTGGAATGCCAACGGCATTCTACATCACAAACAAGAAGTTGAAATATTTCTAAAACACAATTCCATAGACCTGCTTCTCATCAGCGAAACACACTTCACTGACAGATCCTACTTTTACATTCCACATTACACAACATATCACAGCAATCACCCAGACAACACTGCACATGCTGGTACTGCTATCCTAATAAAAAACACAATAAAGCACCATGAAATGCCAAAATATGCTGAAAATTTTCTACAAGCCACAACTCTCAACGTCTGCATGGACTCATATAATCTAAAAGTTGCCGCCGTCTACTGTCCACCACGACACAACATAAAAAAGGAACATTTCAGTGATTTTTTCGATACACTAGGATCCAAATTTATTGCGGGCGGTGATTACAATAGCAAACACATTTTATGGGGGTCTAGGCTTACAACAACCAAAGGTAGAGAATTGGCATCAGTGATTCAAGAGAAGCATTACGCATACCTGTCAACAGGAACTCCAACTTACTGGCCAACTGATCCTGCTAAAACTCCTGACTTGCTTGACTTTTTTGTGACAAATGGGTTACCAGCTCCTTACTTAGACGTAATACCAAGCTATGATCTTTCTTCTGACCACTCTCCGATAATAGCTTCAATAGGAACAGCAGCGTTACATAGAAAAACTCCCACAAGACTACATAATAAGAAAACCAAATGGGAAGAATATCGTACCAGAATTGAAGAAAAAGTAAAACTCGACATCAGACTAAAGGAACCCAATGAAGTCGAAGGGGCGATCACAACTTTTAATGACCTCCTAATTGAATCAGTACAACAAGCCACTCCTCGTCCCACCATCCAAAAGAAAGACATTTCTGTACCTAAAGAAGTGAAGGAACTCATAGCTCTAAAACGAAAAGCAAGAGCTAGATTACAACGCACGCAAGCCCCTGTTGACAGAACAGTGTACAACCGAGCCAGTAGTCGACTAAAAGCAAAAATTAAAGAATTGCGTGAATGTTCATTTAATGAATATTTGAAGGGTCTTAACCGAAGTGATAACTCCATCTGGAAACCATGCAAATTCAAAAACAAGCCTCAAATGCAGAATTCTCCTGTACGTGACTCCAGCAATCCTGCAGCTATATGGGCAAGAAGCGATAAAGAAAAGGCTTCACTATTTGGTGTATACTTATCCAATGTATTCACACCGAACTGTGATGTAGTTGATGACGAAATAGCTAGACATCTCTCAAATATCCCAAACAACATACCCGCAACCAAACAACTTTCTGTAAAGGAAGTTCAAAATGAACTAAACTTCCTAAATCCAAGAAAATCTCCAGGGATCGATAAAATAACCTCCAAAATGTTAAAAGAACTGCCACGCAGAGGAGTCATACTCATGATGTACATTTTCAATGCTATCCTGAGACTAAACTACTGGCCGACGCAACTCAAAACAGCAGAAATAATTTTAATACTGAAGGCAGGCAAAAACCCAAACGAAGTTTCATCTTATCGGCCAATCAGCTTATTGCCAGTTATGTCAAAACTACTAGAAAGACTCATACTTCAAAGAATAAATAAGGAAGTACTCCCTGAGGATTGGATTCCATCACACCAATTTGGTTTTCGACAAGGCCACTCAACAGTTCAGCAAATACACAGAATAACACATTCAATAAATTTAGCAATAGAACAAAAACAATACTGCCCCTCAGTATTCTTGGATGTTAGCCAAGCCTTTGACAAGGTTTGGCATGATGGACTTTTATACAAAATATCTAAAATCTTTCCACTATCCTTCTATCGACTGCTCGAATCATATCTTCACGACAGACAGTTTCTTGTAAAAGTGAATGATGAATATTCGCAAAAATTCCCAATCAAGGCCGGAGTTCCGCAAGGCAGTGTCCTGGGTCCCATTCTATATGTATTATTCACATCAGATATTCCTACGTCTCCACACACTGTCATAGGAACCTTTGCGGATGACACCGTCATCTTAGCAATTCACCAAGATCCAGTAGAAGCTTCCAACATCCTACAAAATGACTTAGCAAACCTAGAAAATTGGGTAAAAAAATGGAAAATTAAGATAAATGAGGCTAAATCCGTCCATGTCAACTTTACTACAAGAAAAGATCAGTGTCCATCACTATACATAAATAACAAAATTATTGCTAAAAACAACTCTTCCAAATACCTCGGCATACATCTAGACTCTAAACTTACTTGGAAAGTGCACATAACAAAGAAGAGAAAACAAATAGACATGAAAGTCAAAGAACTCTACTGGTTGATAGGTAGAAAATCAAAACTAAGTTTGGAAAATAAACTGCTGATATACAACACCATAATCAAACCAATATGGATGTATGGTATCGAAGTCTGGGGATGTGCAAGCAAATCTAATATTACTATCATCCAAAGGAGCCAGTCAAAAATACTACGCATGATCACAGATGCACCTTGGTTCGTGTCGAACTTAACATTACATGAAGATCTGAAGGTTCCATTCATCACAGATGTCATTAAAGATAGGTACAACAAGCACCACGAGAAAATGGAAACACACCCCAACGCAGTATTACAGCCGCTAGTACAAGCTCCAATTGCCAGAAGGTTGAAGAGATTATGGCCAGCTGACATGAAGACTATCTAGGACTCCTTCATTGGAGGGAGTCCCTTCACGCCAATGAGGGGCCCAGCTCCCAAGCCAACACTTTAACTTATAGGATGCTAATGTATTCTGATTGTTAAATAAAGCATAAAAAAAAAAAAAAAAAAAAAAAAAAAAATATAGATGTTTATTCTTAAAAATAATGCTTGCCGTTTCCAAAATGAAAAGAGATACAAGTGTAAGGATACTGTGTTTAATAAATAAAGGTTTACACGTTTCTCTAGAATTTACCTGGCACAACAGGCGTACTGCCTTTTTTTGAAGCAAAAACACACTACTGAAAAGCTCCTGACTACACGCTCCCCAAAACTGAATTGCGAATCTAAGATGTGACTCTACTAGTGCAAAGTACACAGTTCTTGCTTGGGCAAAACCAAGCTCCCTTCTAGTCGACCGTATTGCATAGCATCCAGATGCAAGTTTTGAATTCAATGCTTCAATATGCAATTTAAATTTAAGGTCAGGATCAATATTCAGGCCAAGAAACCTGACGGACAGCTGAGGTTCAAGTTTCAGATGTAATTCAGGCATAACATGTTTAAAACACAGAAGCTTGGTTTTAGAAGTGTTTAATGTCAAAAAGTTCGCCGTGCACCAATTTTCAATCATTAAGAGTTCCCTACCTACAGATTGGCGTAAGACATTCAAATCTTTAGCATGCCATATAAGAGTGGTATCATCTGCATAAAGGGTGAAATGAGCAGATACATCAAGGTAGGCTAAGTCGTTTATATATACCAAAAACAGAACTGGTCCCAATACCGAGCCTTGGGGCACTCCCCAAGTTACATTCATCAAGTCAGAGTCACAGTCTGCCCTAACAAACTGACTCCTACCCGACAAATATGACTCCATCCAACTCAGTGACTTATCTTTAATTCCGTAGTGTTTAAGCTTCTGCAGCAGCAAACCATGATTGACACAGTCAAAAGCCTTCGTCAAATCACAGAACACTGCCGCAACCATCTCGCCTAAATTAATATTATTGTAAGCTATCTCTAAAAAACTGAAAATCGCGTCGGTCGTGCCAGTGTTACCACGGAAACCAAACTGTTTCGGACTTAGTAGTTGGTTAACCTCTAAAAATTGTATTAATCTTGCTTTAACAATTTTCTCTATTATTTTTGCCAACGTAGGTATCAGAGAAATTGGCCTGTAATTGGAAGGGTTTATGTGATCTCCACCCTTGTGCAATGGAATTACAACATTTATCTTCAGGAAATCGGGAAATGTGCCAGCATTAAAACTATCATTAATTAAAATAGATAAAACATCCAAAGCAGAGTTTGGTAGATTATTGAAAACTCTTATAGAGATGTCATCATAACCGGAAGAGTTTTTGTTTCTGATTGATTTAAATATCTCTTTCAATTCCTCAACATTAGTATCATAAATTATGAAGGGACACATAACTTCTGTTTTCTTCAGATATGACAAAGGATCTGTACCATGTCTCAACTGTGCTGTTAAAGTTTCGGCTATGCTACAGTAAAATTCATTACAGTCATTTGGAAGTGGAGTATGATGACTATTACCTGATCTGTGTTTACCCCTTAATTCATTTATTATAGACCAAGTTTCCCTAGTTACATTTGAGGAGTTTTCTATTCTATGCTTGTAGCAGTTTTCTTTTGCAGTTTTAATAACATTTCTGTACATCTTTTCATATTGATTATAATAGGTAACAAACCATTCATCTTGGTAATATTTTTTGATATAATGGAGCGATCTCATGGTTTTGCAGGAATTTTTAATGCCATTTGTAATCCAAGGTTTTCTATTTTTAATTTTAATCTTTTGTTTAGGAAAAGACCTTTCAAAAAATTTACATATTGTATTATGAAATGATTTAAATGGCTCAGACGATTGTGATAGGAGAGAATACCAGTCAAGACTCTCGCACTTTAATCTAAATTTACCAAAGTTAGATTTACTATACAGGCGACCAATTTTAAATTTATTTACACTATCTTTACCTTTACTAAATTTCTTAATTTTGATAGAAGCAACAACTGCCTTATGGTCTGACAGATTGGGGTCAAATACAATACATTGAACATAATCCTTCTCAAAGTTAGAACAGAAATAATCTATTAGAGTTTGAGACAATTTAGTGACACGTGTTGCTTCATTAACATGCGTTTTTTAAATTAAAACAAGTGAGTAAGTTTTTTATTTTCTTTACTTCATTGCAATCATAGTTCAGAAAGTCAATATTAAAATCACCCGTCAGGATTATTTGACTAAACTTTGGAATCCTCAACAACAAGTTCTCCAGCCTTTCCAAAAAAATCTGGACACTGGTTGTTGGAGATCTGTAGATGCAAATAATATAGATATCAAAATTTGTTATTTGTGCAACTGAAAATTCAAATTGTTTTATGCTGGATTTGGCATATTTTTAAGTTGTTTAGCTTTTAGCTTATTTATTTGTTGTTTAGCATATAGCATATTTTCTAGCATATTAAATATAAAAATAAATTATTTAGTAAAAATTTCATGAATTTCAACGTAAAAAATAATATGTAACATGATCGATAATCTTCTAATTCAGAACAAATTTTTATGTTGGCCTTGCGCAATTACTAAAACAACTTAGGTATATCATAGGAGCTTGAAACTGATATCAGTGAGTCAAATCCGATTCCGAATAAAAATGTTTACACATTCACACACACACACACCTACATCAGCAAATCCCTTAGCCTTCAATAATACCTATTTATATTAGTATATCTGTGAACTACAGGATCATGTTTCAGCATTTTTTAAAACAAATAATCTGTTATGATTTTACTGGGTTATGCTTGCTATACTGTTTGAGATAATGGAATACTATTTGAACTGATCATTCCATTATCTTATTATTATTATTATTAAAGCTTAAGGGGAACGGCCTTTTAAGGTAAAAAAAATGCGCTCAAAGTTGAAGCATTCGATAATGGTCGAAAAGGGGATTGAAAATTCATACATCTGGCATGTAGACGTTCGGTTGAAAAATCGGTAAGCAGCCACTGCTGGACCCAGGGCGCTGGATTTTACGTCATTTTTACCGATTTTTCTACCGAACGTCTACAAAAAAGGCGTAAACACTCTCTAAAAACTGCTCTAATTAATTAACTAGACCATCTTATGACTTCCCCCAACTACAAAATGTTATTCAAACAGTAAGAAATCGGATAGCTAAAAGACATTTTAAGTAGATGAAGCCTACGTTAAGCTGAAATGGTGAACATTTTTTCTTTACCGGAAAACCAGATCGTTACGTTTTGGTGGATGTTACTAGAAAAAATGTTCACCATTTCAGCTTAACGTAGGCTTCATCTACTTAAAATGTTTTTTAGCTATCTGATTTCTTACTGTTTGAATAACATTTTGTAGTTGGGGGAAGTCATAAGATGGTCTAGTTAATTAATTAGAGCAGTTTTTAGAGAGTGTAATTTACTAATTTAATTAGACATTTGGATGTAGTTAATTCGCCCGTTCTGACGGGTTTCATCTAGCGGAGAATAGATGAACTACCTATTTTTAGAATAGATAACTTTTTCCATTCCCGAAAGTGGAAGGAATCTATACCGACTATGAATGTGTTGAACGAACAAGAAGGCAGGTGCTATACAGTGGAACTTGGTATAGTTATAGTTATAGCGTCATTGAAGGGAGAAGGGTCATTTTTTATTGTCACAGTCACATAGTGAAGTGAGTGAATCTGAATCTATAACTTGCGGATACCTAGCATTCCTCATTCCTTTATAACCTAACTACTTGTGAGATTTAAAATTACAAATAGTTTTCGCGCACGCGCTCCTGTGCCGGGACGACCGCTGAGGAATGCTCGGTATCCGCAAGAGAATCTATATAGTCGTATTATAGTCCTAGTCGGTGGTCGGTGTCGGTGATGGAGAGGCAGCGGTACTTTGGCGTCGTCTCCTGTTTGGGAGACGCCAGATTAAAGCCACATAAAAGAAGAATATGTCGGACTGTAATACTCAAACGTCCTGTTAATCCACCAGGAACTGATAGTTTGAAAACATTTAAATTCGGGAGACACCAATCTAATGATTTTGTTATAAGGAGTACCAGTTATTGTATAAAAACGTGGATCAGCCGACATCATTTCACGATAATCGGAAATTCGGACACATTTGAATGTCAACTGGTAAATGGTTCCTATCGGAATGAAAACGTTATTGTACCATTAAATTATTCACTACAAGTTAAATACCTTGATAATCCATTATGGACCCATGTGAGACCTGGCAGTTCAGTACCTTTGTACGATGGAACCCTATTTTCAATCAGAGGAGCAACATTTATGTTTTCGTTAGAACAAAAGAAAAATATTTTTGATCCTGATTATGTATTAACCATGTCGAGGAACCAGAAGGATTTAAAATATAAATTTGATTCTTGCAATCATGTAGTTAGTTAAAAGGCAGCAATATTTTGGAGTAATTTAGGACTCCCCCGACGAGAGAATGAATATGCTGCAGCTTGTCCATTATGCTTAAAAAGATTACATGGTCATCCTGGATATATTCGCTGGGAGCGTTAACTTTGACACATGGTCACGTGGTACACTGTGGCTGTTAATGGGACGATCTTATGTGTATTCCTTATGGGCGAATTGCAAAAACAAGAGATTATTTAAAATATTACTATTAATTTTGTACAATTGTATCAGTACATAATAAGAAATTTGATATAAATACTATATATGGTAGAAATTGTCTGATATAATACATAAATATAATTTCGATATACAAACTTCCAAAGAGATTTTTAGGTTAACAGCCGTAATGTGAGGTTACGACTGTCAAGGACTTCGTAAATGTAAACAAAAGTTGCAAAGCCGGCCAAAGCCAGAATTTGCTCAATCTCAAAGCCTTTTTAATTCCTACAAAGTTGAAATGTTGCTTCCTCTGCAGCTTTGTCTGCTTAAGTATAGTGTTTTTAACATAATACCACCATAATTCGGTCTTAAATTTCTATGAAATACAGTTTTTTAGTGATACTCACCAAGCAAAGTTTACAAACTTGTGAATGTGAACTATTCTATTTTGTATAATAAAAATGGTAATGTGCTTTGTCCCGGATTGTACAAAATATTGTGTTGTGAAAGAGGGATATGTAGATTCTTTGTTGTTCCAAAAGATCTGGTTGCAAAGAAGAATTTCATTACTAAGGTAAGAAAATATAGTGAAGAAAAGAATTGAATTTATCATTTTATAAATGATTCACACACGGAAAGAATCTGTCTATTCTTTGTTGGTTTGCTCTTGCCACTTTGTGAATTCTGACCAACAATTTTTGTGCAAAACAAAACCAAAGTTTTTTTGACAGACAATCAACTTTTACATCCAAATTAAATGAGTAAAGTAAGTAATTTTACTTGAATATCTGTGTTGAAATATCTGTTACAATGCTGTAGAGGGCAAATCTACTTTCTAGAATTTATTTTCAAGGACCCATTCTGCATATAGAGGTCCTCTCATTTCGCTGAGTTGATTTTCATTTTAGTATGATAATATATTTGTTGGTCCATTTATATTTTCTTTGTCCGCCTGGTATATAAATTCTCAATTTTATGATGTAGATAGTGATGTCTGATTGAAATTCCAAAATTTATTTCCATTATCTCAAATATACTAAATTTACAATTAAGATGCAGTAAAAATAAACAAACCAAGACACGTTAAATGCTGCTAATAGGAGCACTCCTGAATCATAATTTACAATATATATACACTGTAAATCCCAAATCATTATTTCCAAAATTTATACATTGTAAATTATAATTTGCGAGTGCTCCTAGTAGCATTTAACGTGTCTTGGTTTGTTTATTTTTACTGCATCTTAATTGTAAATTTAGTATAGTCTTTATTGAGAAAATACTACTTTAGCTTACCATTTTCATTATAAATTATTTCCAGTAAAACAGTCATTCTCTTTAGATATTTTATTCCAAAACGTATTTATTAAGTGCTTAATTTTTTGTAATTTTGTCTTAATAGAAATACCTACTTCTCTATCTGCTAATATTGACCTTCAGGTAATTTATTTTGCTCATATAAATACGATGTTATGTGCTGGTCTTACTCAGGTTTATTTGTATAGGCTCTGCCAAGTGAAACCTAAACAAACCTAGTTGGTAAGTAGGTTTTCTGATTTTATTGCTTAATTCTCTGTTCACATTTTTGTTAATTGAATGGTGGGCTACAACAATGTTGTAAGCGACAGAATCGAGATTATGCAGGAGATGAAAAAAACACATTGACACGCCATTTATGAACATACGGATACCAACATTGCGGTACGAAAAACTCACGGAAGGCAAAATATTTTTAGCCAGATTGAAAGATGCTCGCATTGGTCTTTGGATATACAATAATATTGCATTAAAACCTCACTTTGACCCAATATGTCGCTTTTACAACATTGTTGTAGCCCACCATTCAATTGACTAACTCATTTGCATAATATATTTGTTTGATTATTTCATTCATAGGAGATTCTGACCAATAGAAAGCTACAGAAATCTGAATTAAATTGATAATTTTTGATAATTGCCCGTCTTTAAGTATATTACGTCAGAAATGCCCTTCGTTGCTACGAAAAAATACATTCAGTGACATTAATGACAATTAATGGTTTAAAAATTATAAAAGTGATGACTTTCAATCATCAAATAAAAATTTTGTGTTTAATTGTACTAATTTGTACTTACAACATAAATAAATTACAATAAAATTTTGGTTTTGAACAGTTTTATTAATACACCTCTGATAATACACCTTTAATAATACACCTTAATTTGACCTCTGAAATTAATACAGAATTTTTGCTCTCGTGACACTTTGACATAATTTCACTCGCCTTTGGCTTGTGAAATTAAAACTGTCAAAGTGTCACTGGGGAAAAATTCAATAATTTTAGAGCTTTTGTGCAATTACTACTGATAATTTGATTCATCCAATTAGGTAAAGAAAATATTTGTGGGGTATTTATTTTCTGTTAATGCTAATTTATTGATATATCAGCAGTTATGTTAAATAATAATTTCTCAAGTTTCATTTATTGGTTTAAAAATTTGTTAATTTTATAGAAATATTTGGAATTCAATTAATTTAACAGAAGATTTTATTTTCTGATTAAGGGGTGTTTCAATTAAAACATTTGTTATAACTTTTAGTTCAAAAGTAACCTGTAAATTTTTCTGTACTGCTGACAGGGTATATTAAGGTTTTGTTGGCTTGGGTGGTAGGGGCCCTTCATAAATTTATGCTGTGTGTTCTCTACATCTCAATTTCTCTTTTAGGCACCCAGGAGAAGGGCATGGCCCTAACTTTCAAATATGAGTATTATAGAAAATTAACAGTTCCCCAGGCAACCATTCAATGAGAATCGTAGAAAAAGTAACAGTTCCCTAGGCAACTATCCAATGAAAATCTTAAGGCCATAATGAATTGTATCACCCGAATGTCATACTCTAGGGGTGAGCAAGTCTTTCAGGCTGGGTTAATTCACTATTGCCTATTTGCAAGAGCAATTGTCAACATTTCTACAGTTCCACAGGTGACCATATTGTCTCTTTTTGGACATACCATCTGACACCCTCTGAAGAAGATCTTGGGGTGTAAATAACCCAGGACAGCACCGGAAGAAGCCGTCAGACCACAAGCTAAATTTCTAATTAAAATCTATATCTTGCCTATAAACAGAGACAAACTATTTTTATATAAAATAACTTTATTACTTCTAAAATGTAGATCTTGAATTGTGACCATAATAAAATGAGAAAATAAAGTGTTTATACCGAATTTCACCTATTTACTTTACTGATGCAGAGGAGCAGAATACAAGAACCCATAAAGGTCTCAGGCTCGCTGTGTTATGTTGAATTTGTTTCTTGGTCCAATGTTGGCACTTGGAAATGAATTTAATATCTCATCATCAATATGATCACGACAATGTATTGAAATTTTGTAGAAATCAAATTCAAAATGTGAAAAATGAAACATGAGTCAGTAGTTTCCAGGAGGCCTTTACCAGGACCCAGTACCTCTTGTTGCAAATCCACCTACTTCTCCAGTGAGAAGTGAAGAAGAAAGTCAACCCGGCACTGCCAATGAAGCTACTCAGTTTCTACTCCTTTGGTTGCAACTATGGAAGCTGAAAATGACTTTTTGTAGAATGTCAAAGTACTTCAAGAAGCAGTAAATATTGCAAAGTAGTTGTCTTCTTGTTTTTATATAGTTTGTCCGCTCTAACTTTTCCCATGTGGCACAACTTTTCTGTTTTGACTTAATTTTCAAACAAATTAAGTCGAAACCTAAAGTGAAACGAACGTCGATATGTACATAAACTTAACGAAACACTTTTGAAATTTTCAAGTTTGAAATATTCTATAATTAGCCGTTAATTAACCGCTAATTAATCGTGAAAAAAAAAAAATTTACCGCTCATTAACTTTTTTTTTTATGCGATGTTTCGCTAAGTTGACGTCAACTTAGCGAAACACTTATTTAAAAAATTAGTATTTCGTTCCCGCTTATATCTCAATCGACGCTATTATTTAACCGTTAATTAATCGTGAAGAAAAAAATTCAATAATTTATTAAGTTTTTTTTTATGCGATGTTTCGCTAGGTTGACGTCAACTTAGCGGAACAAAAATTTAAAAAATAGGTATTTCGTTGCCAGTTACGGCTTGTTCGATTCTATGAATTAACCGTAAATTAATCGTGAAGAAAGAAATTTCACCACTTATGTAGTTTTTATTCTTTATATGTTTCGACAAGTTGGTGTCAACTCGGTGGAACGAAAATTTAAAAAAATGGTTTTTCGTTTTCGCTTATAGCTTAATCGACGCTACGAATAAACCGTAAATTAATCGTGAAGAAATAAATTCAATAACTTATTAAGTTTTTTTTTTATGCGAAGTTCCGCTAAGTTGACGTCAACTTGGCGGAACAAACATTTAAAAAATGTTTATTTCGTTGCCAGTTACGGCTTGTTCGATGCTATGAATTAACTGTGAATTAATCGTGAAGAAAGAAATTTTACCGCTTATGTAGTTTTTATTTTTTCAATATCTCGCGAAGTTATTATCAACTTAGCGATACCAAAATGTGTAAAATATGAATTTCGTTGCCAGTTCAAGCTTGATCGGTTCTATGAATTAACCGTAATTTAATCGTGAAAAAAAAAATTTATTAATTTATTAAGTTTTTTTTTTATATGATGTTTCGCTAAGTTGACGTCAACTTGGCAGAACAAACATTTGAAAAATGTTTATTTCGTTGCCAGTTACGGCTTGTTCGATGCTATGAATTAACCGTGAATTAATCGTGAAGAAAGAAATTTTACCGCTCATGCAGTTTTCAATGTTTCGCAAAGTTATTATTAATTTAGCGATACCAAAGTGTGTAAAATATGAATTTCGTTGCCACTTACAGCTTGATGGGTTCTATGAATTAACCGTGAATAAATCGTGAAAAAAAAAAATTCAATAATTTATTAAGTTTTTTTTTATATGATGTTTCGCTAAGTTGACGTCAACTTAACGGAACAAAAATTTAAAAAATATCCATTTCGTTGCCAGTTACGGCTCGTTCGATGCTATGAATTAACCGTGAATTAATCGTGAAGGAAGAAATTTTACCGCTTATGTAGTTTTCATTTTTGCAATGTTTCGCAAAGTTATTATCAACTTAGTGATACCAAAATGTGTAAAATATGAATTTCGTTGCCAGTTCAAGCTTGATCGGTTCTATGAATTAACCGTAATTTAATCGTGAAAAAAAAATTTAATAATTTATTAGGTTTTTTTTTATACGATGTTTCGCTAAGTTGACGTCAACTTGGCAGAACAAACATTTAAAAAATGTTTATTTCGTTGCCAGTTACGGCTTGTTCGATGCTATGAATTAACCGTGAATTAATCGTGAAGAAAGAAATTTTACCGCTCATGCAGTTTTCATTTTTTCAATGTTTCGCAAAGTTATTATTAATTTAGCGATACCAAAGTGTGTAAAATATGAATTTCGTTGCCACTTACAACTTGATGGGTTCAATGAATTAACCGTGAATAAATCGTGAAAAAAAAAATTCAATAATTTATTAGGTTTTTTTTTCGTATGATGTTTCGCTTTGTTGACGTCAACTTAACGGAACAAAAATTTAAAAAATATCTATTTCGTTGCCAGTTACGGCTTGTTCGATGCTATGAATTAACCGTGAATTAATCGTGAAGGAAGAAATTTTACCGCTTATGTAGTTTTTATTTTTTCAATATCTCGCGAAGTTATTATCAACTTAGCGATACCAAAATGTGTAAAATATGAATTTCGTTGCCAGTTCAAGCTTGATCGGTTCTATGAATTAACCGTAATTTAATCGTGAAAAAAAAAATTTAATAATTTATTAAGTTTTTTTTTTATATGATGTTTCGCTAAGTTGACGTCAACTTGGCAGAACAAACATTTGAAAAATGTTTATTTCGTTGCCAGTTACGGCTTGTTCGATGCTATGAATTAACCGTGAATTAATCGTGAAGAAAGAAATTTTACCGCTCATGCAGTTTTCAATGTTTCGCAAAGTTATTATTAATTTAGCGATACCAAAGTGTGTAAAATATGAATTTCGTTGCCACTTACAGCTTGATGGGTTCTATGAATTAACCGTGAATAAATCGTGAAAAAAAAAATTCAATAATTTATTAAGTTTTTTTTTATATGATGTTTCGCTAAGTTGACGTCAACTTAACGGAACAAAAATTTAAAAAATATCCATTTCGTTGCCAGTTACGGCTCGTTCGATGCTATGAATTAACCGTGAATTAATCGTGAAGGAAGAAATTTTACCGCTTATGTAGTTTTCATTTTTGCAATGTTTCGCAAAGTTATTATCAACTTAGTGATACCAAAATGTGTAAAATATGAATTTCGTTGCCAGTTCAAGCTTGATCGGTTCTATGAATTAACCGTAATTTAATCGTGAAAAAAAAATTTAATAATTTATTAGGTTTTTTTTTTTATACGATGTTTCGCTAAGTTGACGTCAACTTGGCAGAACAAACATTTAAAAAATGTTTATTTCGTTGCCAGTTACGGCTTGTTCGATGCTATGAATTAACCGTGAATTAATCGTGAAGAAAGAAATTTTACCGCTCATGCAGTTTTCATTTTTTCAATGTTTCGCAAAGTTATTATTAATTTAGCGATACCAAAGTGTGTAAAATATGAATTTCGTTGCCACTTACAACTTGATGGGTTCAATGAATTAACCGTGAATAAATCGTGAAAAAAAAAATTCAATAATTTATTAGGTTTTTTTTTCGTATGATGTTTCGCTTTGTTGACGTCAACTTAACGGAACAAAAATTTAAAAAATATCTATTTCGTTGCCAGTTACGGCTTGTTCGATGCTATGAATTAACCGTGAATTAATCGTGAAGGAAGAAATTTTACCGCTTATGTAGTTTTCATTTTTGCAATGTTTCGCAAAGTTATTATCAACTTAGTGATACCAAAATGTGTAAAATATGAATTTCGTTGCCAGTTCAAGCTTGATCGGTTCTATGAATTAACCGTAATTTAATCGTGAAAAAAAAATTTAATAATTTATTAGGTTTTTTTTTATACGATGTTTCGCTAAGTTGACGTCAACTTGGCGGAACAAACATTTAAAAAATGTTTATTTCGTTGCCAGTTACGGCTTGTTCGATGCTATGAATTAACCGTGAATTAATCGTGAAGAAAGAAATTTTACCGCTCATGCAGTTTTCATTTTTTCAATGTTTCGCAAAGTTATTATTAATTTAGCGATACCAAAGTGTGTAAAATATGAATTTCGTTGCCACTTACAACTTGATGGGTTCAATGAATTAACCGTGAATAAATCGTGAAAAAAAAAATTCAATAATTTATTAGGTTTTTTTTTCGTATGATGTTTCGCTTTGTTGACGTCAACTTAACGGAACAAAAATTTAAAAAATATCTATTTCGTTGCCAGTTACGGCTTGTTCGATGCTATGAATTAACCGTGAATTAATCGTGAAGGAAGAAATTTTACCGCTTATGTAGTTTTTATTTTTTCAATATCTCGCGAAGTTATTATCAACTTAGCGATACCAAAATGTGTAAAATATGAATTTCGTTGCCAGTTCAAGCAATCAGGATCTATTGACTATTACGGAACTGTAAAAAGGCAGTGCACTTACCAGGCGTCCGATATTTTCAATATTCATTTTCTCTCAGTTGGCATCAACATGGTGTAACAGAAACTTGCAAATGTGTTATCAACCTCAAAAAATCTACGTTTATGAAAAAATTTTTTACAAAATTGATAGAAGAACGTAGTTGTAAAAAATTATCGTTTTTTGATGATAAGGCAATAAACTAGTTGCAACTGTCGAAACCTAATTGAAATAAGAGAAAACCTAACGTTCTTCAAAATTAAAATATCAAGTCTATTCATTTTCGCCAAGTTCACATGGTTGTTGAGGAAGCATTACTATGAAGCTTGTTATTTCAGCAATTAAAAATGCTAATGTTCCGAATGTTCGTCTGTTCATAGTCACTTATTTGACTTTAAAAATGATGGTTTGTTTAATATCTTTAATGTACAACAACTAGTTTATCGATTTCAAAACATTTTTATTTTACATCGTCTCAATTGTTATTTCTTAAAATAAAAAATCAACTCCGGCTTCACGCGAACAGTCTTCATTACAGAAGTTGATTTTTGATGAAGATCGTCGTATATCGTCCACTTCTGTCCTCTTTTTGTCAGCGCCACGTAATGTCCGATTGCTGAAATTCTTCTTGTCATAACAGTTGGCCCTTGATAGAGAACTGCGCCAAGAAAACCGTATTCCTGTCCTGTTTTTGGGCACTCGAACGACTTCGGAATGGATTCGATTGTCATGTTTTCGTCGCAATCAAGGCCAACCATTACAATCTTTCCTGTAAAAACATGAGTAGCATTATACGTCAAAATCAATAAGTTTTATGAGTGCTTTCATGGATCTTAAAAAATCTCGCGTGGTCTCTCTGAAAGTTATAAATTTAAAATTCTGCAAATGAAGCTCTAGTAATAATGTGACTTTAATTGAACCAAAATTCTAGAAAAACGTGAGTAATTCTGGAACATACTTTTATTTTGTATAAAATGTTTCTTTAAAATCAAGATTTATGAACATTTCAACGTTTCATGATATAGTTTTCGATAAAATTAAACTTTTGGTCCTAGTGGTTAGACGAAACTAAGTAATTTTACCAAAAATTTTGCGTTTCTAAAAAATTTGAATTTTTGAACTCTTTAAAATTGGTAAGGAATTTTAGGACAGTGTGGAAAATTGGTATAGATAAAAAACTTATAATCAGAATGACTTTTTTAAATTTACAGATATAAGTGACTTTCGTTCGGATGCTCAGATAAAGTTTGTTGAAGATTTCAAAATTTGGACATTAATAAGCAAAGTTATGCAGAAAAAAATGTGCAAGAATACATTTTTTTAATGCTGCGAATTAAGCGCTTTGGTTAAATGTGTATTGACGATGTTACATTAATTGAAGTCATTGAATAATTCGTATAGGATGTGACATTTATAATTTTCGTAAATTTTTACCTATTTCGTGAATTTGATTGTTTTCTTCCTCTCTACATCCAGTTTGTTTACATGAGACGCCTGGAATCACTATGTGATCTTCAATAACCCTTCCAAGAGGCAGGTGAATTTCTTTGCCAGTGATTGTGATTGAAGGAAGTGATGTTATTCTCGGTGGACATCCAGCTGGGCAAATGGAAATTTCTTGATAGCTCGGTGTGGATGAGAATAAAAAGTTTCCTAAAGAAACTACGTTGCATTGGCAAAAAATTTCTTCGATGCAATTTTTCTTTGGTGTTTTTTTGAAAAATTTCAACAGAATTTCAGCTCTGCTTCGATAAGTTTTGCTTTGAATTTTGGACCTTGCTGCTTCTGTGATCATTTCGAACAATGGATTGAAATGTGCGTTATCTTGTACACAATTTTTTACTTCATCATGATCAGCAACTCCTGCTAGCAGAATTTGAAAGATACTGTCAAAAGCACATGTGTTTTTCAATGAAAATTTCGTACTTTCTATAGTAACCAAGCCCAGATTCGGATCGCTCCCATTTTTGAGAATCGGCATTTTGCACGTTTTTGATGTATTGTTGTCGATCGATTGGATATCTTCTTGGATTGGACCACAACGGAATGGTGTTTAATTGATGGAGAAGACGAGTATTGAATTGGGGGCACAAACGTGGATTTATGTCATCGCCTTCTTCCTCTTCGAGTATTGTATCAACTTCTTCTTTGATATCTCGTATCCAGCGCTGTAATGTAGTTTCCTTGGATTCAAATATTTCTTCATCATCATCTTTGTCTTTCATTTCTTCATCCCTTTCATCTTCAAGATTCGTATCTATGATTTCTTGGATATCCGAACCATCAGGAGTTTTTTGTGAAACTGAATTTTTGATGAATTCAAGAGATTTTTTCAAAGATGTCGCCCCGTCTCCTGCAGTGTTGCTTGATGAAATAATTAACAGTGCTTTGACGATTTCACTAGCTTCAGTTTGACTTCTGCAAAGTATAAGCAGTCCGATCGAAAACATGTAAAACCGTTTCACAGCTTTTTTTTCGTTGTTGAGGTAATTTGACCAGTTTTTCAAATAATGCGCCACATCGATCCTAATGTAAGTTCGAGGTAAATCAGCCGCAACACACGCCTCTGCATAAACTTCTTTCGTATCGTGCCCAGTAAATGACCAACAGCATGCGTTCAACAACGCTTTTGATGAATCGACAACCTATAACATATTTTTCATAAATTTTTATTTATTCTCTGTGCTTGCTTTAGATTCAGGGTCGGAATTACTGCTAAATAATTCTGATATTACACTTAGTTCATACTAAACTGAATAATGATTCTAAATGGAAACTCAATAGTATTTCTGTGAAGTTGGCACCCTAATTTTGAAAATTGATTTTTCATGCAAAAATCTATTAACTATATTATCTAATTTTGGAGTTTTTTTCGAAGAGTTCTGAAAAGTTTTGGAGAGTTATGCAATTTTGTGCTCATACATCGATTCGTTTTATCATATATTTTAAAAAATGATGAACCTGATTTTTCATGATTATATCCATGAAAATTCAAAACTAATAGTAAAGGAGTTTTTTTCACATTGCTCTAAATACTACGGTGTTCTACAATTCACTTTTTCGACTTTTTTTCCTGGATTGATACTTAGAGAATACAATAAATTTATTTGTATTGCATAACAATAAATAGGTTTATAAGTATTATACATTGCATACGCGCTAGGGTGTGACACTCGGTATTTTTTTGTCTAGATCTGATTTGACGAAAAAGTTTTGTTAAAAGAACATGTAAAACTCCTTAAGAACTTCCAGGACCTCAAAAGACAATTCTTCTGATATGAAATATATTTGTTTCTAGCATTTTGCATTTACAATCCACTACATTATTGCCTAAATGATTAATTTGATTAAAAAAGTTTAGAGGAATGAAAATGTGAAACTCTTCGAAAACCTCCGAGAACTACTAAAATAACTCCTCTTATATTCAATGTATTTGTTTATAGATTTTCCCATAAACCATCGGGTTCATCATTACCTAAATTATAGATTTGACAAAAAAGCTCAGAATAAAGAAATTGTAGATATTTCCAAGTTCTTCACGTATCGTCAAACGGAATTTCACGATCTTTTTTTGCAATTTAGTAAATTATATCAACGCACGCAGAAATGCTCAGGAGAGCGCTCAAGAAATAATTTCTTACATTTTGAAGCACATGCGATTCCGAAAAAAACGGATTTCTACGTTTCAAAAATACTAGTTCGTCATTATTAAAATTTTAAACTTGTCTAGTTAATGATTGCTTTTGCAGTTTCAATTTTATTAAAAATCAAATTGTTCAGATAAGTAGGATAATAATTTTACTAAATTAATTATTGCATTAATAACTTTGCTATATTTTTGAAATTCACATGTAAAAACTTAAAATGTTTCGATCTGGAAGTTTAAAAGTTATACAAATTTTGAATTTCAGTGATTATTTTATCATCGTTTGTCTTATTTTTCGAATCTAGAATTTGGTTGCTTTGATTTCTGGTAAAAAGTTTAAAAAAGCTTCAACTTTTTATACATATTTTGCTAATTATTTCGAAATTTTTCTTTTTCTTTTTGATACTTAGAACCAAATGTAACTCATTGTAAGAATTTAGTGAAAGTTCAAAATTGTACAAATTTGGGATATTCTCCACTATTTTGAATTTTTTTTACTTCAATATAGAGTGCACGCATTCAAATAGCTACAAGTTTTGGCTTAAAATTACAAAATTATTATTTTATCAAAATAAGTTTTGAATTTTCATTAATCGTTCCTCACTTTTTGCTTCTGTTTCTGGATTCGAAATATCACTACATACCTAAAGTCCAAGTTGAAAGGTAGAAGTTTAAGAAGAATTCTGCATTTACTGGTTATTCTAGAATTTTGTGTTCTTTTTCCCAATTCAGGATTGAATCACAAGTTTATGTTCAAATGTATCAAATTACTACCGATTCCCAATTTCGATAATAATTTTGCGTTTTGTATTTTCTTTTTGCAATTCAGAATGAAATTCTTCGAAATTTGGTTCAGGAAGTAAAAAAGTTGAAATGTTTTTAAATTTTCGTAACCTTTTGAAACGTTATTTTCATTTATATAATTGAGAATTCAATGACATTACATTTCGGATCAGCGACAAGTTCAATATAACTATGAATTCGAGCTTTTGTTAATAATTTCTAGATTTTTTGTTCGATTTCTTGAATTTTTAATCGAATCACTAATATTCGAGTTGAAAACTACCACTTTTTCCGAAACTTGCTGATGATCTTATTTTTTTTTTTTTGCATTTTTTAGTGTAATTACTTAAACTTGCGGTTAAAAAATTCAAAATAATTACAAAATTTGTGTATTGTTTTGTGTATAATGTTTTAAGTTTCTATTATGTTATTCATATTCAAAATATAACTACTACAAGTTTAGGTTCGAAAGTACAAAATAACTAAAAATAGTTCTTAATGTTCGTGACTTATCACATTGAACAGTTGACATTGGATTCAGAATTTTTCGTATAATCATTAAAAGTCAGAATCATATTACTCCAAGTTGGAATGAAAAATTTTTTATTTTTTATAAATTATTTGAAATTGTAATAAAAGGTGGCAAAGCCAACATTATTAATATAACTGAAAACATCGCAAATTTTAAACTCTATAAACTTTTTTAAATTAGTTTAATGAAAATTTGGATTTACACGATTCAAGATCAAGTTGCTTGTATCGAATGGTGATAATTTTCTTCGATATACTATTTTGAAAATTTTTATTTTAAGTTCCTGGGAAGTCCCAGGAAAGGCCTTGGTTTAGCTACATACTTTCCCAAGACAAGCATATGGAAATATAAGTCCTGCCCAGCTGGTCGTTTTATGGATATAATTACTTACGACTTCTCTCGGAAATTTGGCCCCAGATCCAATCCATCTTTTCAACCATGTGCTGATCGCCACGGTGTCCTGCTGCTCCGAAAACATGCTTGCGACCGGTATTTGTCCTGCATCGCAGAATAGGACGATAGCGTAAAAAAAAATGTGATGCGATTTTTCATTGTTCACGTGCAACACTTGTTTGGCCATTCCTCCCGTAGCGTCGATGCAAATTCGGTACTCATTGGACTTTCGCAAATTATTGTAAATGCGAATCTGATGAGGTGACCAAAAATGAACTGCGATTGGATCCAAAGAAATCAGGTGGACAACATTTTGTCCTTGTTGAGATCTTTTAAATTTTGACAAAGCCAACATTGGATTGGGATCTCGATATTTTTTTTGTTCAGATTGATATTTTGCATTTCTCAGGACATGTGCACTGTATAAATGTGGAGGTTCTACAGAACACCCTTCTTTCATCGTCTCTGCAGCTTGTCTTGCTCTGTACACTTCTACAGATTCCTTCTCCAAAACATGCACAAGTCGAGCTCGAGTTTCACCTCTGCATTGCCGTTTTCCACAATCTGTATTCCCTTGAGTAGCGATGCATTTCAATTTCACGATTTGTTCGTGATCAGCGTATGGTTGAATGTAGCATGTCAAACGACTGCCACATTTACAATGACCTGGAACAAATTTGTAATCATAATTTAATTTTACACATATTCTTCAAGAATATGTTATAATAGATTTTATAGACTAACATGTAGTTGAAGCTTGACAGTTAAGTAATTTTACAATGTTTCTCGATCACAGCTTAGAGCTAGAAGAACTTTGATAGATGAGTGCACTTCAAGACCATAATATTGACTAAACATGCATATAAATATAAATATTGAAGAGCGAAAAAAATAAGAAATTACCTGAAAAGGTACCAGTTTGTTTGTCCGAATTTATGTAATTGTATTCGAAATGGTAGCCATGAGGAAGATTGAAGTCTTCAAATATTTTTTTTGAAACAATTTCAGTCCATTTCTGTGGTTTCAAAACATTTACAGTACGCATCTTATTAAAACCTTTTTTATCTTTGTATTTTCTGACTGTCTCAACTATTAAATCATTGAATTCTGATTTTCCGAGAGTCAGGATAAAAACTGTGTCAGACTTGTCTTTGGGAACAATTGAAAAATTAGAAAGATCGGCTGATGCAATACTGGTTTCATTATCGGAATCGTCTACGTCATTATTTTGAGCTGTAATCTTCTCGTTATAATCCCCAAATACTAGATTTTTCAGATTGAATTTGTTATTCACGATATACGAATAAATGGTTCCTGGTTTTATTTTGAATGATAATTCTTCTGAGATGTGGGTCCAAATGGAATTGGTTTCAGGGACGATAGAAGTAAGACCGTCATCACGTTCGCAAATTATTTCTTGACGATTTTTCAAAACTGCATCTACTAATAGTTGCTCGTTAACTAAAGGTGGGCGTCCGGGAGGCATCTTTCTTCATCCGTAAAATGCTCAAATTTGAGCTATTGGACAGTTTAAAATTTTGGAAAGTGGCGTCAATCTGAAAAATTTCGTCAATACAGTATCACCTAAATGTTTTTGTGAATTCGCATAGAGAAATAACAGATATATTCGCTCGTGAGGTAACCTTAAATTAGGCGACGTTAAATTTTGAATACGAGGCTGAGAAAGTAACCTGCATTAGCAATTATTTAGCATAACAAACATAATAGGCGCGTAAATAGAGGGAGGTTTTGACGGTTGAAAGACCCTTGAAATTCTGATACAATAAATTATTGTTGAATGTAAAAATAAAATCTATATGGATAAAAAAAAATGCTGTTCGTGTATTACCTCATCACTCACAAACAGCGGAACACATTTATTTCAGCAAGTTCAAAAATTAAAACTTTTTCAAAGAATTGATAATGAAATCTTCCCATTTTCTCAAGATATTTTAAACTGTTTTAAATCTCTTAAGTTTTCAAAATTTGTAAAATTCTAAATATCGTCAAAATTTTCTGGACTTTCAGATTGTTTCAAATACTCCAAACTCTTAAAATTTTTCAAAATCATTAAAAAACTCATAATATTCAAAATTATCAACCTTTTCAAAATTGAAAATTAGTAGAACTTTCTTAATGTCAATAATCATAAATATTATAAATGTTCTGAGTTTTCGATACTTCCAAAAATCTCTGAAATTTATTAAAAATTAGAAATTTTTGGCATTCTAAAAAATTTGTGAAATTTTTGCAATTCCAATAACTATTCATATGTTTTTTCAAAATTTTCAAAAAATATAAAAATCTGTGAAATTTACGAAAATTTTGCGATTCTCAAAATTCCTAGAACTTCAAAAATTTTTATTATACTTTCTCTAACTTCGAAAATGTTTCACATTGATGAAAATTCCGCAATGTTAAAAATGTTAAGAATTTGTGAAATTCTTGTAATATTGAAAATTATAAAAATGTAGTTAATTTTTAGAATTTTTCCGTAACTTCACAATTTCTTAAGTTCCTGGAGTTTCTAAAAATTTGGTATCCAAATCCTCCAAACCTTGAAACTTCTCGAAATTGTTAAAAATCTGAAAATTACGACAATGTCCAAAATTATTGAGTTTTTCGAAAACGTTAACACTCACAATTATCTGTACCTATTATTTTCCTATTATCTTCAAAATATACTTTTCATCGTAGCGGGTAAAAAAGTGAACTTTTCTGCCCGCTAAAATGAAAAATATGGTTCGCAACATAGGAAAAAATAAATTTCTCCCTCGGGTGCATGTTTTCCTCGCCTTTGGCTCGGAAAATAACTCACACCCTCGAGAGAATTTTTTTTTCCCTTGCTGCGAAATATACTATTTTCATGCGTCAAGTGGGCAAAAAAGTAGTCTTTTAGGACCACTGTTGAAAAGGTATCATTGATACCTTATATAGACCTTTTAGGTATAATGTTTCTTAAAACAACTCCAAACGTTAACAACCTGTTTACAAAAGTTTAACTTCTCACTTGCTTCTCAGACGTACTTTAATTTTTTTCGTTACAGTGGTATGCTTTCAAGATGTTTTCAAAATGCATATCAGAAATAAATTTTTGCTATACTTTTTCATTTTTTTGTCTAAAAGTTTACTACTTTTCGTACGTTAGTACTAAAACAAAGTCTTGAAATCAATCATATCGCCTGTTTAAACAGGAGATTTCGCTCAAAGAGGGCCCGTGGTGGTCTGTTTGTTTTTTTTTTTTTAATTTTCATTATGAAGTTGATCTAATTTATACATGTTATTAGAGTACATGAGTTTTTGAGGCACTGATTACAATCTTATCAGCGTATTCCGTTTTTAATAAGTCGTTTCAAATATTTTTGATAATAGTGATTCACATTTTTACTTACTGTTATTCCTTACTAGGGTTGACTTTTTGCCGCTTCGTAGCCCAATTGTTTCCTCGAGCAGTAACACTAACACTTTTTAAATTGAACTTTAGAAATAATAGCTACAAGCCAATATTTTCTTAAAAGTGTATACCGTACCAACGCGGTGTTCTCTGAGTTCTACGCCGAACTATCTGAGAACTTTTCCAAAAAATCGAGTCAATTTATAGGTTTCGAAATCTTTGAACCTTTTAAGATAAGGGGAGCGTTCAAGTATAACGTCCTTTTTCAGTCGTTTTTTTCCAATTAATTACAATTTTTCGGAGCGACAACGCAGTTGTGCCGTTCAGGTAAAAAAGCACACAACAATTTTTGGGTTTTCGACCCAAAATGACCCTCATAAACGAGACGGAAAATATTGCGATGCTAACAAATGAACGGCTGAATTAAAAACTCGGAAAGTTGTATTTCCTTTCAGAAGACCCAAGTAATTTTACTTGAGTATAAGAATCGTCTAAAACACTCGAGTGAAAGACTCGGATACGTGACCTTTATTTCAAAAATCGTTTACCTTTTCTTTGCCCTGAAAAGCCAGACACAAAATATATAACAAGGAAAATCAGGCCCAAGATATTAGAAGGTTTTACCTGATACTTATCTTGGGTTGATAGTTGGGTTGGGTTGATAATCACACGAACAGGAAGCACCACTACTCAATGCTACCGGTAGCACTACCCCAACTTTGTTAGCTGGGTAAGCGGTAAAATTTTTTTCTTCACGATTAATTTACGGTTAATTCATAGAATCGATCAAGCTGTAACTGGCAACGAAATACCTATTTTATGAATTTTTGTTCCGTTAAGTTGACGTCAACTTAGCGAAACATCGTATAAAAAAAAAACTTAATAAATTATTGAATTTTTTTTTTACGATTTATTTACGGTTAATTCATAGAACCGATCAAGCTTGAACTGGCAACGAAATTCATATTTTACACATTTTGGTATCGCTAAGTTGATAATAACTTCGCGAGATATTGAAAAAATAAAAACTACATAAGCGGTAAAATTTCTTTCTTCACGATTAATTCACGGTTAATTCATAGCATCGAACAAGCCGTAACTGGCAACGAAATAAACATTTTTTAAATGTTTGTTCCGCCAAGTTGACGTCAACTTAGCGGAACTTCGCATAAAAAAAAAACTTAATAAGTTATTGAATTTATTTCTTCACGATTAATTTACGGTTTATTCGTAGCGTCGATTAAGCTATAAGCGAAAACGAAAAACCATTTTTTTTAATTTTCGTTCCACCAAGTTGACACCAACTTGTCGAAACATATAAAGAATAAAAACTACATAAGTGGTGAAATTTCTTTCTTCACGATTAATTTACGGTTAATTCATAGAATCGAACAAGCCGTAACTGGCAACGAAATACCTACTTTTTAAATTTTTGTTCCGCTAAGTTGACGTCAACCTAGCGAAACATCGCATAAAAAAAAAACTTAATAAATTATTGAATTTTTTTCTTCACGATTAATTAACGGTTAAATAATAGCGTCGATTGAGATATAAGCGGGAACGAAATACTAATTTTTTAAATAAGTGTTTCGCTAAGTTGACGTCAACTTAGCGAAACATCGCATAAAAAAAAAGTTAATGAGCGGTAAATTTTTTTTTCCACGATTAATTAGCGGTTAATTAACGGCTAATTATAGAATATTTCAAACTTGAAAATTTCAAAAGTGTTTCGTTAAGTTTATGTACGTAACGTCGATGTGTATATACATTTTGTATATTTATACTATATACTACACACATCAGCATACGGTTCACTTTAGGTTTTGACTTAATTTGTTTGAAAATAAGTTGTGACGCATGGGAAAAGTTAGAGCGGACGAACTATACTGGTTTATCATACAAATATGTATTTATGTGTTTATAATATGAGTTTAGACTGATGTCAAATAATTGTTATCAAGATTGAGCTGTGGTCAATGTACCTAAAATTGATCCGATACTATTTACAGTGATGAAATTGAAACCAAATCTTGTGAATGAAGATTTAGGCATTATATTTAAAATTTCAATGAGGATTTCATCCTACTGAATCTGGTTTAAACATGCTACATGAAATATTATTTCAAAATATTATGCATGATATTCACAGCAGGAATAAAAATAATAACTTATTGCGTGCCAACGTGATTCAAAAATTTTATAAATTGTAGAATAATTTTAGACTGCACAAAAATCTATTGTAACTAACCAAAAAATTGGAAAAACAGATAGAGTAACATATAGCTCATATAAACATAGAAATACTTTAAAATGTCTAATTGGAGTGGCTCCCAATGGAGTAGTTACTTATGCAAGTAAGGTTCACTATTTGACAAGAAGATAGTAAAAAATTTAGTATGTATATTACAGCAGATGATATCAGGTGACTTAATAATTGCTGATAAATGATTTTTGGTTTCCCATTTGGTTCCTTCAGGTGTAAGTTCAAAAAATAGAACACCTCTTTTAACAACTGCTCAATTTACACCAAACCAATAATTGCTAAAGGAAGAATACATGTCAGAAAAATCATAGCATGTGATTTGACTTTAAAAAACACATGCAATGATGACAGCAACATTCTCATGTTAGGGGTCCCACAGTAAATCACTAGAAAAAACTCCATTATACCATCCCGAAAGTATGGATCATTCTATGAATATACAACTCTCTTGGATTATCTCGATAACGAATATTTTACTGTGCAAAATATGAAAAACGAAAGTAAATTGAAAATTACATTGTTGTTTATGGGAATAATTACTAGAGCCATTTACTTTCGTACTTATGTTGCACAGTAAAATATTCATTGTTGAGATAATCCAAGAGAGTCATATATTCGTTGAATGGCCCATATTTGATCTTACATTTAATTTACTCTCAAAATTAACACCAAAGTCTGATTTTATATGTATGTTATTTTAAAATATAAATTAGGTATCCTTGATATGTTGATTGACTTACTAATCATGGTACATATTTTCTTTCTATTGATTTACTCTTTTAATATGGGTAACCACATCCACTTAGGAATTTGCAACCCAATTGGGTTCAGTAACATAATTAGTCACTTCTTTGATTTTTCTTTTTATCATTCATTATGGAAGTAAATATTGTAGAATCAAAATGAGTGAATGAATTAATTCAATGAGTTATATATTTAATTAGTTTCAAGTAACATTTTAAAATCAAAAGTGTTTTATGCATGTAATCTGGAAAATAAAAATAATAAATTTCTATTTTTGCTATCTTCAATATGTATATGTTTAGATACATAAAATAAACAAAAAAAATGTAATTTTAAAGTGCTTTATTTCCACATAAAAATGGTATAAGTATACTTATTTATTCAAATAAAATGTTTTTAATAATTTTATATTGTGTTCCCAGCATTCTTCAATACCGACATCATATATGATCAATTCTGAAGGCATCCAGGTCACTAGGTGGCACACCTTCCTTTTTATTAATTATAAGTTGCCTTGATTTTGGTTGTAACAATCGTGCTTTGTGTTCAGTATTCATTTTTTTCTTTCATTAAAATATATGATATAGCCCCTATAAAACATATCATTAACCAATGATTTGGACTCTTCTTTGTTCTTTTCCAAATTTTATGGCCTTTATATTCTGAAAAAATAAAAAGAAATATACTTTTATTTTACCTACTTTTAAATTACTTTATTGTCTTTTATTTATTTATTTCACTCTGAAGCAACAGTTTGAAGCCTCATCGAAAGATCAGTTGTTCAAACTTTGCTCAGATTTCATTTCTTTATTGTGGTATGTTGAACATGATGTGTCAACACATATTGCAAAGTTAGAACGAATTTTCAATTAGCTAAATAATGGGCTTGAAATGAAGCAACTAAGTAAGGTACCAGATGTAATGATTATATCCAAAATTCTACATTATTTTACCTGGTCAGTATGAAAGCTAGCTTATAATTAACAATGCAGTGCATGTAAACAATGATTTAAGTTGTTAAAGATGTTCAAAATTTATCTACTCGTTCCACAATAACGGTATATTATTAAAATATTTTTATCATTTTTTCTCTTTTCTCGATTATTAGTTTTTATTGTATAGTATATAAATTAATCTAATCACTGAATACATAGATAGTGAAAAAAATTAATTACATTAATGAATAATTTACGTGATTTTACAAATAAATAACTTCTATTCAAAAATTGAACGGAAATATGATCTAGTTCTCATTCATTACTGATGACGACATTGCTGTCAACTTATGTTTACATCTACTGCATTGTTTATGTGATTTTACTATATGCTTATATAGTAAATATATACAGGGTGTCCCGAAAAGATTGGTCATAAATTTTTATGGAAAGAGATTTTTATGGAGATTTTTTATGGAAAACGGACATGTGGCATTCTTAAGGCAGCAACATCTTAAAAAAAATTAAAGTGAAATTTGTGCACCCCATAAAAATTTTATAGGGGTTTTGTTCCCTTCAACCCCCCAAACTTCTGTGTACGTTCCAATTAAATTATTATTGTGGCACCACTAGTTAAACACAATCTTTTCAAAACTTTTTTGCCTCTTGGCTTGGTACTTTTTCAATAAGTCAGTGTTTATCAAGATATTTTGAATATGTGTCGAATCCACCACATATTTGCATATGGTTAACTACGAGTATAGACCTGTTAATAATCTGAAAATTTATTTATAATTTACATTTTTAGGTATATTTTAAAAAAGAAGACGAATCTCGATAAAACGTGACTTATCAAAAAAAGACTAAGGCAAAAAAGTTTTAAAAACACTGTGTTTAACTTATGGTACCACAATAATAGTTTAATTGCAACATACACAAACATTTGGGGGGTTTAAAGGAACAAAATCCCCAAAAAATTTTATGGTAAATACATTAAAAAAGAAGCCGCATCTCGATAAAAATTGGCTTATCGAAAAAATACTAGGAGGCAAAAAAGTTTTTAAAACGTGTTTAACTAATGGTACCACAATAATAAATTAATTGGAACATACAAAAAAAGCTTGGGGGGGTTTAAGGGAACAAAACCCCCATTCAATTTTTATGTGGTGGACAAATTTCACTATAATTTTGTTTTAAGATGTTCCTGCCATGAGAATGATACATGTCCATTTTCAATAAAAAATCTCGAATAGTTTTCGATATATTGAAAAAAATCGATTTTCATTTTGTAACTTCAAACGGCTGTAACTTTTTTTATGAGCACATTTGTACTAAGGTAAGTTAGGTTCAATCGAACTATTTTTGACCCCAGAATGTGTGGTATAATTTATGACCAATCTTTTCGGGACACCCTGTATAGTTTCACACAAGGAAGTGAAAATTTTTGAAGCTGCGATAAAATACACTAATATACTGAGTAACAAGAAGAAGCTAGAGCTGTCGATGTTATGAAGCTACAGAGATGGCGAGACTTAGCAGCATCCAAACGAGATACATAGGAAAGGCAGATGAAAATCACTAGTTTTTTTCGCTCATTCTAAACTATTCTATCTACAATGTCCGATGTAAATCAATGTTAAACTGATTCTAGTTTTATTTTATTTTTTTTTAATTAATATGTGCATACAGTATACAGTACATAATTAAAGACTTTGAAGAGTAAGTCCATTACAATAGACGTAAACTTATGTTTCATTTAACCCTCTATATCTTCTTCTTCTTTGAGTGCCTCTCCTATCGGAGATTGGATATCATTAGGGCGATTCTAATTTTATTTACTGCTGTTTTGAACAATTCGTTAGTGGTACATCCAAACCACTCTCTCAAATTTCTCATCCAGGACATTCTTCTACGGCCTGGATTTCTTCGTCCTTGGATTTTTCCTTGCATTATATTTTGTAGGAATGTGTACTTTTGTCCTCTCATCAGGTGGCCTAAGTATTCAAGTTTTCTCTTTTTTATACTCCGTAGAACTTCTGGCTCGTTATTTATTCTGCGTATTACTTCTTCATTTGTAATTTAAAAAAAAAAAAAAAAAAAATTACCCTCTATATCAGTGGTTCCCAACCTTTTATCTCTGGTGACCCAAATTCTGATGTTTTTTCACATTCGCGACCCATCCCTCACCCATGATGATACACTATTCTGTACTCTGTACGCTACTTAGCTACTGTAAGAGCCATGACGTGACCCACCGGTTGGGAAATGCTGCTCTATATTATATTAATGCCATTTTAGCTTATCTGCCCTTCCGTCTGCCCATTTGTGGTGGATAACCGAGACTCCACTGTATTTATAGTAAATTAACAATAACAATGGACCATTTTCAAAAGAATATTCTAAAAGAAAAATATGTTACCTGTTAATGTTTTAAACAAGGATGTTGGGAATCTACTCCTATTTATGGCTCACAAAACAATTCTGAAATTGTTGAAAGTTAGCAGTTTTCACACATATTTCTTCTATTCTCACTTCAGAAATTTTTAAATCCAGGTATTGTTGGGAAAATACAATGATTTCTACATCTACTATATCCTATATAGGTTCCCTCTTAATTAGCCAGTGCAACATTTTCAAATGACCCTGGTTTGTCTTTAAATCTGTCAAATGTCTCGCTGTTTATAATAGGTCTACTGACAATGGCCCCCCTCTAAAACCAAGTTATATATAAAGATTATAAAAAAACATTTATTTATTTCAAAAATCTGAACCATCTAGCCTGTAGTAATATATGCATCAGACTTGGACTTTGACTAGTGAACAAGGAGAACAGCTTCTTAGATAAGAAAGAAAAATATATGGACCTGTACAGGAGAATGGCATATAAGAATGAACCACAAAATAAATACGAGTGTTAAACAGAACGACTATCATAAAAGAAATACAAAGTAAACACCTGAGTTGGTTGGGACACGTAGAAAGGATGATTATAAGAGAAATACAACAAAGTACTTAGAAAATAATAAACTGGAAGAGACCGAGAGGTAGGCCTAGAAAGAGATGGATTGATGGTATTAACCAGGATTTAAAAGACCTAGGAATATGAGAATGGGAAAACAAGCAAAAGAAAGGAAAACATGGGCAACAGTAGTCAAGCAAGCAAAACACATAACGCACAAAAGACCTCCTTAAAAAAGAAACAAGAAAGTAATATTATTATGTTAGATAAGTAACGTTTACAACTTTTGATGCCTTATGCCTGTGGCTGTCTCCACACCTTGCAAAACTTTAGAGCCTAGAAACCCCAACGGGCGACCATGGCCCTCCATGGGGTGTCAGTGCCCAGTGGTCATTGATGATGATTTAATTTAATAGATAAAAGATAAAAGAGAGGTTAACATACTTTTGTCTTCGAATAGCACTAATCCATTTTTTTCTTTGATCCTGCCTATCTTTGGATTTAGGAAACCGAAAGAATTTGACTCCACTATTTCTCCATGTAAATAGACAGTCAAAAACGACACAAGAACCGTGATGGGGCATTTTAAAAAAATTAACGGAAAAATATAATTGATGTTGATGTAGTAAGTAGAACACTCACAGGCGGTGTTGCCAGAGAAATTTTTGTAAATGCACTGGAATGACTGGAATATTGACACAAAATGTACTAAACCAACACATTTTGTACAATAACATAAAAAAATGTCGTTTAATGTTATTTGAAGCAAATTTATTATATCACAAAATTTTAAGTTTTTTTTTAGATACTTTAGTATCACAAGTTTGGTTGTTAATTGTATCAAATTGGTACAATTGTACCAACTCTGGCAACGCTTGTGGGACGAGCTTCCAATTTTCGCCACCATGAGAAGGACGGTCGATATGTATCATCCCCTCCATGTCAACCCTCTCAGCGGATAAGAAAGACTGTTCTAACAATACTAAAATGTACATGATTGTAAATTAATAGATGTATTATTCTACAGTAATATTCGAACAGAGAAGAAGTGTAGAGTGAAAGTTCGTAATACGAATGCATAATCTAACGGACAAGCTTATCACCTGTTGCATAAGTGTAGGGGAGTAAAGTAATTTGATTAGCCTAGTCTATTTTAAATTTAGTAAATGCAGTCCAATATAAACAGTGAAAGTTATAACGAAGAAGAGAAAGTTGGTTGGTAATATTGCAGTGATTTGACAGTGTCACGTCAACGTGGTCGGAGGAAACGGAGTGTTTAATGACAGGTGTGAAGAGGGGGGGGGGGTGTTAATTTAAAAAGAACCTAAAAGCTTGTTTGAATCCTCTTTCTACTTAAATATTGGTGCCAACCAGCTTCCTCATGCTTTGTACTTGGTGAGTTATAAATTTTAAAGTATTTAATAGATCAAAAGGTACTTTTGATAACTTGTACGTCCGATCATGCACTCATACAACGATAACTATTTATAATATTTATAAAGCTATAAAATTAAATTAAATGTGTAGTCTTAGTGAATCTTAAATAATTTAGCGTAACATTTTAAATTGAGGAACACGTGTTTTATATTTAATTACTAATCCTAAAATACCAGTTTTACGTTTTGATTGTAATATGTGTGTGCCATCTAGTAATCTTAAATTTTTTATGTATTCAGTGAATCTGCTACAGAAATGTGCAACAAGCCACTTTAAAGTTGAAAGAATTTAATGTTCTAGAATCTAGAATTTAACATCAAACGCATCATTCATTATTCTCACAAACTGGACAGTAGCTTTACAATTTTTAAATTTTTTTAATTTTAAAACATCGCAGCAAACACTTAATGCATCGGCAACAGATTTACTTAGTAACTGTGTGGCAAGCTTCACTTTATTATAAATACATTACGTTAATATAATTTTATTCGTACTTCCAAGGGGAAGACCCAGAGAGAGATGGGTGGACCAGGTCATGAGAGATATCAAAATTCTGGAAGTGAGGAACTGGAGGGAACTATATCGAAATAAGTGGAAGAAAATTGTAACAAAAGCCAAGTCATACAACAAACATTGACAACATACAATTGGAATGCGGAGTGATTCACCGCAATAAGCGAATCAGAGAGCTCTAAGTAAGAGCGGCAAACATTCCACTCGGAATGAAAAGCCCTGATTATGATACTGTATATTTAGTTATAGGTGTTAATTAAATACGTTACGTTAATATAATTTTATTCGTATTTGTAAATAACACTCCTACCGAATTATTTCAAAAAGTATATACACAAAAATATTGAAAATACAACATAAAATAAAAATATTCAAAAATAAAAACTATTAAAAAGAATCTTACCAAACTATGTTAACAAACAAATTAGATAAAATATGTTTATTTATTTATTTATTTACTGAAATATACATCCACCAGGTATAAACCCATAAAGGTGTACATAAGAAAACTACATTGACTGACAACTTGATGACAAAATATAAAATAAAATAAAGAATAACCAAAAATGTTTCTGTTGTTAATACACATACACAATAATAAAAAAAACAAAGACCTTAATAAAAAAATAACATGACATCAATTCGGTAATCTATTGCGTATTTCGCGTTTAAAGATGTTAAAACTAAGAAAAAAAAATGTCCACAGATCTTAAGTTATTTACACTTCTGCACATACAGTGGGTGATCAAATTATGAGAGCCACCTAGCAAAATTCAATGTTTTGCGGGAAGGGTATATAATTGAACTGTATAATATATTAATGTGTTTGTTTCCATTTGACTGTCTTGTTACACTTTATGAAAGTGCAATAAATAGTCTGACAATAGTGGCAACACCTAGGGGTGGCAATGCGTGACTCAGACGCCATTGTTTATCAGTGCTGCCCAGCCTAACTTGCAACTCGTGTGCCTATTATTATGTATTCTTAGTGTTAAGAGTTTTAATAAACTTTGAGAGTTTTCATTGCTCTCTAGTGATAATCTGACAGTCCTATACCTACTATTTTTTGTGAATTTAGTAAACATTGCACTTTCGTTACACTAGTGGTACCAGAACATCATGGGAAAATATAAAGACATCTCACTAAGAAAAATAGCAGAAATAAAAACTTTATTTTTAAACACTAATCACTAACAGAAACAGCATCCCTTTCTAAAGTTTCAAAGGAAACTCTGGACCGTATAAAAAACCCTTACATACTATTAGTAAACAAAACGTAAAATTTTCTGAGGTGGCTCTAATAATTTGATCACCCACTGTAGTTTTTGTCGGACAATATAAATTATGTTGTGAATTAGGCACCGAAATATGATAAGTTACACCTGAACGTGACACAGCTCGTGGTACATTAAAGTCTATAAGACTAACAGCCGGTTTCCGAAACGTTATTCAAATCTCCGATCATATAATCGAGCTGTTAGATTTGATCAACTGTTAACCAGTGACCGGTTTCTGAAACGTTAATCATCTTAAAATTACATGATCCTAGTAAATCGATTATCTGACATACGATTTGGTATCGATACTGTCACAATCGGCTGTCATCCTTCAATATTTCAAATATTATTAGCCACTAACCAAGGTTCATAAATAAGACAGGTTGCATGGTAACTTTCCACCAATCAGCGTCGAGAATCCAATGGCGGCAGTGACGTTACCCAGAATGCTGCATTCAAATTCATTCACTTCACTCATTGAAATGAACTCGGAAAGTAGGAATGTATTGAAAATGTGTATATTTAAAAAAAAATACGTTTGGATTTTTAATGACTATTTATTTCATATATTCTTTAACCCGCCGTTACACGCGTCTTCTATAGTGACGTGGTTGCACACGTATGAGCGTCGCCCTCACCTACACCAATTCGACTTATTTCGAGGAAGAAGGAATGTCAACCTGTATAAATATAAAATGGGTTGTACTCACATATCATGGAATGTCTCGTAAACCAATTTTTTTTATTAATTTAACAAAACAAAAGCAAAAATAATATGATAATAGGCAAAAGAAATATTCAATACACAAATGAAAAGTTTTAAACACAACATCTAAAGATAATAAATACATCTATTCAGATCTTGAATGGGTTGCATGTGAGAGTTCATTTTAAATGAAGTAAAAGTCAGACTTACTCTCAATCTTTATTATAACTTCCGACGACCGGTTTCGCTCTTTAAACTTTGTAGAGCATCTTCAGGTCAAAGGTAACAAGTTACAAAATGCTACAAATAAAAACCAGAATTAGAACATTGTCTGGTTGTAAAAGATGCTAAAGATCCATATGATCAAGCCAATGTTGAATAACATACATAAAAGTAGCGAAATAGCATACCAATGCACATGAAAGCATTCTTGGGGGTGGTGATACAAAACTTCCCTCAAACGCGACAACATGCGCAGAAGTATGCTATACATAATCATGCAATCATAACGTGTCGTACTTACATTCGGATACAAGGTGCCATCAACTCAGTTTTCATTATCATGATGTTTCTTTTAAAGTTATGTTAACGGGATATGGTGGAATAGACGGGCGATGCAGCAAAGGTAAACAAATCTATGGGAATTAGGAGTTCTTGAGGGTGATGAGATAATTGGTGGAAGTTAACCAGCAAATCTGTGTCTGTTGTTATGTTTGTGTAAATCAAATTAGTGAATGACTTTTTACAATTTTAATGTGTGCTGATTTTAAAGGTTTTATTTTATTTTATTTTATTTTAATTTTATCTATATTTATATGTATATTAAAGAATTCTATTTATTATTAATGTAAGATTGACAACGTTTGGATCGTAAATGTATTGAGTAATTATTGTGTATGTTAGAATTTGATTGTGCAGTTGTAAAAAGATTATTTTAAGGTCAAAACCAGATCTGTGACGTGTACTGCTTGTGTGGGAATTGTTCTAATAAGAGGAGTAGGGTGATCGAAAGTTTATTAATTGTAGTTAAAATGCCATATTGGTAGTCAAATAATAAAATAATAAATAGCAATACAAAAGGTGGATTTAAATTAAATTAAAAATTAAAACAGCAATGCAGGCAAACAAAACATTACAATTTTATTGGTGGAGAATTGGAATAGAAATTTAATTGAAATATAATTGTAATAGGAAGTAATTGTTTGTGAACAGCAACTATGTTATAAGTGATGTAAGCTATGGATAGATATTAATAAACTATTGAACCAGAGAATGGAAATTGGTAGTAAATTATACTTTCTTGGTATACCTACATTGTGCTATAAAATTTGTCAATAAATAAATACTTGCTAGTTATGTAAATTCACCTCACATAGAAACACACAGGACAAAGGACGATACAACAAAAAGAGGGATTGTTTAGTTCTGGAGCACTACATTTGATTATTTTACTACATTTACTTTTTAATTTCTTAAAATCTTTCTTCAGGTGTCAGTTTTTTAATTTTGTGTTTTTTATTTATAAATTATTGAGGGAATTATGAAGTATGAAGTGTCAGAACAAGCTAGGTTAGTTGTCTAATTCTTCTTCTCCATCATGTGTTGAGGGTTGCCAACATTCTGTTTCAAATATTCATGAAGTAATACATTATACAACCACGTTAGTATTGCTGATTCTAAATGTGAATTTAAT
The DNA here is from genome assembly GCF_917563875.1 of Diabrotica virgifera virgifera. NCBI lineage: Eukaryota > Metazoa > Arthropoda > Insecta > Coleoptera > Chrysomelidae > Diabrotica > Diabrotica virgifera. The sequence goes on along the minus strand of NC_065451.1, from coordinate 130,896,511 downwards.
ATAATATTACAACCACAAGCAATATACATTAACTCCATTAGAACCATCAACCAAACAAACATGCTGTAATGAAGTAACAGATGATTCAAATTTGACAAATTAGACCAATTACCATGTCATGGTATGTTATAGTTGGTAACTCTAATTTTAAATTTGTAGAAATTCGAAAAAACGAAACCAGACTCGTTGAGAAATGATAACTGGAATGAAATAAATAAGTAATTTAATTAAACATGAATAACAAATAAAATTAAATGATGAAGGGAACATTAAACTGTAGTTGTAAATAAGTTAAAGAATAACTAAGAAATTGTAAATTAAAAGAGAGAGTGAGAGAGAAAACCGGATTGTAAATGAAAGATAAAGAGAAAAGAAAGAAATGTGGAGTTATCACGACCGTCAACAGGTGTTCATTTGGTAACCCTTGTCTATGACGTTGACAAATCAGCGTGTTAAGGAACCGGAAGTATAACTAATTCTAGTGGAAGGGCACAAGTTTGTATTATTTAAATGCAAATGTACTTTAACAATACCCTTTTTGATAAAAGATTTTCAACTGTTCAGATCTATTACGAATCACCTATCGACGACCTCGTGGTAAGTCCAATTTCAAATTTATTACAAAAAGTGATGTTAGTAGATCTTAGTACGTGTATCAACTGTGTGAAGGCGTTATTCGAAATTCCTCACAATAACTTGATTTTAGATTGTTTAAGAACATATTGCCGGTTTTGTAAAATAGTCTGAATAGTAAAAATTATCAGAAACTCAGAAAATTTGGGAGTGTACGATTATGGACGCTCATATTAATAATCTCAAATAATTATTGTTAAAACAATTGGTGATATAACTCAACATAGTGTTGTATAAATTAATTCAGATATAAATTTTTGGAGTGTGTGTTGTAATGGATCAAATTCTGTATTAAGTTTTGTGCAAACGGATGCAATTGCTGTGGGTTAATAAACAAGCTTAGCTGTCATACCAGAATTTTCTGACTTTTTTTAAAAAATAGTTTTAGATACCATTGAGTGGGGTGTGAATTTTGTCCACCACGTGGCTAGATGTTTGGTAAACCAATAGAAGGCGGTACTATTCTACGGGAGAGGATTTGTAACCGATTATATACAAGATTATGGATGATACTGATGTGAGTATCAAAAGGATATGAGAACTAAACTGTGATTGATGGGGTTATTGGAGAATTGAGAACTATTAAGGTGAGCTAATTAAATTAGTATTATAATGTGTAGTATGTGAAAGTCCTTATAAATTGAATTAAAATTGAAAAAGAATAGAAAATGAAATGAAACTGAAACTATTGTCTACAGTACCGGTTTAATATAGTAATTCAAGTGTATAAAAACAAGGCTACTGCAATTTTTGGTTTTACAAAATGATGGACTATTGTTTAGATATTAATAGTAAAAAGTATTTTGAAGATTCTCAATTCAGAATCTCAAAACAATTTTTCAAAAATAACTATGTTAAGTGTTATGTTATGCAATGAATTAAATTGTTTTTTTGACTTTTGAAAAGTAATGTGGTATTGTTTAGAAATTTTAACAAATTTTATTTTGAAGACTCCAAGTCTGGATCCTCAAAATAATCACAAACGACTAAGCTGCGTGTTTGATAGAAAATTCAATATATTATAAAAATGTTTCAAAATTATTCAAAACTCACAATTATTTTAAAGTTAAATTAAAACAGAGTAGGCAGGGATAAATTCTAATTCTAATTGTGCATTTAATGTATGTGAATCAGGGTCTTTAAGAGATCGTAATATTTCTAAGTGTTCCAGGTTGTTCAGAATGAAACCTCGGTTACTGATGTGGAGGATATTGAAATCAGTGTTTGGGTCAAATGTATGGTTAGAGTTGCGGATATGCTGAGAAAAGTGTGATTGGCCAGATGATGGGCGTTCTATGTATCTAAGGTGTTCTTTCAGCCTAATGTTGAATGACCGATACGTCCTACCAACGTAACAGGAGCTACAGGTATGACAGTTCAGCTTGTAAATTCCACTACGCTCAGATTTGTCACGAATGTCCTTGTTATTAAGGAAAACCAAACCTAAATTTGATATTGTTTTAAATGAAATGTTACAGTAGTTTTTGAACAGTTTAGCAAGTTTATATGAGAACTGACCTGTGAATGACAGCGATCTATATGGCTTTGGTTCTACTTCAGCCATTGTAGGTTGTGTATAGACTTGATATTCTAGAAGTCTATTCGTCTTTTTATGAAGTAATTTATTCAGTAAGTTAACGTTATAACCATTATTAACTGCAATCTGTTGGATAATTTTTAATTCTTTATTAAATGAGGTGGATGTTAATGGAATAGAGGTAAGACGATTGATGTAACTGTAAAAGGCTGCTAATTTATGTTGTATTGGGTGATGTGAATCTGCTGGTATAATTGTGCCTGTATGGGTAGGTTTCCTAAATATACCAAAGTCAATCGTTCCATTTCTGAGCGTTAAAGTAAGATCTAAGAAATTTAAACTATTTGAATCATCTTGAATCTCTAATGTAAATTTAATAGAATGATGTAGTGTGTTAAGGTAATCCATAAAATTGTGAAGGGTGTCAATAGTACCATTCCAAACTATTATAGTATCATCCACATATCTCGAGTAAAATTTGATGTAATCTGTGAAAGGATTGTTCTTCATTATTTTATTAGATTCAATATCATTCAATAATATGTCCGCTAGTATTGGGGACAGTGGAGAGCCCATAGCAAGTCCATCCGGTTGAACATATGTAATGTTATTGAAATTAAAGAAATTCTGGCTCAGACATAAATTCAACAGCTCTGTGTACTCTATAATTTGACCCGGTGTATAGTTGTTATTCCATAAATCTAAAGCAATGATATTGATCACTTCTTGTATAGGTATATTAGTGAATAAGTTAGTTATGTCAAGTGAAATAAGTATGTCTTCGTTACTAAGTTTGACTTTTGTTATTTTGTTAGTTAAGTTTAAATTGTTAGAGGTAACATAATCAAATTTGCCGTTATATAAAGTTTTCAGAAATTTATTCAAATGTGTAGCTAGAGAGTAAGTTGGAGAATTAGTGAAAGAAACAACTGGTCTGATAGGTATATTTTCATAGATGTCGGTTTTATGAATTTTCATTAGTCCATAGAGTCTAGGTATAATTGTTTTAGTCGGTAGAAGTTTCTTTTTGGTAACAGTATCAAAGATTTCAGTTATGTTATTAATGGAAGTTCTAACTTTTGTTTTAAAGGTATTAATGTTAATTGATTTTGTAATAAATTTGTTGTCACTGATGAATTTAGTAACTTTTTGTTGGTAATCTTGGGTAGTTAAGATAACTACTGTGCTACCTTTATCTGCTTTGGTGACGGTTAGGTTGTGTTCATCAATCTTTTGTTCTATAGACTTGATAGTGTCTTTAACTTCCATACTATATCTGTTGTTATTGCCATTTCTGTTTGAATTTATATTATTTAATTCTTTTTTGAGCATGACTTTGACATTATTCCTAATTTCTTCTGTATTATCTAAAGGTATTGATTGCAAAATACTCTCACACTCTACTCCAAGTAACTCTAGATTTTTAAGGTGTTGTTTTCTTGAATTTAGGGGGGGGGGTTAAATTTAAATCCCTTTTGTAGTAGAGATATTTCATCATTAGAAAAAACTACACCGGAATAGTTGATAAAAGGTGTATAGAAATTGTGTTGTACAGAGCTATTGAAGATATCGTCTGGGTCAGAAGAAATAGATGAATTAATACTATGAATTTGATCACCTGGTTCATTCAGACTATTATCAATGGTGGTATGAGAAAGTTGTTCTGAATTATACAAATTTGAATTTGTAAAAATACTAGTAGAATGACGAATTGATAAGTCCGAATTATCATTATTATCACTCAAAGAATTATTACTGTTATTGTTAACATGGTGCATGTTATTATCAGATTGTAAATGATATGTTCGGGTATATAAAATTCTATTATTGTTGTCCCTATGTGTTGTAAACTTGAGTCTATCGATTTTGTTTTCAAGCTTTTTATACTGTTTACACCTAAGAAAATTAATTGTACCGTGCAAACTGCGCATCCACTCGTCGAACTCCAACGTTGTCAGTTTTTTATTTAAATTGTTGTATATTGTCTTCAATTGTATGTCGATAGTATAGATTTTTTGGTAAAGTTTCCTAATCTCGTCCCTGATGATGGATCTACCCAGCATGTTAATTTGTTTAATCCTAGCTGCATTAAAGTTGAATTCCCTGAGTCTTCCCTTGGCATAACTTGGTAACAGGTTGAGCCGTAAGCATTGGTTGTTGAAATAGATCTGTGATTTTTGTAGCATTTTTTTGATGTTAAGTTCCTTGTACCGATGTTGCAAAATTGCTAGTCTTGCATTATTCAAATCTTGAATGGGTTGCATGTGAGAGTTCATTTTAAATGAAGTAAAAGTCAGACTTACTCTCAATCTTTATTATAACTTCCGACGACCGGTTTCGCTCTTTAAACTTTGTAGAGCATCTTCAGGTCAAAGGTAACAAGTTACAAAATGCTACAAATAAAAACCAGAATTAGAACATTGTCTGGTTGTAAAAGATGCTAAAGATCCATATGATCAAGCCAATGTTGAATAACATACATAAAAGTAGCGAAATAGCATACCAATGCACATGAAAGCATTCTTGGGGGTGGTGATACAAAACTTCCCTCAAACGCGACAACATGCGCAGAAGTATGCTATACATAATCATGCAATCATAACGTGTCGTACTTACATTCGGATACAAGGTGCCATCAACTCAGTTTTCATTATCATGATGTTTCTTTTAAAGTTATGTTAACGGGATATGGTGGAATAGACGGGCGATGCAGCAAAGGTAAACAAATCTATGGGAATTAGGAGTTCTTGAGGGTGATGAGATAATTGGTGGAAGTTAACCAGCAAATCTGTGTCTCTTGTTATGTTTGTGTAAATCAAATTAGTGAATGACTTTTTACAATTTTAATGTGTGCTGATTTTAAAGGTTTTATTTTATTTTATTTTAATTTTATCTATATTTATATGTATATTAAAGAATTCTATTTATTATTAATGTAAGATTGACAACGTTTGGATCGTAAATGTATTGAGTAATTATTGTGTATGTTAGAATTTGATTGTGCAGTTGTAAAAAGATTATTTTAAGGTCAAAACCAGATCTGTGACGTGTACTGCTTGTGTGGGAGCACAAGCATGTCCCACACAAGCAGTACACGTCACAGATCTGGTTTTGACCTTAAAATAATCTTTTTACAACTGCACAATCAAATTCTAACATACACAATAATTACTCAATACATTTACGATCCAAACGTTGTCAATCTTACATTAATAATAAATAGAATTCTTTAATATACATATAAATATAGATAAAATTAAAATAAAATAAAATAAAATAAAACCTTTAAAATCAGCACACATTAAAATTGTAAAAAGTCATTCACTAATTTGATTTACACAAACATAACAACAGACACAGATTTGCTGGTTAACTTCCACCAATTATCTCATCACCCTCAAGAACTCCTAATTCCCATAGATTTGTTTACCTTTGCTGCATCGCCCGTCTATTCCACCATATCCCGTTAACATAACTTTAAAAGAAACATCATGATAATGAAAACTGAGTTGATGGCACCTTGTATCCGAATGTAAGTACGACACGTTATGATTGCATGATTATGTATAGCATACTTCTGCGCATGTTGTCGCGTTTGAGGGAAGTTTTGTATCACCACCCCCAAGAATGCTTTCATGTGCATTGGTATGCTATTTCGCTACTTTTATGTATGTTATTCAACATTGGCTTGATCATATGGATCTTTAGCATCTTTTACAACCAGACAATGTTCTAATTCTGGTTTTTATTTGTAGCATTTTGTAACTTGTTACCTTTGACCTGAAGATGCTCTACAAAGTTTAAAGAGCGAAACCGGTCGTCGGAAGTTATAATAAAGATTGAGAGTAAGTCTGACTTTTACTTCATTCACATCTATTCAGATTCTTCCTCCTCTATTTCCCAACAGGAATTACAGTAGTAATTACATTACATTAAGTTTATGTGTGTTCCTCACAAATTGATCTTCTACAATTTGGCTTGCAGCATTTTGTCTGAGTTTTTCTGTTCTTCTTCTTAGGACAGTATGCCAGTATGCACATTTATTAGATACTTGATTCATTTCTATAGGCTCCGCTTCATCTCGAATTCCCAAATCGTCCCTTATTTGCATTCGTAACAATACAGAGATAGTTCTTATGTTCGCGGCAATTCAATATTAGTATTTTCATAATATTAATATTTTCATAACCTTCGCTGTTTTCTTCATTTTCAATTTCAGCAAACCACTGAAGTAATTGAAAGCTATTTCTTTGTGGCATTTATGTGATTAACTATTAATATTTTTTATTTTGATAACGACGTCCGAGGTGGAATTCGAAATGTTAATAAAATCAATTTTTCAAGTTAAATTTTGGCTTATTTCCCAATTAGAATAGGTAAAATTAAAAATGGGTACTTTCTTTTATATATATTTCTATATGCCCTGGGAGGGATTTCAACCCCCAAACCATCCCTCGGTGCGCCACTGTTCCTAACCTTACTTAAACAATAATATATTAATTAAACTTACCCAAATATTAAACAAAAACCTAAAAGTTTCTTTGAAATAACAGAAACGTGATTTCACCGTGATTGCACGCGCAGTGAGGAATTCTCTCACTTGAAGAGGGATGGTCACTTCTTTCAAGTAGCACAGCAAACTGATCGCCTGAAATATTATATAATTTTGTCATACCCTCTCATGGACGATGCTAAAGGCATTCCTGGGTGCTCAAGGTTATCGTATTAGTTAAGACAATTTCATTGGTTATAAACAAATATGGTGAGGTATTCCCTCATGGCGCGTGTAATGGCGGGTTAAAAAATGTGGTAGAGACCTGTAGAGTTACAAAAATCATAGAATATAATTGCAATTAAATATATGCAGTAGAATAGCATTACTACTTAATTAAAGCAGAAGGAGATTCTTTTTTGTGTATATATGGGACTAAATCATTCAAATATCCTAGGTATATTAATAATGGGTTGAACACAATTTACTTTTTTAAATGATTTTGAGTAGGTATATAATAATTTTGAATTGGGGATAATGCATGTAGTACATTATTATAAATTCCTCCTAACATATAAACCATGGTGAAAAAGAGATTCAACTAAAGATTTATGTATCAAAATTAGTAGTTTTTCCCTTAAGTTTAACATAAGAGCATCTGATTACGTTAGGTACTGGATTATAATATCTAAAACTATTAAAACATTATGATTCCATTCAATAGGTACCTGTGAAGTTTTACATTAACAGTAAATTATAAAAAATACAATTTCAGTGCAATAAAGGGAATTTTCCCCATTTTATATATTCATTTAGTTTATAATTGTTTATTCAAACGATCTTTAGATGGCTGCAATATTGGTTATAATTTTACATGAAACAATTACATATAATAGATGTATTATCTATAGACTTAATTAGATATATTGTTCAATAAGTCTAAGCAGATTATAACGTACACATATGATGTAAACTTGATGTGAAGAACCGCAAGAGACATTACAGAACTGTATGTGGAGCCTAATGAAAATGCGAAAGAAATAGGGCTAGCCGTCAACGTATATAAAACTAATTCCCTAATATACAAGTACAAAACCAATGAAACTTATAGAAGTTGACAATATACGACGCTATCATTGAAATAGTAAAACAGGCCACATACCTGGGTGTACAGATAACAGAGGATAGCAGCGAGGAGGAGGAAATACGGAAAAAGATAATGCTTGCTAATCTAACAAAGCATACTTCTCTATGTTGCAGGTGATTGGATCCAAAGATATCCATAGGGAAGTAAGGTATAAAGGAAGAGATGGCTAGACGAAGTGAGAACTGATGCTAAAGAGATGTTAAGGTCAGATAACTGTAAGGGAGCCGACAGGGATAAGGATACTTGAAACGGATGCTGGAGTGAGTCCAGGGCCCGAATTGGGATGTAGCACCATAGGAGAGAGAGAGAGAGAGACTTAATTACACTAATTGTTTTTTCTTCCCACTTGATAAACATTAAATATAAAATAACAATGAAGGTATAATTTCAAAAATTAGGACGACACAAAAACATTTTTAAAGTTTTATTGATAATACAGTTAATTTATAACTTTTTTCATCTTTTTTGCCTTTTTCCTATTTTCATCAGAAGCCTTTTTCCTATTTTCATTGGAAGCATTTTTTCTATTTTCATCGGAAGCCTTTCTCTTTCTTTGCTTCTCTTCCTCTAATTTCATATTGAGAAAATTAATCCGGACAAATATCCTTTGTCTACAGAAAGATTGTACTAACTCCTTTGGTATATCTTGTTAGACCAGTAAGAATCTGTGAAAAAACGTCTATTTTTGGATGTGAGAGGTGGCATTCGGATTTTTGCAGATGAAGTTAGGTGACACCTTCAGTAATAATAATTGACTTATGCTCCTTCTCAAATATGCCCGGAACATTAATAAAAAAATTAAAATATTTAAAAATTTCGAAAACCGTCGATTTTTTTCTGCTTTCTTTGCTTATAACTTTAAAACGATTCGTTTTGGAACAAAGTCGTAGAGAAATAAAATAAAGATAATTAAATTTTGTATGATATACAACTGGTCAAAAATGTCTTAACGTATTACCTTTTCTGCAATATAGCAATAAATACAAAATAAGGGGGCAAAATACGCCTGTTGTTATTCAATGTTTTTAACCACTTTGGTGGCACTTAGAACCTTAGTAATTCACTTAGGAAATTCTTTGTAACATACTTAAACCGTGTACCAAATTTCATTAAAATCGACCTAATAGATTTTGCATAATAAATTTGCAATCTAAATGTTTTTAAAAAAGTTCAAATTTTTTAAAATCTTTCTGAACAAAAAGTAGACCATTTAGAAGTTGGCTAATTTTTTTACATATAAAGAGGTGCTCTACCTATCTAATACACTTTACAGAATTAAAATCGGATTATTTAAGGGGCCTCAGCAATGTTTTAAACTTATAAACAATTTTTTGGCTTATAAACAAATAGCTTTGTTTAATAATAAAAAAATCATTTTTAGCCATGCAAATAATTAAAACCGGTATAATTTGACTTAAACTTTCAAATGCTGTCAGCAGAATTACTATTTTATTTTTTAATCAAAAGTTATTCGCGTTCAAAAATTTAAATTTTTCGATTTTTTGATAGTTTCACTGCGTTTATCTCGAAAACTATGCATCCTACGAAAAAACTTGTAAGAACATTTTTTGCTTAGAATTACCCAAGAAATACAAAAAAATGTTTTATTTTGCGAAAAATCGATGTTATGTAATTCCTCAAGTTCTTTGTTTATAATAATCTTATCGACATCCGGATCAACTGTTACCCAAAAAAATCGTGTTCTACGGGCCAAAAAATACATAAAAATCTTGGGTAAGTCCATCTAAATAAAGGAGCGCGTAGCACCCCCTCCTGGCACTAATTTGTTCATAAGCCAAAAAATTGTTTATAACTTTATAACATTGTTGAGGCTGCTTAAATAATCCGATTTGAATTCTGTAAAGTGCATTAGACAGGTGGAGTGCTTCTTTATATGTAAAAAAATGACAAATCTTTGTATGTTCTAGTTTTTGTTGTGCAAGATTTTAAAAATTTTTAATTTTTTAAAAAAAGTTTGATTGCAAAATTATTATTCAAAATCTAGTAAGTCAATTTAATGAAATTTGGTGTACGCTTTTAGCACATTACAAAAAATTTCTAAGCGAATTAGGAAGATTCCAAGTGTAACCTAAGTGATGGAAAATCATTGAATAATGACAGGCTTGTTTTGCCCCCTTATTTTATATTTATTGCTATTTTGCAGCAAGGGTGATAAACTAAGACGTTTTTAACCAATCGCATCTGATAGAAAATTTAATTATCTTTGTTTTATTCCTATACGACTTTGTTCCAAAATGAATCGTTTTAAAGTTATAAACAAAAAAAGGAGAAAAAAATCGATGTTATTCGAAATTTTTAAATATTTGAATTTTTTTATTAATGTTCCGGGCATATTTGAGAAGGAGCATAAATCAATTATTATTAATGAAGTTATCACCTAACTTTATCCGCAAAAATCTGAATGCCACCTCTCACATCCACCTAAAAACAGATCCTTACTGGTCTATGTACATTTTGAGCACTTGCACACTTGCTGATCCATTGCTTCTGAATTTGTACATTTTTTGGAAATGTAAAAAACATTAAATTCCTTCCATCCTCTTTGGACTTTTTTGAGTTGCTTTTGCAGATTGCTGCACTGCAAATATTTCCACCAGTCATCTGAATCAATAAAAAAATTTGAATTAATTTATGTTAAACATTTTCCTGCATTAATCCCAATCTTACCTTTACTATACAATACTGCAGAAAGAAAATCCAGTAAGTAAGTAGGTACTTAACACAACCACATTAAAATGTATCTTAACAATTGTAAAAGAGTTTTGGGTTTAAGTTATTATACTAAAAACACTTAATGATATCTATAGATACATTATATCTCAAGATATAAACACAAATTAAAACACTAACGATATTCAATAACAAAATATAGCCTCCAAACCACGTATCCTATTATGTTTACAAACAATTCGTAAAATTGATCGTCTGGGTGACGTCACGAAGACAATATTTCATTTGTCATTGTCAAAGTTACCATACAACCTATGGTATAGGGACCTTGGCCACTAACCAAACTTTTATCAAAGCTTAACCAAACTTTTATCAAAGCTTTTATTATCTAAAATTTGATAACAGATAACGTGAAGTTTATTATTAATAATAATGAGCAATATAGAAAAAGTAGAAAAGAAAGAGCGTAGAAAAAATTATACAGAGAGAGAGAGAGAAATGTTTGGTGTTAGGCATAATTGAAAAGTAAGTATAAAATTATAGTACATTTTAGAAGAAATATTTAATGCTATTGTTTTTAGAACCAAACATATAATTGAAAACAAAACCACAAATGCTGCATGGACAAACGAAAAAAATGCAGCCTGGGAAAAAGTTACATTAGAATTTAATGCCAGCTCCGAATCTCCCATAACTGCAAAGCAGTTGACCACGGCGTATTTGAATTTAAAAAGAGTAACTCGTCAAAATCTAGCAAATGAAAATGTAAGTGTAAAAATATTTCCATTTATTTACAGATAAATTAATTAATTACATTTAAGATTAAAAAATATACTGACCAAAAGGTTTTGAAACAGCTAAAGAAGGATTAGATGGCAGATAAAGTAGGTGTACTTAAATTTAATGCATGTGTTACACCATGTCAATAAAATTACACTAGTTCTGAGTGGGATGTTTCTATAAAAATGTAGTCCATTGAAATTCATTTGATATAGCCCACCTAGTTAGTGTTAAGGATAGACATTATACCACAATCACAAACAAGATTCACTAGAAATAAACCAACCAAGATACGTTAAATATTACAATTAGCACTTCTGAATCATGATTTAAAATATATAAACTTTGTAAATCATTTGGGATTTACAATGTAAATCATGATTCAGAAGTGCTCCTTGTAACAGTTAACGTGTCTTGGTCTGTTTATTTCTAGTGCATCTTGATTGTAAATATAGTATAGTATTTCTTAATCAGTAATGAACTAATAAATGGTGAATTCTTTTCAGAAAGATATACTTGCAACAGGCGGTGGAACATTTAAGCCCCGTTTAACAGAGGTAGGCGCGCAAATGTTGGGTTTGATTGGGAACCAAATCCAGCCTTTACCGAACAGTTGCGACATTGCATCTTCTTACTTTGCATGTTTTAAGTCCTTATTTTATTCAATTTTATAAATAAAGGTAACTAATCTATATTCACAATCAAGATTCAGTAGAAGTAAACAAACCGAGAGACGTTAACTGTTACAAGGAGCACTCCTGAATCATGATTTACCATGTATACACATTTTAAATCACATTGTGTCTGGTACATATAAAACAAAACTTATTTAGTATCAACTCATAATTAAAAGTTTTTATAAAATATCCTAGTGCTTCTAATAATTTGGCCAAGGACTGTAAGAAGAAAAATCATAAAAACAAACTTAATATCCCATAGTTTTATTGCTAAATAACAACTATAACTTAAATATTCCTATTTACTAACATTTCAAGAGCGTTGGCTATTCTTTCCTGTGAATTGGCTATTCTTTCCTGTGAATTGGCCATTTTCTCAATATTTGAGTTTATTTGATTTAACACAAGAAGTGTTTCCTTGTGCATATCTGTCAGATTTGTTGAAGGTATCTGTATTTTGTAACTGTGTTTTGGTGGCACTGGTGCACCCCCATTTCCCTTTTTTGGGAGTAGATGCTTGTAATTGTAATGGTGAAACCGAAATCTTATACAATTTACTATTTTATTGGGAAATAAGCCACAATTTAATTTAAAAATGAAATTTATCACTTCTCTTAGTAATATTTACTTACTAAATGTTTTAGTATCATCAACTGAGATTTATGTTGTAATCTAATAGTCAAAATTATGTAAATATAGGTATCTATGTACTCATTATGTACATTTTAACAAAGTATAAATATCAGATTACAAAATAAGTAATTTTAGTTAAAGAAACCCAAATATAATAAAGATTCTAGAGTTACAGTCTCTGCTATCAAAACATTAAACAATACATATGGCCTTGGTAAGACTATACATTATATTATATTCATATTGGTATAATATGTAGATGATTTTATTATGTAAATATTCTAAAATTTTAGTATTAAAATAATAAAAATTTTCTTTTTGATGATGTGCAAATGGTTTTTAATCATATAACATTGACATCTTCGTGCATTATCATTAACCAACATAAATATACCATATATCAGCTCACTTATACACAGAACTTATAAACAGAAAGGACTCTTCAAATGTTAATAAATGTCTGAATAAAACTTACTAGCAAGCAAGAAATACTGGGAAAATAAATTTCCAGGTTTAGGAAACCTGATACACATAATAAACTTTAATCAGTTAAAATTTTAAAATATCCAGAACACACTCATGGCCATCTTCATACCGACTGGAATTTATGAAGCAACAATATAATATGAATATTATAATATTCCTGGAACTACATACATACAACGGGATATCATACACTTCAAAACATGGTTTCTTTAGTAGGTAGGATCCGCATGAAAGAACCTGAGTGCATGCACAGTACGATTCTGAATCAGTTCAAGATTATGCTGGAACAAACCATTATTTATTTTCAAGTATATTCAAATGGGAAATAAGCCACAATTTTACCTAAAAATGATTTTATTAACGTTTCGACGCCCAAGTCGGGTGTCGTTGTCAAAATACAAAATAACACTAAATAAATAAAAATGTTGCTTAGTAAAAAATTCTTCTAATAATTTATTTAATCTGACTCATTTATATCGGCAATTCAGACACGTATTATACATTTTAAAGTAGACGACTTTAAAATGATATTGCCAATATTGATGAGTTGCGTTCCTGGGACGACTTTACTAAAAGATAGTTCATTCGATTACATGAAATCAATCCCAACTCAAGAATATCCGCCACAAAAAATCATAGCATGTGATCTGTCTTTAAAAAGACAACCAAATGCAACGGTGGCACTGAAATTCTCGCGTTAGAGATTCCATAGTAAATCACGAGGGAAAACCAGGAAAAACCTCGTGATACTATCCCGACATCGTAAGTATTTGGGTTTACATTTAGTTTACTCTCAAAACTAATACCAAATTCTGACTTGATATTTTAAATATTAAAAATTCCCAGGAACGCAACTCATCAATATTGGCAATATCATTTTAAAGTCGTCTACTTTAAAATGTATAATACGTGTCTGAATTGCCGATATAAATGAGTCAGATTAAATAAATTATTAGAAGAGTTTTTTACTAAGCAACAACATTTTTATTTATTTAGTATTATTTTGTATTTTGACAACGACACCCGACTTGGGCGTCGAAACGTTAATAAAATCATTTTTAGGTAAAATTGTGGCTTATTTCCCATTTGAATATACTTGATTATAAAAATGCCACAAGAAAATAGTTTCAGAACAACATTATTTATTTTCAACTTAAATTTTTGCTTATTTTCTAATAAAATAGTAAATTATATTTACAAAAACTTGGATTTTTCTTGCATTTCTTTCTGTCATTGTCCATGCCTCACTCCTATATAGTAGTACTGATGCTTGAGAGGATTCCAAAAGCCAGTTTATACTTTCCCTTTTTCATGTTTGTTTGCCTGGACTCCACCTATTGCATTAATTATACTGCCAAGATAGCAGAATTCTTTAACCTGTTTTAGTTCTTCTTGTTTGCCATGTCTTTTAGTGTTAATTTTAAGAACAACTTCAGCCGACTTTCCATCCAGCTTCCTTACCTTGTTCCTGATGTTATCTATTGTATGTGATACCAAGCAGATATCATCTGCATATTCCGTATCCCAATGTTGGGTTTAATTGGCAACCAAATCCAACCTTTATCTAACAGTTGCAACAGTGCATCTGCTTACTTTAAATGTGGTGACTCACTTTTATTCAATTATTTAAATAAAGGTAGCTCATTGTAAATTAAGTAATTAAATTTTAAATTTATTTAAAACAATTGATATTTTTTATAGCTACACAAGATGTTGAAGTGGAGGTTAATGACTACACCGAAATGGACAATAGGGATGTGTCTATAAATCAATGCTCCACTGTAGTGTACACAGTGGGCAATCTACCATCTACATCCACATCTGCTGTACCATCCACTTATGCTGTACCATCCACATCAGCTGTACTGTACACAGTGGGCAATCTACCATCTACATCCACATCTGCTGTACCATCCACTTATGATGTACTATCCACATCAGCTGTTTCATGTATATCGGCTGGACCACCTACAAATGCTATGCGGCGCAATACAAAGAAAAGAGGTCACCTAAAAGAAAAAAGAAAAAATTAGGAAGTGAGAGTTTAAAACGACTGTTTTATAAAAAAAATTCGAATGTGCAGTGATAGAAAAGGGCGGCAAATTATTTGAAAAACGAAGTAAATTAATTCATCTTAATGAATTAAAAAAACAAGAACTTCTAGAATTAGAACTAAAAATAAAAAAAATAGAATACGCTAAATTAAATAGTCAAAATGCTGAAAATTAGTAAAAATTAGAATATAAAAAATAAATAATAATAGTATTAAAACAAAATGTGTTTTCAATGTTTATGTACCCACTTATTAAAATGAGTTGCTACTAGAGATGAACGTACAGTTGCATTCTCATTTCTTCCAGCAATCTCATGCATCTCCTCAGGAATAGCAGCTTCAATATCTATCATATCCTCAATATTGTCATTATAATTGAGAGCTATATTATGCAATACAGCACAGGCCACAACAATGTTCATTGCTGTATCTAAGTTTACCTGTAACCCCATAGATAGGCAAGGAAAACGCCTTTTTAAAACTCCAAAACACCTTTCTATAGGATTTCTTGTGGCTACCTGTGCTCTATTGTAGGCTTCCTCACCATTTGTTCTGGGCTGCAAAAATGGAGTCAAAAGGTAAGTTCGACATGGGTATCCACTATCTCCCAAGAGAAAGTCATTCCCATACACACCATTCTCAAAATCAGCACGTATGTGGCTATCGTTGAAAATAGTTGTGTCATGCACAGAACCAGGCCATCTACAAATGATATCTTGAATCCTCAGCTGTGCATCACATACAGCTTGAGTATTTAAAGAAAAGTATCCTTTCCTATTCCTGAACAGTTCTGCTCTTGGACCTCCAACTGACTGATATTTGATGTGTGTACAATCAACAGCACATATCACGTTGGGAAAATTAGCCAATGCGTAAAATCCAGATTTAACACGCAGGCGCTCCTCTGCTGTTGCTGGCATCTTTATAAAAACTGGCCTAACCTGGCTATAGCAAGAGATATTCTCTTGATGATGCGACATGCTGTTGATTTGTGCACTCTCCCATTATCAGCTACAGTCACTTGGAACCCTCCAGTAGCATAAAAGTTGATTGTCAGTAGGATCTGCTCAATGGCATTAATAGATTTGTTTCTTTTGGTTGTTGGTTCTATACCATCTATTAGTCCCACTAATTCTGCCACAACTTCTTTGGATACACTGTATCGTTGCTTGAATTCACTATCACTGTAGTGTGTCATAGGATTCATCCTGGTTCTGTGATTAACCCTGGGGACGACATTTTCCTCCTCGCTCGACAATGAAAGGTCAGAAATATCAGAGATGTCCATGTTCTGCAAGTTAAATAAATATCTTATTAGATATTATATTTACAATTATTTCTTCCAGAAAAAAGTCTTATTTTTATTGAATAATATGACTTACCTTATTTACAGATCTATTTTGTAACCTGGGTAATTGTTACTTACAGTATATATTTAATTTTAAAAATCTAAATTACAATTAAGTAACTAATAATTATGATTAAAAACTAAAAAACTCTACTTAATAACTCTATTTAATATCTTAAAAAACGATTTATTACCTAAAAACTCTATTGAATAACTAAAAACAACTCTTTATAAAATCTAACAGCCCTTTAATCAACCAATAACCTCAAATTAGGTGACAGTTCCTTTTGGTCGCCGTGTGACATGCGAATTTGGTTAATTAGCGTTTCGGAAACTCAAACACTTTGATCGGCTGTTAACTAACGATTAATCGTTTGTTAAATCATATGATCGACTGTTATTGAACTCCAGTTTAACTGGTGTTATTGAAACTCAAAATGCATTTGATCAACGATTAACCATCGATTACATAATTTTTGAGATGATCATCCTTTCGGAAACCGGCTGTAAGCAAAGCATCGCTATTAATTAGGCCATTGACAATTTTGAAGATGATTATTAGGGCGTTTATTTCACGCTGCTTACGCAGTGAATGGAATCCAAACTCAAAGGAGTAAATTATAGCTGTAGCCTCTAACAGGATATCTGTTATATTTTTTGAGGTAACAATATCTTAAGAATCTTTTTTGAACAGATTCAAGATTAGAAACAAGTTCTGCATGATTAGGATTCCATACCACGCTGCAGTAATTAGGTTTACTACTAACTAGTCCAAAATATAAACTACGCAAAGCTTCAACAAACGTTACATCTCTGCAGCTTCTAATAATATATCCTAAAGATTTGGTTGCTTTAGAGACCACGGTATTAATATGAGTTGAGAATGTTAATTTACTGTCAAATATAACACCAAGATTATTAAACTCTGAGGTAGAAGACAGTAAAATGTTGTTGACCTTATACTCGAAATGTATGTTATTGATCTTTCGGGTATAGGACATTACTTTACATTTCTCTATATTTAAGGATAGTTGATTATTGAAACACCATTCATTAATGGCAGAGATATCCTGTTGAAGTTTAACGCAGTCGGAAATATGGTTAATTTTGCGAAATATTTTCATATCGTCCGCATACAACAGTGTTTCAGAGTCTACGATGGAGCAGATATAATTAACAAAAAGGAGAAATAATAAGGGACCAATATTTGATCCCTGAAGTACTCCAGACGTGGCAACAAAACGAAAAGATCAAAAGCGTGATATTCTACGAACAAACTCATATCAGTTAAATATGATTTCAGTAATATTTGAAAGTTATTGAAAATTCCAAACTGATCCAATTTTGTTAGCAATTTATTGTGTGAGACTCGGTCAAATGCTTTACTGAAATCAGTGTATATGACGTCCACCTGTTGTCTTGAATCTAAAGCTGACGAAACATATTCTGTAAATATACAAAGATTTGTTGCCGTACTCCGACCTTTCACAAAACCATGTTGAATGCTGGTAATCAAACAATGCACATGAGCATACAAGTAATCTGTCAAGATAATTTCGAACAATTTAGAGAATGCTGATATAAGAGCGATAGGTCGATAGTTAGATATATCAGAGTTTGAACCTGATTTAAAAATAGGACAAACTCTTGTATTTTTCCACGCAGATGGAAATGTTGTTGTCTTAAGAATTAGGTTAAAAATTACAACAAGTGGTTCTATGAATGACTCGACGCGACTTTAAGTATCGAAACAGGAAAATTATCAGGACCACAGGAAAATTTATTTTTTATTTTCTCTGCACCTTCTATAATATCGTTACTGGTAATTTTACCGATATTAAAGTAAGAACTTGGATTATAATTAAAATCAGATGAAACAGTAGGAGAGCTATTACTATCAGAAATATAAACACTTAAAAGAAGTTTACAAATGCGTTTACTATATCTTGGCTCGTGGTAAACTTATCACTACCGTATTTCATCAGACCAGGTATCCGTGATTTATTATTTTTGGCATCAACAAAGTTCCAAAATTGTCTCGCATCTGACTTAAAAGAATTTTGGGATCTTTCAACAAGATTTTTTATATTCTAGTTGTATTTCTAGTTTAATAAGTTCTTCTGAGATCTTTTGCTCGTTGGAGGTAAAAACAATATTTACTTAGTCTATACATTCTCAGATAATGATGTTTACGTTTAACTTTGGCGATTATTTCAGATGTAAACCATACTGGATATTTTTGAGATCTAGTTGAACTAAGTGGGACACATTTATCTATAATTTCTTGGAGAGACAAACTAAACGAATCTAAAGCAGAATCTACAGCTGAAAAATGTTTTAAATGATTCCAGTCCATTTCGGTTAAAAATTTATTTGTTATATTTTATAAAATTAAGACGTTTCTGATTCGGAACAAAATAAAATTTGACTTCATACGGAAAATAACAAGTTAAAGCAGAATGATGATTATCTATAGCAGCGGTTCTTAATCTTTTTTGCTGACGGAACCCTTTTGGAGAGCAAAATACTTGACGGAACCCTACAATAAAACAATAGTTTTTAAAAGTGTATTTTTTATTTATAAGCATAATCACAATTTAACAGTTACTTATTACTTACTTACATAACAATTTAGTATAATAATAAAATATAATATTAAAAAAGAAAAAATCTAACTAATGGGAGGTATGAAACTGTTTTTTATTTTTCATCAATTGGTTGATATCAGGTTTGATACATGACATTTGAAGTCTCATATCAGGTTCGGCGTCCAGTCTATTGCGGTACATATTTTGTTTTCTTGGCTGCATATGTTGAAAATCCTGTTTCGCACAAATATGTTGTTGGGAACGGGAGAAGAATATTCAGAGCCATTTTGGCAAGCATTTTATATTCATCACGGATTCTGCACCAAAAATCGTTGAGAGGCGTCGTTTTAAACAATGACTCCATAGATGTGTCTGATGACATTTCTGAAAGAGATTCGTATATCTCGTTTGACATATTTTCTTTCGGGCTTTTGGAAGTTGGGTAAAAAAGGATTATGAATCCGTGAATTCAGTTTCATTTTTGTGTTCTGTTCTTCGGGGAAATACTTCTCAAAAGATGCACGCATCGAAGTGAGATATTTGACCAATTCTTCAAATACATCATCTTGGAACATTTCTGAGTCCGCATCGCCAACAAATTCACTGAGTGATGTAAAGCTTTCTATTTCTCTCTTTCTGACGCAAATAATCCAAAAATCTAATTTTCTTTTAAAGGCAGTTATTTTGTTACAGGCCTGGAACACTGTTGTCTGTTTACCTTGCAATGATAAATTTAAATCGTTCAGTTTTTGAAAGATATCCGCCATAAAAGACAGTCGGCACAACCAAGTTTTATCATACAAACGGTCTTTCAAATTAAAAGAAGTATTTGAAAGAAACATTTGTAAGTCGGCTCTAAGTTCAAATAGCCTTGTTAAAGTTTTACCCCGAGACAGCCATCGCACTTCTGTATGGAGCAGCAGTGTTTTATATTTGCTGCCATAATCTTCACACAATAATGAGAACAATCGGGATTGTAGTGGTCGTGATTTGATAAAATTAATTATTTTTATTGCTTCATCCATAACTAATTTAAGATTTGACGGCATTTGCTTCATCGCAAGTGCTTGTCTATGCAGGATACAACGGCTGGAGCTACAATTAGGAGCTTTATTTTTTATTCTTGACACTAGTCCTCCTGTATTACCTGTCATCGCCTTGGCCTCATCTGTACAAATATCAATGCAATCGTTCCAACTGAGATTATTTTCCTCAATAAACATATTCATTTTATTAAAAATTTCCTCTCCGGTTGTGTTAGTGGGCAGCGGTGAACACATAAGCATGTCTTCATCAAAAGAACTTTCATATGGATATCTCACGATAACCAGCAAGATAGCCAGACCAGTGACATCAGTAGACTGATCTATTTGCAAGGCGAATCGTGTTTTTTGTAAACGTGTAACTACCTAGTTCTTGTTTGACATAGCTGGCCAGATCATGAATACCCCGTGAAACAGTATCGTTCGATAGCGGCAAAGTAGAAAGATGGTTTGCGGATTTTTCAGCGAGCATACATTTTGTTATGTCTAACACACATGGTTTTATTAAATTCTCAGCGATATTGTAACGATGTCTCAAAACGCATCCGTTACCAACGCAACCGAACCGACCTGTCACACTATGCGTTTTTACTGGATGCGGTGGAAACTCATCCGGTCAAAACGCATAATGTGGCATCGCACTAAGTCGTGTAGAGTCGTAGATTAGAGGCGAGATCGTCGACGGCTGCGCGCTCACAAGTAGATATTGGCGGTGTCAGGCTAGTAAAATTGTATGAGGCATGTATGAGGTTAATTTAATAACGGGATGCAACTAAGTTCGACCTGTGGTTCGACTACGCCTCGTGAATCGTGCTACGCCGCGTCAGAACAGTCGACCAGAGAGAGGTG
This sequence comes from Diabrotica virgifera virgifera, assembly GCF_917563875.1. Taxonomy (NCBI): domain Eukaryota; kingdom Metazoa; phylum Arthropoda; class Insecta; order Coleoptera; family Chrysomelidae; genus Diabrotica; species Diabrotica virgifera. The sequence continues at coordinate 130,875,554 of NC_065451.1, read as the reverse complement.
TTTTGAATTTTTTTCTTCTAAATTCTCGCGGAACCCCTACAGGGGTATCGCGGAACCCTAGGGTTCCGCGGAACACACTTAGAGTATCGCTGATCTATAGGAACTAAGGCATTGACTTCAGGTGTAACTTCGCGACTAAAAACTAACGGTGTTACAATCAAATCTAATATCTTTCCATTTATATTTTTTATTTTGTTACATTGTACAGAATCTGTATAGTTTAATAGTTGAACAAATCTATTAATTAAAGTAGTTAATTGACTATTATTAACATAATATGCCGCAAGATCTGTTAAATTAAAATCTCCAATCAAAACGACCTCGTGAGTTTCATGGAAAGTTTCAATATAGTCAAAAAAATCAGAATACTCACTAAATGTCACGTTAGGTGGGATATAAACTGTTATAAAGAAGATTGCTTTGCAATTAGTTTTGAAAACTTTATAAAACACATAAAACATACATTTTTTCTCTAGGAAACACTACATTATGTTGTTCTGAATGACACACGTTATTATTTACAGTAAAAATCACTCCTCCTCCAAACTTGCCAAAACTTCGATCTTTACGATAAACTGTGTAGGTGTCTTCAGGAAATAGTTCACCACTGCGTACTCCATCCCGAAGCCAAGATTCTGTGATTGCAATAATGTGATATTGTGATATTAGGACATTTTGAAAAAATATAGTTGTTTTCGAATTTAGACCGCGATAGTTTTAATAATATTACAAAAAGTTTGTCATTATTTTTCGGTGATCCAGTGGATGATACTACAGGTTTTTTGAGACAATAAATGGTAGACTATGTTTGTATTTTATAATCAAATTTGTTTCACCTGCTGCCAAACGATTGCTTAGTTCCTTCTTGAATTTTGAAGTATACTCACGTTGCATAACAGTTTGATCTGACCTCATATATATTCTTATAACAGTATATTGATTTGAGTTTGGTATTTAGCTTTAAAAAATTAGTCACTTGATTACTATCCGGAATCGTAACTTTAATTGGACGACATTTATTTGAGTTGGCTGACGGATGTAGACGTAAACGGCAAACAAGTAAGCCATTTAATTGCGGATTTCGATTTATTGATATAGCTGTAAACATATTTTCAATATAAGCTTGCAAATGAATTTCAGTTTCAGGAACACCAAATATTAAAATACTACTTTCTTTTCTTTTGATTTGGTTCAACTCAGTCGTTATTTTTATCATATCGAAGGAATCCCCTTTTTTGTTTAAGGCAATTAGGCTTGCCTTAATTGTCTGTATTTCGACTTCATGGTCAGTTTTTATTTTTGTTATTTCAGTTTTTAGGTCGTCGATCTTTTTCTCATAGACATCAAGTTTGCTATTTTAAATTTGCACTATACCAGCAGAAACACTATCGACGATGGTTTTAATAAAAGTTTGATCTTGACAAAGTTGTTTAATAGATACGTCGGCCGCTTTTCTTATTTCAAGCTGTTCCCTGGTTAATGGCATTTTTATTTTTTACAAGGAAACGAATCTGATTGTCGAAAAAGAAAAAAATTAAGTGGAAATTTATTAGATATTTTTAACCTTTTTTAGAAGGAGATTGAAAAAGTTCGAATAAAAATATATTAACAACACTTGGTTAATTAACAGTAACACAGCAGGTCAACATACGTGTTCACTCAACGGCGGTCGAACTACTACTGCAACAATTTATATATAGCAACATGTACAAACATACAATGTATATTTAGCAACATACACAAAATAAGACCATGCAACATACATATTTTGCAAAAACAAAAAAATGCAAAACAGAATCAAAACTAGTTCTAGTTTATTGCTGATTTTATTATACATTGACCAATCCATTTTTTGAATAATTCATCGCTAATGCTAAATTTGTGGCAACTGTCATGTTTAAATAATACTTGGCTATTTAAAATGCCGCTTAAACTCTCAGTTGATAAGTTATTTCTTGTTTTAGTTCTGTTTAGATTTACTTTGGAAAATATCTCAATGCTATCCTTCAACATTTGCACTTGAATGTGGCAGACTAACAAACAAAAAAAAAGCAAAGATGGATAAGGTCGGAAACATCGGGGAATCATTACTAGTTTTTACCCAAAAATCTTGCACACTTAAATCTTTGTATTAATTTAAATCAAGATCTCTTAAAGTACCCCATTCACAGTCATTTAATTTATCAATTGTCAAGTTAGGAAAATGGAAGATTAAAGGTCCGAAGCAAGTATGTTTTCTCGATATTACTTCATCTGGTAATATGAGTGGCATATGGTTTAATTTAGCGACAGTTTTATTTGTATCATCGAATCTTTTATAAATCTGTGAACAACCTATCAAAAAGTCTACACACCTCTTTCTGAAATCAAGTAATTCTGCCTCATTTAATCTATGCTTGTTATTATCTATAGCACCTGTTACATAAACGTGTAAATAAATATTTCCTATTTTTTAAAAAATAATGAGGATTTTTGTACCATTCTACATTTTCAATCAAAGATTTATCTAAATAATCCTGAAAGTGTTCTTAAAACAGTTTCACTTCGTTTATATAAAATGTATATTTTAATACTTTCGGATTGCATTTTTAGATTTAATACATCGAATAAAAGGGATAACATAAAGTTTAAAAAAACTTAAGTATAATATAGTATATATAGTATATAATATACAGGGTGTCCCAAAAGTAGTGGAACGGTCGAATATTTCGCGAACTAAACATCGGATCGAAAAACTGAAAAATACGTGTTCAATTATTTTCAAAAATCTATCCAATGACACCAAACACTAACCCCCACTACACCCCCTGGAGGTGGGGTGGGGGTAACTTTAAAATCTCAAATGGAAACCCCCAGTTTTTCTTGCAGATTTTAATTTGTTACATAAAAGTAAGCAACTTTTATTCAAGACATTTTTTCGAACTGTGGATAGATGGCGCTATAATTGGGAAAAATGATTTATCCTGATACCATAGGTAAATTATAGAAACGGTCTAATATCTCACGAAATACACTTCCAAATGAGAAACTAAAAAACAGATTTTTAATCTTTTTCGAAAACCTATCGACTAACACCAAACATGACCCTCCAACCCACCCCCTGAATGTGGGGTGGGGGGTAACTTTAAAATCTTAAATAGCAACCCCCACTTTTTATTGCAGATTCGGATCCGTCATGAAAAATTAAGCAACATTTATTCGAAACATTTTTTAGAATTGTTAATAGATGGCGTCTTAATTGGAAAAATTCGATTTATTAGCGCCATCTATCAGAAATTTTAAAAAATGTTTCGAATAAATGTTGCTTAATTTTTTATGACGAATCCGAATCTGCAATAAAAAGTGGGGGTTGCTATTTAAGATTTTAAAGTTACCCCACATCCAGGGGGTGGGTTGGAGGGTCATGTTTGGTGTTATTCGATAGGTTTTCAAAAAAGATTAAAAATATGTTTTTTGGTTTCTCATTTGGAAGTGTATTTCGTGAGATATTAGACCGTTTCTATAATTTACCTATGGTATCAGGATAAATCGTTTTTCCCAATTATAGCGCCATCTGTCCACAGTTCGAAAAAACGTCTTGAATAAAAGTTGCCTATTTTTAAGCAACGAATCCAAATTTGCAAGAAAAACTGGGGGTGTCCATTTAAGATTTTAAAGTTACCCCCCACCCCACCTCCAGGGGTTGTAGTGGGGATTGGTGTTTGGTGTCATTGGATAGATTTTTAAAAATCATTGAACACGTATTTTTCAGTTTTTCGATCCGATGTTTAGTTCGCGAAATATTCGACCGTTCCACTACTTTTGGGACACTCTATATAAATTTAAAATATTTCGTGCTTGAATGCCTTTTACTACAGACAACCACATTGTTTGAGATGCTTGTAAAATTTTATGAGGTTTTACTGCTACAAATTCCTGAAACTCTCTTTGAAACCCGTACTGTAGATATATGAACATCTCTAGCCATTTGTTCAATATCACCTGATAATTTTTCACAAGAGTAATTAGCACATGAACTAAATGAAGGCCAACGGCGTAACCAGGATGATCCTAAGGGTTACAACTACTGGAGGGTCGCTGGGGCATATGGAATACCCTCTAGACAGGAGGGCGGTTTGGGGGTCTTCCCATTATTTAAAAATTACTGATACTTTTTATTGCGTTTTAAGTGTTCCAAAAGCACTTCTAAATTATTTAAAATTGTACTAATTTTCATTAATTTAAAATTGAGTTTAAGTATGTTTAAGTATGTTAATCAATTAAATGCAATACTTTACACATTGGAAAAATAATAATTAATACCCAAGTTGTAGTTTTGAATAATTCAGGTCGACCATAGTTCGAGCGTTGACTCATCGGATTTGAGGTATTGGCTTATATTATGGGGTCAACGACTATAACTCATCCACCCTTAGTTCCTGGAATTTTTCATAAAATTGAAAAATTACGTAGATTTCTTATTATTATATTATTACTAAAGTGTTGACTTTTTTGATAATATTTAATATCTTCTTTTTTAATGAATTGTATAGCTTGCTCATTAGATTGCGGTCTCATTGCCCGAATTATGTGTCCTAGAGATTTTCGCAAACCTACTAAAAATGTTTTTAATGTTTGTTTGTTAAAGAATTCTCGTTTGTATGTACGTTCCTGATAAGAAAGTGTAAATCGATATAGTTACATATATAATTTAATAAATCTAGCATCTTTTCATGAAATTGATGGTGATTCGTTTGGTTTTCGTTTAAGATTAAGTAGATCTTAATTTAAGCAATTTTCGTCTCTTTGATCAGCAAAATTCAAAATTAATTTATTTTTTATACCATCCCAATCAGTATAACCACTAATCGCAATTATTTATTCAGCTTTTCCTTCTAATTTATTTAATTACCGTTCAATAATAAACAATTTTGAAAGCTATTATGATTCTTTGTATCAAAATAATGTCGGTAAGTTTGATTCAGTTGCATTTATAAATCTATAAAGTTTATTTATATTGCCATCAAAACGATGAATAATGGCTAAACATGCGACATCTAAATGCGAACTTAGGTACAATAATAATCTAACTTAGGTACTTAACTTATAGACAGTAAGGATCTGTTTTTAGGTGGATGTGAAAGGTGGCATTCAGATTTTTGCGGATAAAGTTAGGTGATAACTTCGTTAATAATAATTGATTTATGCTCCTTCTCAAATATGCCCGGAACATTAATAAAAAAATTAAAATATTTAAAAATTTCAAAAAATTTCGTTTTTTTTTCTACTATTTTTGCTTATAACTTTAAAACGATTCATTTTGGAACAAAGTCGTATAGGAATAAAACAAAGATAATTAAATATTCTATCAGATGCGATTGGTTAAAAAGTCTTAATTTATCACCCTGCTGCAAAATAGCAATAAATATAAAATAAGGGGACAAAACAAGCCTGTCCTTATTCAATGATTTTCCATCACTTAGGTTACACTTGGAACCTTCCTAATTCGCTTAGAAAATTTTTGTAATGTGCTAAAACCGTACACCAAATTTTATTAAAATTTACTTACTAGATTTTGAATAATAATTTTGCAGTCTAAACTTTTTTTAAAAAATTAAAATTTTTTAAAATCTTGCACAACAAAAACTAGAACATACAAAGATTTGTCATTTTTTTTACATATAAAGAAGCACTCCACCTATCTAATGCACTTTGCAGAATTGAAATCGGATTGTTTAAGCAGCCTCAGCAATGTTTTAAAGTTATATACAATTTTTTGGTTTATAAACAAATTAGTCCTGCGGCCAGGAGGGGGTGCTACGGGCTCCTTTATTTAGATGGACTTACCCAAGATTTTTATGTATTTTTTAACCCGCAGAACACGATTTTTTTGGGTAACAGTTGATCCGGATGTCGATAAGATTGTTATAAACAAAGAACTTGAGGAATTACATAACATCGATTTTTCGCAAAATAAAACATTTTTTTGTATTTCTTGGGTAATTCTAAGCAAAAAATGTTCTTACAAGTTTTTTCGTAGGATACATAGTTTTCGAGATAAACGCAGTGGAACTTTCAAAAATTCGAAAAATTGCAATTTTTGAACGCGAACAACTTTTGATTAAAAAATAAAATAGCAATTCTGCTGACAGCATTTGAAAGTTTATGTCAAATTATACCGGTTTTAATTATTTGCATTGCTAAAAATTAATTTTTTTATTATTAAAAAAAGCTATTTGTTTATAAGCCGAAAAATTGTTTATAAGTTTAAAACATTGCTGAGGCCCCTTAAATAATCCGATTTTAATTCTGTAAAGTGTATTATCTATGGGATATTAAGTTTGTTTTTATTATTTTCCTTCTTACAGTCCTTGGCCAAATTATTAGAAGCACTAGAATATTATACAAAATGTTTTAATTATGAGTTGATACTAAATAAGTTTTGTTTTATATGTACCAGACACAATGTGATTTAAAATGTGTATGCATGGTAAATCATGATTCAGGAGTGCTCCTTGTAACAGTTAACGTCTCTCGGTTTGTTTACTTCTACTGAATCTTGATTGTGAATATAGATTAGTTACCTTTATTTATAAAATTGAATAAAATAAGGACTTAAAACATGCAAAGTAAGAAGATGCAATGTCGCAACTGTTCGGTAAAGGCTGGATTTGGTTCCCAATCAAACCCAACATTTGCGCGCCTACCTCTGTTAAACGGGGCTTAAATGTTCCACCGCCTGTTGCAAGTATATCTTTCTGAAAAGAATTCACCATTTATTAGTTCATTACTGATTAAGAAATACTATACTATATTTACAATCAAGATGCACTAGAAATAAACAGACCAAGACACGTTAACTGTTACAAGGAGCACTTCTGAATCATGATTTACATTGTAAATCCCAAATGATTTACAAAGTTTATACATTTTAAATCATGATTCAGAAGTGCTAATTGTAATAGTTAACGTATCTTGGTTTATTTCTAGTGCATCTTGTTTGTCATTGTAGTATAATGTCTATCCTTAAAACCAACTAGGTGGGCTATATTAAATGAATTTCAATGGACTACATTTTTATAAAAACATCCCACTCAGAACTAGTGTAATTTTATTGACATGGTGTAACACATGCATTAAATTTAAGTACACCTACTTTATCTGCCATCTAATCCTTCTTTAGCTGTTTCAAAACCTTTTGGTCAGTATATTTTTTAATCTTAAATGTAATTAATTAATTTATCTGTAAATAAATGGAAATATTTTTACACTTACATTTTCATTTGCTAGATTTTGACGAGTTACTCTTTTTAAATTCAAATACGCCGTGGTCAACTGCTTTGCAGTTATGGGAGATTCGGAGCTGGCATTAAATTCTAATGTAACTTTTTCCCAGGCTGCATTTTTTTCGTTTGTCCATGCAGCATTTGTGGTTTTGTTTTCAATTATATGTTTGGTTCTAAAAACAATAGCATTAAATATTTCTTCTAAAATGTACTATAATTTTATACTTACTTTTCAATTATGCCTAACACCAAACATTTCTCTCTCTCTCTCTGTATAATTTTTTCTACGCTCTTTCTTTTCTACTTTTTCTATATTGCTCATTATTATTAATAATAAACTTCACGTTATCTGTTATCAAATTTTAGATAATAAAAGCTTTGATAAAAGTTTGGTTAAGCTTTGATAAAAGTTTGGTTAGTGGCCAAGGTCCCTATACCATAGGTTGTATGGTAACTTTGACAATGACAAATGAAATATTGTCTTCGTGACGTCACCCAGACGATCAATTTTACGAATTGTTTGTAAACATAATAGGATACGTGGTTTGGAGGCTATATTTTGTTATTGAATATCGTTAGTGTTTTAATTTGTGTTTATATCTTGAGATATAATGTATCTATAGATATCATTAAGTGTTTTTAGTATAATAACTTAAACCCAAAACTCTTTTACAATTGTTAAGATACATTTTAATGTGGTTGTGTTAAGTACCTACTTACTTACTGGATTTTCTTTCTGCAGTATTGTATAGTAAAGGTAAGATTGGGATTAATGCAGGAAAATGTTTAACATAAATTAATTCAAATTTTTTTATTGATTCAGATGACTGGTGGAAATATTTGCAGTGCAGCAATCTGCAAAAACAACTCAAAAAAGTCCAAAGAGGATGGAAGGAATTTAATGTTTTTTACATTTCCAAAAAATGTACAAATTCAGAAGCAATGGATCAGCAAGTGTGCAAGTGCTCAAAATGTACATAGACCAGTAAGGATCTGTTTTTAGGTGGATGTGAGAGGTGGCATTCAGATTTTTGCGGATAAAGTTAGGTGATAACTTCATTAATAATAATTGATTTATGCTCCTTCTCAAATATGCCCGGAACATTAATAAAAAAATTCAAATATTTAAAAATTTCGAATAACATCGATTTTTTTCTCCTTTTTTTGTTTATAACTTTAAAACGATTCATTTTGGAACAAAGTCGTATAGGAATAAAACAAAGATAATTAAATTTTCTATCAGATGCGATTGGTTAAAAACGTCTTAGTTTATCACCCTTGCTGCAAAATAGCAATAAATATAAAATAAGGGGGCAAAACAAGCCTGCCATTATTCAATGATTTTCCATCACTTAGGTTACACTTGGAATCTTCCTAATTCGCTTAGAAATTTTTTGTAATGTGCTAAAAGCGTACACCAAATTTCATTAAATTGACTTACTAGATTTTGAATAATAATTTTGCAATCAAACTTTTTTTAAAAAATTAAAAATTTTTAAAATCTTGCACAACAAAAACTAGAACATACAAAGATTTGTCATTTTTTTTACATATAAAGAAGCACTCCACCTGTCTAATGCACTTTACAGAATTCAAATCGGATTATTTAAGCAGCCTCAACAATGTTATAAAGTTATAAACAATTTTTTGGCTTATGAACAAATTAGTGCCAGGAGGGGGTGCTACGCGCTCCTTTATTTAGATGGACTTACCCAAGATTTTTATGTATTTTTTGGCCCGTAGAACACGATTTTTTTGGGTAACAGTTGATCCGGATGTCGATAAGATTATTATAAACAAAGAATTTGAGGAATTACATAACATCGATTTTTCGCAAAATAAAACATTTTTTTGTATTTCTTGGGTAATTCTAAGCAAAAAATGTTCTTACAAGTTTTTTCGTAGGATGCATAGTTTTCGAGATAAACGCAGTGAAACTATCAAAAAATCGAAAAATTTAAATTTTTGAACGCGAATAACTTTTGATTAAAAAATAAAATAGTAATTCTGCTGACAGCATTTGAAAGTTTAAGTCAAATTATACCGGTTTTAATTATTTGCATGGCTAAAAATGATTTTTTTATTATTAAACAAAGCTATTTGTTTATAAGCCAAAAAATTGTTTATAAGTTTAAAACATTGCTGAGGCCCCTTAAATAATCCGATTTTAATTCTGTAAAGTGTATTAGATAGGTAGAGCACCTCTTTATATGTAAAAAAATTAGACAACTTCTAAATGGTCTACTTTTTGTTCAGAAAGATTTTAAAAAACTTGAACTTTTTTAAAAACATTTAGATTGCAAATTTATTATGCAAAATCTATTAGGTTGATTTTAATGAAATTTGGTACACGGTTTAAGTATGTTACAAAGAATTTCCTAAGCGAATTACTAAGGTTCTAAGTGCCACCAAAGTGGTTAAAAACATTGAATAACAACAGGCGTATTTTGCCCCCTTATTTTGTATTTATTGCTATATTGCAGAAAAGATGTTAATATGTTAAGACATTTTTAACCAGTCGTACATCATACAAAATTCAATTATCTGTATTTTATTTCTGTACGACTTTGTTCCAAAACGAATCGTTTTAAAGTTATAAGCAAAGAAAGCAGAAAAGGTCGACGTTTTTCGAAATTTTTAAATATTTTAATTTTTTTATTAATGTTCCGGGCATATTGAAGAAGGAGCATAAGTCAATTATTATTACTGAAGGTGTCATCTAACTTTATCTGCAAAAATCCGAATGCCACCTTTCACATCCAAAAATAGACGTTTTTTCACAGATCCTTACTGGTCTATTAGGTAATCTTCGCGTTTGAAATGAAGTCATTTTTTATTTATTATTTTTCCTTCTTAATTATACAGGGTGAGTCATGAGGAACTGTACATACTCCTACCTCGTATAGAGGCCCCTATGGGGAATAACAAATGACCATTAAAAAGTGTCTGCTCCCATTGTTTAATAATATACAGGGTGAGTTTCGCATTTTGACAGAAATTTATATTCGTCATAATTTTTGAACGGTCATATCGATGTGTCTCTTATTTTGGTCAATCGTTACACTATTACCACCTAATTAACTGATTTATTCAAACTAGAAAAAAATCAGTTCCGGCTTTAAAAAATTAGTTCGTTTGGGTCATAGAAAAAATTTCACCCTGTATACGCTTTTTGAAAACTCTAATATTAATTTTACTAATTAGACAAATAGGCAATTAAAATGACATATTTATTTTGTTCCCTACACGATTACTTAATTTTTTATAAAAAAAATCAAATTTGACTATCTATTAAAAATTTGGTAAAGTGAACCATAGATTTAAAAAAAAATAACTTTTATTACAAAAATTTATTTTTTTAAACAAATATTTGATTTATGTTACCATCCAATCAACTGATTTATTCAAACTAGAAAAAAACAGGTCCGTCTTTAAAAAATTAGTCCGTTTCACCCTGTATACACTTTTTGAAAACTCTAATATGAATTTTAGAAATTAGACAAATAGGCAATTAAAATGGCTTATTAAATTTTCCCCACATGATTACTTAATTTTTTATTAAAAAATCAAATTTGTCTAAATCGCAATTTTACCATAAAAATAAAAAAAATTAAACAACGTTTTTCTTAAAATTAGAAGTTTAATCATTTTTTTTTTCTATAACACGTCTAGATCTAAAACTCCCCATAACACTTCTCTTTGGACTCTATAGTTTAACATAGACGTAATCAAATAGATAAATTTTAAATTTTTTCCATTAATTTTTTCGATTTAACTTTGCAATTCACGAAGCTGCACCTTTTATTTTTTTAAATTCATAACTTTTACCAGAAGAAGACTGAAAGTCTACAAAAATTGTCATAGTCTTCACAATGATAAGAGATATGTGCTGTAAAAATTTCAGAAAAAAAAATTTTAATGGAACGTTGTAGTGAGTTAAACCGTGATTTCATCTTTTTTTTTTTTCATTTTTAGGTTAACATTCCGATTTTGACAAATTTGATATTTTAATAAAAAATTAAGTAATCGTGTGGGGAAAAAAATAAATACGCCATTTTAATTGCATATTTTTAACTTTTAATTATTATTCATAGTTAAATTTGATTTTTTTTATAAAAAATAAGTAATCATGTGGGGAAAACAATAAATATGCCATTTTAATTGCCTATTTGTCTAATTTGTAAAATTTATATTAGAGTTTTCAAAAAGCGTATACAGTGTGAAATTTTTTCTAAGATCCAAACGAACTAATTTTTTAAAGCCGGACCTGATTTTTTTCTGGTTTGAATAAATCAGTTGATTAGGTGGTAATAGTGTAATGATTGACCAAAATAAGAGACACATCGATCTGACCGTTCAAAAATTATGACGAATATAAATTTCTGTCAAAATGCGAAACTCGCCCTGTATATTATTAAACAAGGGAAGCAGACACTTTTTAATGGTCATTTGTTATTCCCCATAGGAGCCTCTATTCGAGGTAGGAGTATGTACAGTTCCTCATGACTCACCCTGTACACTTATCTATCAAAAATAATAACTAATACGTACTCTTGACTATTTTTTTCGCAAAAAGATTCAATAGGCAAAGGGAGTCTGATAATATGAATAAAAATTTCTAGCTTTCCAAATTTATGCGCTTCTACTTGATGTCCATGGAAATTCAGGATGTCCGGATGGAGCCCAAAATCGCTGACAGTTTGAAAAACGGAAACCGTTTTTTTTTTTGTTAAATAGTTAAAACTCACGAATGTCCGCAATGGAATTCATCGACAAATCCACTAAGACTGCGCCACTAACAGTTTCTGCCTTTCAGGGACGATTTAAAAAAATAATAATTTAATTTACAAATGCGAGATAATGAACTTTATTGCGTTCTTAACAGTTACAATGTTAAAAATCAGACTACCGTACAAAAGTTTAAATCAGACTGACATATAATCAATTAGATAAAATACATTAAGACACATTTAAATCAAAGCGAACACGAACGAACGAACAAAGGAACGAATTCGTAGGTGTTCGCTTGGTCATTCGTTCGCTATAAAGTAGGACCATTTACATTGAAGCGAACGTTCGCATTCGTTGATGATCGGGAGTGCATATTGCCCGCAGATTTACCTATTTAAGATGGGCCAGTCACGCATTGTGTTATAGCCGTGTTTCCTGTTAGGTAAATTTTAATACAATAATAGCTTATAAAATACAATGTGTGTTCTGTAAGGAAAAAATGTCATAATATAAGTATAAATTTTGATAAGACTTCAATAATTTTATTTTGTCCTATCTCTATTCTATAATTATTTAATTTAAAAAATTTGATTTTAATAATCAAAATTACACAAAAATTATTTCCAGACTAAAAAATAATTTATCAGGTATTTTTTATTATTTTGTTGAAAATTTTGATAAGTTTTATTTATTATTATTTTATTTAGATCTGGCATTATCAACTGAAGTTTGAGGTAAATAAAACGTCCAAAAATGTCTAGCAATTATAAATTCATATTTCTTCTTCTTAAGATGCCGTGCATTTCTGCGTAGGCGTCCACCGTACATTGCCTTGTTTATAAAATATTACTGTTTAGCAGCATTTCAAAGCATTTCCTAGCCGTGGATTCTTGTCCACTGGCGGTGGCGATTACGCAGCCATGACATCTTTTTCCCAGACCCCTCTTACTCTCTATCTCTCCGTCGAGTATCAGTTGCTGAAAAGTGTATCGTTCCCCTCGTAATATGTGCCCCAAGTATGCAGTCTTCTTACTTTTAACATAATTAAAAAGTTCCCTATCCTGTAAACCTGTTCTTCTTAGTACTTAATCATTTCTGACTCTGTGCGTCCATGGTATTCTAAGCATTCGATGTAGGCACCACATTTCAAACAGTTCAAATTTGTTAATGGAACTAGCCTTTAACGTCCATGCTTCTATTCCGCACAATAGCACAGGTCAAACGTAACACTTTTTAGCGTATAAATTACTGACAAAATATTTGTATTCATATTTCTAATAATGACAAAAGTAATGACAAAAAAAGATTATTTTCTTAAAATAATTTTGAATTCAATATATTTAGGTAGGTACCTGTAATGTGCTTCGAACTAATGAACCCAATCTGTAGCAGCAGCCAGGTAGCAGGTATGATACGCTGTTTGAGGGAGCATAGAGAATAATATATTAAAGAACCAGCGTTCTTAAAATTTTTCCTCTAAAAAGTTGCTTGCTCTTGGTATTGTGACTATATTAGGTTCAAATAATAAATTGTAAAATTGGTGTATCAAAATAAATTTGCTTTTAATTAAGTTTAGCAATTAATTTGATTTGCTTACCTCATTAGTCTTTCTGGGTTGAAATTTATCCAATAAAAACATTAGGCTTTTAAAAGCAAACCACTTCGAACCCTCTTTTTGTCTTTCTCGTCTAAATGATGCCAGAAGCTAATTCATTTTTTTAGTTCAGAGACATCACAACCCATTCCGATAGAAATGTTAAAACAAGAAAGTTTTTCTGTTTATTATTTTATATAGTTTCGATTTCGGGTTTGATAGGCATTCTTCATTTCTATATATATATATAATTCAATTAATTGAATTCATTGGTCCATTCCATATTGCAAAATTATCCTCAAACTAATGTTTGTAAATAAATTAAATCAGTACTTCTAAACGAATTCGTTCGCTACCATATATCCACTGTCCACATTGAACAACGATTTCCTTTAATGATTCGCTAACTTACCGACATCGGTTGGAACATGTGCGAATGCGAACGAATTCGTTCGGTCGTGCTCGATTCGCTGTACAAATACAATAAAGTTAACGAACGAATTCGTTCGTTCGTTAGTGTTCGCTTTGATTTAAATGCGCCTTTACACATTGAAAAAATAATAATACACAAGTTGCAGTTTTGAATTCAGGTCGAGCATAGTTCGAGCGTTGACTCATAGGATTTGGGGTATTGGCTTATATGGGACCAACGAGTATAACTCACGTAAATTATTATTTTCTATTTTTAAAAAATAATGAGGATTTTTGTTTTTTATATTTTCAATCAAAGCTTTATCTAATTAATCATAAAATGTGTATTTTAATACCTTCGGATTGCATTTCTAGATTTAATAAATCCATAAAAAGGGGTAACACAAAGTTTAAAAAATTAAAGTATAATACAGATTTTAAAGAAAATTTAAAATATTCTGTGCTTGAATATCTTTTCCATTAAAATATTGGTCTATGAAATATAATTTTAAAGCACCACATTGCATTGTTTAACAACTGATACTACACACAAATTCCTGAAACTCTGCAAACTCAGTTTGTCTCTTAACACATCGCGTGCCATTCAGACATATCTGCCTGACAGTGATGTTTCCATTCAGGTCGGCCACGTTGGACATATATGCTGAACTGCGCTTGCGCAAAGCTTTCCGGCCTATATAACTGGCTTATACCTAGATCCTTGTTTAATAATATTGCCCTTTCTTTTACTGCCGCGGTTGCCAGAATTTGAATTATTGAATAAAAAGTCAATAGTCAAGAATATAACAATCCAAAAGCGTTACAGTTACATTTCCTCAATATACAATGTGTATTTTAATACTTTCGGATTGAATTTCTAGATTTAATCCATAAAATTAGATCCATAAAAAGGGGTTATAATAAGTGTAAGGGAATTTAACCCATCAAAACCTGAATTAATTTTTTTTTGTTAAAATTTTGGTTTTTTACCAAGTTTAGTTAAGGAAAAAACAAATAAGCAGAAAAACCTATTAAATTTTTTTTCTTTGTCGAAATGGCATTACAAACTGTGACCATATGGTAACACTAGGTCAAAATACTATAAATTTTTTATAAGATTTATTCTATGAAATATGGCAAAGCATTAAATGCAGAGTCGAATATCGCATTTCTCACACTGCGTACGTCCTACTGAGCAGCACCCTTCTTCTGCGCACCGCCTTCGTTTTTTGTTAGGAACAGGTCTAATGAGATGATTAATATCATCATCGTACCTAATGTTGTCAGAGATTCTCTGTTAAGACATAGACTACTTCTATTTGCTGTTGGTCTACCAGGTCTAATGGGAAGGTTTTTGAATTTGGTAAGGTAAGTAGTCGCGATTTCACGTAGAAAATTCAAATTAGTTGTCGGTCTTCCTGAACATTTATAAAGTATCCACGCATTTTGTTCATGCCATTTTTACAACGGCGTTATCCATCCATCTTGTCAACATAATACCATCTTCCTTGTCAATTTTTGAAACCAAATAACCTCGAGTTTGTTTGGACATAGTTTTTTTTATCGACAAGTGGAACATCTTGTGGTATTCTGTTCTCTCTTATTGTTCCTGCGACACCATATCCTTTTTCTTTTAAATACACCATTAAATTGAATCCAGTAAAAAGATTATCTACATAGATTTGGTAAGACAGCTTTTGTTGTGGCAAAGTGTCCAACATCCAGACAAGGGGATCGGCTGCCTTTCCAAGTGCATGTTCGTAATATGATCTCGAAATTGACAAGGTAACTAGTTTCGTAATTAAGGCACCATACTTTATAACCGAATTTTATCGGTTTTCCCCTAATGAATTGTTTACAATTATGGCGACCGTAATATTTCGCAATAAAACGCATTATTTGGATAAACCTGTCGCGACGCATTGCATCCTTCACCATTTTATTGGCAATGTCTGCTCCATTGTCCCAATAACACCTTTTTTTCAGGAAGACAATTGTATCCAGACACAATCAAAATAGCCTAAAAACATTGAGCTCGTCCAAGGAAATCTTCGGATCACGACAATTCAAAAAAAGAGCGTATTTTTTGGTTTCGTCTAAAATATGGCCTAACATTTCGTTATCTAAAAACAACTTAAATAAATTTGTAGGGCTCATATTTTTAAATTATGAGTAGTCTGCTTTGGGAAAGTCTGATGCTTTTACAAAATCTCCATCGAACCCCCTTTAGTGATTTCAAAAAACTTATCAGGTTATGAATGAAGTGATGAAGTGGCGTTTGCTCGTCGTCCATCATTAAAAACACTATTTTATTCTGGTGCACCATCAGAAGAACCCAGCTCGGCTTCTGCTAATAATTGTCTTCGGAACAGGTTCTCTACAAATCCACCATTATCCTCGTCAGCCGAATCTTCATCAGTCAAAACATTTGGATCAGGTGGACTTTATATATATGCCGGTTAGATCATTGTCACCATCATAAACCATATCCAGGGCTTCCTGGAGCGAAAAACCTCTCCTGTAAATAAACAATTAAGTAGATCCCTTATTAGCCTAGCGTGACCATTTGATAACAGTTTGATTCAGTCTCATGTAAATTTTATGTTAAAGGGTCAGATTGCCTGTAATATTTTTTATGTTATAACCTACTTCCTTTACTATATCAATAATTATTTAAATTGCCGGAAAGTCTTAATAGTAAACTAATAAAACTACTTACTCAAATCTCGGTTCCATAATTTGCACATTCGTTAATACGTATGAATTCACAAAACTATACTGTTCTTTCCTTCCAAACTGTTGGATGTAACACTGTAACAAATTGAATAGACTGACATCTAGTAACGAAAAGTTGAACTGCGAATAGATTTCTAACGTTAAGTGGAGCTACAATTAAAATTAATGTATGGCGTGTTTGCGTAACCAAGTGGTCACACAAGGCCTTGATGGGTTAAGTATAATATAGTAGAAGGATTTTAAAGAAAATTTAAAATATTCTGTGCTTGAATACCTTTTCCATTAAATTATTGGTCTATGAAATATAATTTTACAGCACCATATTTCATCGTTTAACAGCTGGTACTACAGACAAATGCCTGAAACTCTGCAGACTCGGTTTGTCTTATATTACATTGCGTGCCACGTCAGACATATCTGCCTGACAGTGATGTTTCCATTCAGGTCAGCCACGTCGGACATACATGCTGAACTGCGCTTGCGCGAAGCTTTCCAACTGATATTACTGACTTGTACCTAGATCCTTATTTAATAATATGGCCTTTTCTTTATAGATTTTGATGGACTCATTTCATAGAAAGCATAATAGGATGTATTACCTACTGCCGCTGTTGCCAGAATTTGAATTATTGAATGAAAAGTCAATAGTAAAGAATTAGACCAGGGCATTTAGTACAAAATAAATAATTTTTTAAATACAGCACCTAGAGACTTTCAGTTTTTTGCATTATGTTCAGGATGACGTCAGGAAAAAAGTCTACTATTCAAAAATGGGTGGAAATGCATAACTGCACTGTAAAGTGCATAAAATGCATCCAAAATTGCATAAATATAAAAATGATGTCAAAATCAGTATACTAAGGAACACAATTTATTATTTGGGGGTCTTTGGGGTCACTGAATACGATTACGCCATCAGAACTGACCTGCGGATCACCTGGTGCCCAAGGTCACGGCAAAAGACGTCATCTTCTGAAGTTTCGATGGTTTTCGGCATTAAATCGATGCAAACGGATTACTCGCGGGTTTTTGGGGTCCCTAAATACGAATATGCCATCACAATTGACCTCCACACTACCTGGAGCCCAGGGTCGTTACTAAAGCACGTTATGTTCTGCAGTTTCGAGTTATTTCGGCACTAAGTTCATGTAACTGGACTATTCGGGGGGTTTTTGAGGTGGTTAAACACGAATATGTCATCCGAACAGACCTCTGGATCACCTGGTGCCCAAGGTCACTGCAAGAGACTTCATCTTCTGGAGTTTCGAGGGCTTTCGGTATCAAATTGATGCAAACGGATTACTTATGGGTTTTTGAGGTCGGTAAACACAAATATGCCATCAGAATTGGCCTCCGGGGTACCTGGTGCCCAGGGTACTAACGCACGTCATCTTCTGTGGTTTCGAGGCTTTTCGGCATTTAATTGATGTAAATGGGTTACTCACGGGTTTTTGTGGTCGCTAAACACGAATATGCCATTTGGATTGGGCTCCGGGTACCTGGTGCTCAGGGTCGCTACTAAGTCACGTCATCTTCTGGGGTTTCGAGGGTTTTCGGCATTTAATTGATGCAAATGGATTACTCACGAGTTTTTGGTGTAGCTAGACACGAATATGTCATCAGAATTGACCTCCGTAGTACCTGGTGCCCAGAGTCGCTACAAGGGCACGTCATCTTATGGAGTTTCGAGGGATTTCGGCACTAAATTGATGTAACTGGACTGCTCGGGGGGTTTTTGAGGTAGTTAAACACAAAGACGCCATCATGACAGACCTTAGGATCACCTGGTGCCCAAGGCCACTGTAAGGGACGTCATCTTCTAGAGTTTCGAGGGCTTTCGGTATCAAGTTGATGCAAACGAATTACGGGATTTTGAGGTCGCTAAACACGAATATGCCATCAAAACCGACTCCCTGTGTACCTGGAACCTAAGCTCACTGCAAGGGGCGTCTTCTTTTGGCGTTTGATAAAAATGGATTTCTCGGGGGTTTTTCAAGTCGTTAAACACGAATATGCCATCAGAATAGACCACAGGAGCACCTGCTGCCCAAGGTCACTGCAAGGGACGTCATCTTCTGGAGTTTCGAGGGCTTTCGGTATTGAATTGATGCACATGGATTACTTGCTGATTTTTTAGGTCGGTAATCACGAATATGTCATCAGAATTTAATTTCGGAGTACCTGCTGCCCCGGATCGCTACTAAGACACGTTATCTTCTGGAGTTTCGAGGGTTTTCGGCATAAAATGGATGCAAATAGATTACTCAGGGGTTTTTGTGGTCGCCAAACATGAATATGCCATTAGAACAGACCCGCGGAGCACCTGGTGACCTGGTGACCAGAGTCACTGCAAGGGATGTCATCTTTTGGAGTTTCCAGGGTTTTCGGCATTAAGTTGATGCAAATGGATTACTGGAGGGTTTTTGGAATTGATGAACGCGAATACGCCATCAGATCTGACCCACCGTGCACCTGGTGCCTAAGTTTGTCGACGAGTTCTGAGTTTGATAAATAGATACAGATTCTGTTATTAGATATTCTGGATGCAAATAAGATTTGTTTGGGACCAATAGCGTCACCTACTGCCTTGACATAATCGAACAATTTTAGACTTTCATCGGCATGTAATACTATGGCTTGTTCTCGCTTCGGGAAGGTTGATCTCGCAATTTTTTTCGTTGCGGTTGCATATGAGAAAGTTGGTGTAGAAGTTTGTTGAATATTTTGTGACATCTTGAAAGTTTGAACTGTAAGGAGACTAATTTGGTTGTCGCTACCCTTGTAGTCAAAAGTAGAAGAACAGTTTAATTATTTGTTGGTATTAGTTAGGTTTTTATATATTTTCTCTTCCGAAAATACATATTTGGTAGGCCTACGCCACTGGAAGTAGGCCAAGTTTTTGAATAATTCACCAATTTGCTAATTAACGGTTAATTTGTTAATTTCACAAAAACACTATAAGTACTAGCAAAACACTAAGCGATGTTACCTTGTTAAAGTACACACTTGGAATCCTTAAAGAATTTAAGTATAATATAATAGAAGTATTCTGAAGAAAATTTAGAATATTCCGTGCTTGAATACCTTTTCTATTAAAATATTGGTCTATGAAATATAATTTTAAAGAACCATATTGCATCGTGTAACATCTGATACTACACACAAATTCCTGAAACTCTGCAAATTCAGTTTGTCTTTTATCACATTGCGTACCACGTAGGTCATATATGCTGAACTGAGCTTGCGCGAAGCTTTTCGGCCAATATTACTCACTTGTACCTAGATCCTTGCTTAATAATATTGCCCTTTCTTTATTTTTGGTGGACTCGTTTTACAGAAAGAATAATAAGATGGATCATCTACTGCCGCTGTTGCCAGCATTTGAATTATTGAATCAAAAGTGCATGTATTTTGGATGTAATAGTAGATGTCTTTGACCAGCACTGCTCTCAGATGTTGCCATTCTCAATAATATTAATTTTTGTTTGTGGTTATATTTACATTGTTATTAATAAAAGAAATGCTAGGATAGTAGAAGCCCTGTTTTTTCTCTTGGTGCCTTGTTTACAATTCTATTATCTATAATTGTTGTAATCATTATACTGTGGCTTCGATTGATTTCCCCAATTATCGTAACTATTTACATCTTCGTTTAAGATTTAATAGGTTTTATCTGACCAAATTTTATCTTCTGGTTTAAGTCTTGTGACTTAATGTTAATTTCATCATTTAAGAACTCGCTTAATAAATGATTATTTAAAATAACTGATCACCCTGGATAATCTTGAAAAATAATTTTTAAAAATTTGTCAACTCATTTTTTAAACTGGATAAAACCAGATTTTTTGTCTTTGAAATAGGTTGCTATATAACTGGTTGTTGCATGTTCTTCTTTACCTAGTAGACACCCTGCAGATCACAGGGAATTCTGCTGCGACTCTTTTTAAAAAGTCATCTATGAATTTTTATTGTAAAATCTATTGGCTTCCACACCTTTCTCATTAATTTCTGCAGCCGATTCTTGGATGTTGTTTATCCATGATTTAATGACAATGCCTGTTTTAAAGTTTGAAATCATTTTAATATCTTCTGTCGTACTTAATGGTGTATCACTAATAGTATACTTGTAAGAGCGATCACTGATAATTTGCTCTAATCCGTGCGTAATATATTTAACACTCTTCCCGTTCCGTAAAATCGAGTCACTATATTGGTTTAAACAGACTGTACATAGCATTTTAAGTATTATTTTAAAATCGTTTAATGTCTGCATCGATTAACAAGGACATGCATCATCATCATCATCATCAGCCTGTTTCAATCCACTGCTGGACATAGGCATCCCCTGTTTGTCTCCAAAGTGTTCTATCTTGTGCTTGCTGTATCCAGTTTTTTGTTGTCTTTCGTAAGTCGTCTTGCCATCGTGTTGGTGGTCTTCCTCTGCTACGTTTATCGTCTCTTGGTCTCCATTCGACTAGTTTGCGAGTCCATCTTCCGTCCTTCATTCTGGCATTCCCTTCTGTCCTTCTGTCCTTATGTCCTTCCTTGCTAGAAGGACATGCAGAATAAGTAAAATTGTCGTATTTTATGATTTTGTACGGGACCAGTTGGCGATCATTTTGATGAAATGGGCAACATCTAATCTAACATAAATTGCAATTGATGGGTGCATTCTCATTGATGTTTCGCCAGTTGCATTCAAAAAAAGTGTTTCACTGTATGTCTTTATATTTGGTTCATTAAAGGCCAACGAGATTGCATTGATTAAAGTTTTGTACTGCTGGAGTAGTTGCGCCCATTCCGGGTTGAAGTCCTCGTAGGACTCTACCTTGGCCTGTGTCAAGTGGTTAGATGCAGCCAACGTGCACTTGAGGAAGACGGACCTGATGAAAGTGCCCAACCTTCCTAGCATTGCGTCGTAGTCTCCATCATTGAAATCTTCTCGTGCATATCCAGTCAGATATGCAGCTCCGATGTGGTTTCTTGCCCTATTTGCCATTATGGTCTGTTTGACCGCAGACAGCGTCATGAATTGCTCAATCCCAGGGCAGTACGCCATCAGTCTAGACTTGTACAGCCTCTTGGTAGCTTCGTATGCCAGTGCACACCTATGTGTACCAGCTGGCATGGAGTTGAACCTCAGCTTCGCATCTGCTGAAAGTGCGACTGGAGTGATGCCTGCGTGCAGAGGAGGGTCCGCAATCTTGAGGCCAGGAATTCCTGCAAGTGTGTATATGTTGATCGTGCTACACCAATGACCCATTGTATGTGCCATTGTGGTCATCTCTTCAGAAGGATCAGTGCCGAAGATGGTGGTCATTACTTTCTTGGCGTAGCCCTGACAAGCCCCCTGCCCAGTGTGATGGTTCATAGACCATAGAGAGCGACCGTGGAGTAACGGCATAATCGCTGGCCTCATACGCCAGTGCAAGTGGGTTCGAGCCCTGCCAAAGACAAACCATTTTCATTTCCAATAATGACACGAGCCGTCTCACCGTGCCTCGAAGAGCACGTTAAGCCGTCGGTCCCCCTGGGCTAGTGTACATCGGCACTAGTTACTTGAAACAGGGTTAAAGATGTAAATGGCGCCGGAACTGTCCGAAAGGATCTCCTCGAAATGCCATACGATATAATAATCGCAGCTTACTTCGTCTGGCTTTGGAGCTCCCATCCTAATCAAATTTTTCAACCACAACTCGAGCAATTTCGTACTCTGGTCGTCAGTTAGTTGTTGATATACTGATAATGTAAAATTATTTAAATTAATTATTATTGCACAGAGAATGATATGACCACTTGTACGACCGTTCTCATATATTTTTTTGCATAATATGCATAATCTTCTTCCTGTCCCATCAATTTCAATGGATTTTTTTTTAATTTCATTATATGGTGATATCTCTTATATTAATTGCATATTACTATCTCATGTTTTCAATCAATTTGATAACATCCTTATTGTCGTCTTTTTCACAGATTTACTAATTACAGGTGCGGAAGGCATGGTTGGAGGTATGCGACGAGTATGCAATTTCAGTCAATTGTTCGGTCCAAGAGCAGCAACTTCTTGACCAATTCTTGCGCGCTTGGCCTTTTTGGTAGGTAGTCTAACATCCTCATGTTTTAAATCAAACACTGTGTCTCTGCATCTGGCACGTAAGATTGCAAAGAAAGGTATCTGGTTTCCATTCTAAAAATCCATAGAACGGGTTGTTCCATTTTTTGCTCTTACATGTGCCTCTTATTATCAAATGATAATCGGCATTTCATCACTGTAAACGTTCGCGCTTTTAAATATAAATGCGCACCTAGACTCAGTAGGTTTGAAGAATTCCCTTGCTATGTAGTCTGCGCAACCCTATTGATTTAGAATTATAATTGGATCCTTATAATTTCCGCAACCCTTATAATTTATTGGATCTTTTTCAATAATGCAATGGTATACGATGCTTGTGGTATAATTATTTAGATAAACTTACCTCGAAATCATCCAAGTTTGGATATTCCCAATCTCCATCGTCGTCATCTCCAGCATCAGTTAGGGAGCACAGGGTTGAGGGGTGAGTTGAGGATTCGGATGAAACCATAGTTTCATCCCTCAGTAGATATATGTTCACGGTGTAACTCTGTCCACTCGTTGCGTCTATTTTCTTTACATTGTCTATAAACATCTCTTGAGGGTTTTTAAACTTGATAAAACCCGACTGTTTGGTCATTGAAATAGGCTTCTATATAACTGGTTGTTGCATGTCCTTCTTTACCTTGTAGACACGCTGCAGACCACAGAGGGAATTCTACTGCGACTCTTTTTAAAAAGTCATCTATGAATTTTTATTGTAAAATCTATTGGCTTCCACACCTTTCTCATTAATTTCTACAGCCGATTCTTGGATGTTGTTTATCTATGATTTAAGGGCAGTGCTTGTTTCAAAGTTTGAAATCATTTTAATATCTTCTGACTTACTTAATGGTGTGTCACTAATAGTATACTTGTAACTGCGATCACTGATCATTTGCTCTAAACCATTCGTAATATTTTCGTAACACGCTTCCCGTTTCGTAACATCGAGTCACTATATTGGTACACAGACTGTACATAGCATTTTAAGTATTATTAAAGCTGTACTGTAAATATGTATGAACATCTCTAGCCATTTGTTCAATATCATCTGGTAATTTTTCACAAAAGTAATTAGCACATAAACTAAATAAATGGCCAATGGCGTAACCCGGATGATCCCAAGGAGGGGTTACAACTACTGGAGGGTCTGTGGCGGGTATGGAATACCCCCAGGCAGGAGGGCGGTTGGGGACCTCCTACGAAATTTTTGAAAATTACAGACACTTTTTATTGCTTTGAAAATGTACTAATTTTCATTAACTTAAAACTGAGTGTAAGTGTTTTGTTTAAAATTGTATTGTCGTTCAGTTTGTTTTACAGGGGTGAAAGAAAACTATAGCATACGAGTAATTAATTTCTTTATTGTACAAAGATTTTACTAACATTTGTCACAACTGAACACTAAAAAAGATAACAAAAAACTTTAATTATTTTACCAAGAGGAGTACTTATATAATACTTATAACTTGAGTCTAAATTCCAACGGAATTGAGGAGCCTCGGCGAGATGATCAAGCACTTCATCTGATGATATGGGTATTTCTATGTGAACGTTTAAC
Source organism: Diabrotica virgifera virgifera (assembly GCF_917563875.1). Taxonomy (NCBI): domain Eukaryota; kingdom Metazoa; phylum Arthropoda; class Insecta; order Coleoptera; family Chrysomelidae; genus Diabrotica; species Diabrotica virgifera. The sequence continues at coordinate 130,851,138 of NC_065451.1, read as the reverse complement.
ATCGTAATCCATTTAGTCTTTGATGTCCTGTTGCATTCTGCAGGTAAGTTTTTACCCTCATTAGAGTTGAGAAAGTCTTCTCCTTGGAGCTGGTTGACACTGGAATTGTAACCAAAATGTTTAATAATTTGTATATGGATGGAAATCTTTCCTTATTACAAGCCTAAAATATTCTATGGCTTTTTTGAAGGTTATCTTTGCTTCCTTTAATCTTGCATGCCACAGATGCAGTTCTCCAAGGGCTGCCTCCTTTCAAGTTTCTAATTCTTGTTCGTAAAACTCAACAAGCTTTTTCAACTGGATTTGTTGAACATCAGTGATAGGTTCACTTTCAACTGGCATAAGACACACGAAGCTACCAAACAAACTTTCATGTCTGAGAAACCGAGTTTCAATTTCACTTATAAAATGGTTCAAGAAAGGAGTGAAGATGGCAATTCGGAAGTATTCCTTTGTAGAATCTGTTTGAATGTTGCACCTCTGAGTGTGTCTGGTTGATAATCTTCGCTTTATTATGATCAGTACCCATCAATCCAGTAATTTTTTTAACTGAACCAAAAATCAATGAAAACTTGCGAACAGCCTCCTTTCTATTCTCTTTAAGTTTTTCCTTGAGTTTATTTCTCATGATCATCGCAGATAACAAATCAACATCTTCTAGTTGTAATGCTCGGCATAATGGTAAGCTCAATGAAAATGCTTCTACTAATACTCATAGGCTAATAAGAAATGATGAGTTTGCTATGGCACAATGAAGTTGAACTGCTAAAGACGATGTGTCAGCGTCTTCCCAAGTTGAAATTTGCTTTAAGGCTTCGTGGATTGCTGGCAGCATTTCAGCGACAAGCAGCATTGCGTCATGACGTTCTATCTAACGTGTAGGACACATTTGTTTTAGTGAAGTAGCTTTTGTTTTTTGGACATTTTTCATCGATAGCCCGTTTGAAGAATTCGAAAAAACGACCAGTAGTCTTTCTGCATAAATACCGTAAAAGTAACTAAGTTAATATTAACATACCTGGCTTTTGACAATGACTCCAATGTCATTATCGTTGTTCTCGTCCTGCAACACATCTGCTAGAATGGGTGAAGATAAACTTGTGTTCGACTCAGAACTGCTGGAAGAAGCTACAGGATTACTTTGGTCTTGCACAGTTTAATTTTTACAATTAAATCTTTCAACAACATGTTTCTTAAAATAAGTTAGAATATTTGAAGAGGCTTTGCGTTTTTCTCAATTTTTAACCCATACTTCAATCTTGCACTTAAATCAAAGTTACTGACACAGTGAGACTGATACTAAGATCAAAAACTACAATGACTAATGGCTGAATAGTCTCTGAATTACTCTCGCGTCTTGCTCGCCGTGGTGAGGGTGAGTCCATTTCTTGATCTGTAAGCAACGACAACGTCTCCGTCTCTCACATTTGACTTTGCACTTTTTACGTAGTATCACAGCCCCCTAAAGTTACAAGCCGTGAAGTAAAAAAGGCAACGTCGCAACATATGATTAAGGTAGTCCTATGAAGGAGAATTAGTGGTCCGTTTCGTAAGGGAAAATTTTAAACAAAATTCGTGGATCTCTTTTTAAAATTACACAAAGAAGAGAATTTAATTTAATTAAATTTAGATTTAAAAAGGAAAGTATGAAATAAGTAAGTTAAGCTGGTTAGTAATCGCATACATAATAAAAATCGCATACAGGGGAGTAAACCATGAACCTTTTCATCATTAGAAAAATTAAATGCAGGAGTACAGTAATCACTAAGTTTGTGCCTTTGAATTTATTTTTAACATTTACTATATTCCACCATGTTTCAATACTTGTAAGAAAATTACCAGTACCTTCATTGAAAGAATTTATGGACGCAATGGTGGTGCCATGGAATATATTTTCAACATTTTGCCATTCAAAACTATTAGGGTATAAAGTTTTATAGTTTAGCTTATAGGCTCTCTTTGTTACTTGGTTTAACTCTACTTTGTAAAAGTCTCAGATGTAGAAATGCTGCTTTATATACATTATTTTCTTGAAAGTCTGGATATACAAATGTTTTTGTAATGTCAGTAAGATTACGTCAATTATTGCAAATATTTTTAAATTAGGATATTTTTTCATTAGGATATGCTGGATTTGTTATAAATGAGTCACTTGATAATTTATTAGACATATTGTGATTTACTAATAATGCTAATTATTTACATTGTCACTTGGAGCAGTATTTAATGAATAAGATATTTTGTTGCAAATGTCAATGTTGCAAAGTGAAGCTTGCCACACAGTTACTAAGTAAATCTGTTGCCGATGCATTAAGTGTTTGCTGCGATGTTTTAAAATTAAAAAAATTTAAAAATTGTAAAGCTACTGTCCAGTTTGTGAGAATAATGAATAAATTGAGAATGAATAAATTCTAGATTCTAGAACATTAAATTCTTTCAACTTTAAAGTGGCTTGTTGCACATTTCTGTATCAGATTCACTGAATACATAAAAAATTTAAGATTACTAGATGGCACACACATATTACAATCAAAACGTAAAACTGGTATTTTAGGATTAGTAATTAAATATAAAACACGTGTTCCTCAATTTAAAATGTTACGCTAAATTATTTAAGATTCACTAAGACTACACATTTAATTTAATTTTATAGCTTTATAAATATTATAAATAGTTATCGTTGTATGAGTGCATGATCGGACGTACAAGTTATCAAAAGTACCTTTTGATCTATTAAATACTTTAAAATTTATAACTCACCAAGTACAAAGCATGAGGAAGCTGGTTGGCACCAATATTTAAGTAGAAAGAGGATTCAAACAAGCTTTTAGGTTCTTTTTAAATTAACAACCCCCCCCCCCCTCTTCACACCTGTCATTAAACATTCCGTTTCCTCCGACCACGTTGACGTGACACTGTCAAATCACTGCAATATTACCAACCAACTTTCTCTTCTTCGTTATAACTTTCACTGTTTATATTGGACTGCATTTACTAAATTTAAAATAGACTAGGCTAATCAAATTACTTTACTCCCCTACACTTATGCAACAGGTGATAATCTTGTCCGTTAGATTATGCATTCGTATTACGAACTTTCACTCTACACTTCTTCTCTGTTCGAATATTACTGTAGAATAATACATCTATTAACTTACAATCATGTACATTTTAGTATTGTTAGAACAGTCTTTCTTATCCGCTGAGAGGGTTGACATGGAGGGGATGACACATATCGACCGTCCTTCTCATGGTGGCGAAAATTGGAAGCTCGTCCCACAAGCGTTGCCAGAGTTGGTACAATTGTACCAATTTGATACAATTAACAACCAAACTTGTGATACTAAAGTATCTAAAGTAAAAACTTAAAATTTTGTGATATAATAAATTTGCTTCAAATAACATTAAACGACATTTTTTTATGTTATTGTACAAAATGTGTTGGTTTAGTACATTTTGTGTCAATATTCCAGTCATTCCAGTGCATTTACAAAAATTTCTCTGGCAACACCGCCTGTGAGTGTTCTACTTACTACATCAACATCAATTATATTTTTCCGTTAATTTTTTTAAAATGCCCCATCACGGTTCTTGTGTCGTTTTTGACTGTCTATTTACATGGAGAAATAGTGGAGTCAAATTCTTTCGATTTCCTAAATCCAAAGATAGGCAGGATCAAAGAAAAAAATGGATTAGTGCTATTCGAAGACAAAAGTATGTTAACCTCTCTTTTATCTTTTATCTATTAAATTAAATCATCATCAATGACCACTGGGCACTGACACCCCATGGAGGGCCATGGTCGCCCGTTGGGGTTTCTAGGCTCTAAAGTTTTGCAAGGTGTGGAGACAGCCACAGGCATAAGGCATCAAAAGTTGTAAACGTTACTTATCTAACATAATAATATTACTTTCTTGTTTCTTTTTTAAGGAGGTCTTTTGTGCGTTATGTGTTTTGCTTGCTTGACTACTGTTGCCCATGTTTTCCTTTCTTTTGCTTGTTTTTCCCATTCTCATATTCCTAGGTCTTTTAAATCCTGGTTAATACCATCAATCCATCTCTTTCTAGGCCTACCTCTCGGTCTCTTCCAGTTTATTATTTTCTAAGTACTTTGTTGTATTTCTCTTATAATCATCCTTTCTACGTGTCCCAACCAACTCAGGTGTTTACTTTGTATTTCTTTTATGATAGTCGTTCTGTTTAACACTCGTATTTATTTTGTGGTTCATTCTTATATGCCATTCTCCTGTACAGGTCCATATATTTTTCTTTCTTATCTAAGAAGTTGTTCTCCTTGTTCACTAGTCAAAGTCCAAGTCTGATGCATATATTACTACAGGCTAGATGGTTCAGATTTTTGAAATAAATAAATGTTTTTTTATAATCTTTATATATAACTTGGTTTTAGAGGGGGGCCATTGTCAGTAGACCTATTATAAACAGCGAGACATTTGACAGATTTAAAGACAAACCAGGGTCATTTGAAAATGTTGCACTGGCTAATTAAGAGGGAACCTATATAGGATATAGTAGATGTAGAAATCATTGTATTTTCCCAACAATACCTGGATTTAAAAATTTCTGAAGTGAGAATAGAAGAAATATGTGTGAAAACTGCTAACTTTCAACAATTTCAGAATTGTTTTGTGAGCCATAAATAGGAGTAGATTCCCAACATCCTTGTTTAAAACATTAACAGGTAACATATTTTTCTTTTAGAATATTCTTTTGAAAATGGTCCATTGTTATTGTTAATTTACTATAAATACAGGGAGTCTCGGTTATCCACCACAAATGGGCAGACGGAAGGGCAGATAAGCTAAAATGGCATTAATATAATATAGAGCAGCATTTCCCAACCGGTGGGTCACGTCATGGCTCTTACAGTAGCTAAGTAGCGTACAGAGTACAGAATAGTGTATCATCATGGGTGAGGGATGGGTCGCGAATGTGAAAAAACATCAGAATTTGGGTCACCAGAGATAAAAGGTTGGGAACCACTGATATAGAGGGTTAAATGAAACATAAGTTTACGTCTATTGTAATGGACTTACTCTTCAAAGTCTTTAATTATGTACTGTATACTGTATGCACATATTAATTTAAAAAAAATAAAATAAAACTAGAATCAGTTTAACATTGATTTACATCGGACATTGTAGATAGAATAGTTTAGAATGAGCGAAAAAAACTAGTGATTTTCATCTGCCTTTCCTATGTATCTCGTTTGGATGCTGCTAAGTCTCGCCATCTCTGTAGCTTCATAACATCGACAGCTCTAGCTTCTTCTTGTTACTCAGTATATTAGTGTATTTTGTCGCAGCTTCAAAAATTTTCACTTCCTTGTGTGAAACTATACAGGGTGTCCCGAAAAGATTGGTCATAAATTATACCACACATTCTGGGGTCAAAAATAGTTCGATTGAACCTAACTTACCTTAGTACAAATGTGCTCATAAAAAAAGTTACAGCCCTTTGAAGTTACAAAATGAAAATCGATTTTTTTCAATATATCGTAAACTATTCGAGATTTTTTATTGAAAATGGACATGTATCATTCTCATGGCAGGAACATCTTAAAACAAAATTATAGTGAAATTTGTCCACCACATAAAAATTGAATGGGGGTTTTGTTCCCTTAAACCCCCCCAAGCTTTTTTTGTATGTTCCAATTAATTTATTATTGTGGTACCATTAGTTAAACACGTTTTAAAAACTTTTTTGCCTCCTAGTATTTTTTCGATAAGCCAATTTTTATCGAGATGCGGCTTCTTTTTTAATGTATTTACCATAAAATTTTTTGGGGATTTTGTTCCTTTAAACCCCCCAAATGTTTGTGTATGTTGCAATTAAACTATTATTGTGGTACCATAAGTTAAATCTTTCTTTTTCAGTCTTTTTTTGATAAGTCACGTTTTATCGAGATTCGTCTTCTTTTTTAAAACATACCTAAAAATGTAAATTATAAATAAATTTTCAGATTATTAACAGGTCTATACTCGTAGTTAACCATATGCAAATATGTGGTGGATTCGACACATATTCAAAATATCTTGATAAACACTGACTTATTGAAAAAGTACCAAGCCAAGAGGCAAAAAAGTTTTGAAAAGATTGTGTTTAACTAGTGGTGCCACAATAATAATTTAATTGGAACGTACACAGAAGTTTGGGGGGTTGAATGCCACATGTCCGTTTTCCATAAAAAATCTCTAAGAGTTTTCGATATATGAAAAAAAAATCGATTTTTATTTTGTAACTTCAAAAGGCTGTAACTTTTTTTGTGTGCACTATTTTATATAGAAAAGTGAGGTTCAATCAATCTATTTTTGACCCCAGAATCTGTGGTATAATTTATGACCAATCTTTTCGGGACACCCTGTATATATTTACTATATAAGCATATAGTAAAATCACATAAGCAATGCAGTAGATGTAAACATAAGTTGACAGCAATGTCGTCATCAGTAATGAATGAGAACTAGATCATATTTCCGTTCAATTTTTGAATAGAAGTTATTTATTTGTAAAATCACGTAAATTATTCATTAATGTAATTAATTTTTTTCACTATCTATGTATTCAGTGATTAGATTAATTTATATACTATACAATAAAAACGAATAATCGAGAAAAGAGAAAAAATGATAAAAATATTTTAATAATATACCGTTATTGTGGAAAGAGTAGATAAATTTTGAACATCTTTAACAACTTAAATCATTGTTTACATGCACTGCATTGTTAATTATAAGCTAGCTTTCATACTGACCAGGTAAAATAATGTAGAATTTTGGATATAATCATTACATCTGGTACCTTACTTAGTTGCTTCATTTCAAGCCCATTATTTAGCTAATTGAAAATTCGTTCTAACTTTGCAATATGTGTTGACACATCATCTTCAACATACCACAATAAAGAAATGAAATCTGAGCAAAGTTTGAACAACTGATCTTTCGATGAGGCTTCAAACTGTTGCTTCAGAGTGAAATAAATAAATAAAAGACAATAAAGTAATTTAAAAGTAGGTAAAATAAAAGTATATTTCTTTTTATTTTTTCAGAATATAAAGGCCATAAAATTTGGAAAAGAACAAAGAAGAGTCCAAATCATTGGTTAATGATATGTTTTATAGGGACTATATCATATATTTTAATGAAAGAAAAAAATGAGTACTGAACACAAAGCACGATTGTTACAACCAAAATCAAGGCAACTTATAATTAATAAAAAGGAAGGTGTGCCACCTAGTGATCTGGATGCCTTCAGAATTGATCATATATGATGTCGGTATTGAATAATGCTGGGAACACAATATAAAATTATTAAAAACATTTTATTTGAATAAATAAGTATACTTATACCATTTTTATGTGGAAATAAAGCACTTTAAAATTACATTTTTTTGTTTATTTTATGTATCTAAACATATACATATTGAAGATAGCAAAAATAGAAATTTATTATTTTTATTTTCCAGATTACATGCATAAAACACTTTTGATTTTAAAATGTTACTTGAAACTAATTAAATATATAACTCATTGAATTAATTCATTCACTCATTTTGATTCTACAATATTTACTTCCATAATGAATGATAAAAAGAAAAATCAAAGAAGTGACTAATTATGTTACTGAACCCAATTGGGTTGCAAATTCCTAAGTGGATGTGGTTACCCATATTAAAAGAGTAAATCAATAGAAAGAAAATATGTACCATGATTAGTAAGTCAATCAACATATCAAGGATACCTAATTTATATTTTAAAATAACATACATATAAAATCAGACTTTGGTGTTAATTTTGAGAGTAAATTAAATGTAAGATCAAATATGGGCCATTCAACGAATATATGACTCTTGGATTATCTCAACAATGAATATTTTACTGTGCAACATAAGTACGAAAGTAAATGGCTCTAGTCATTATTCCCATAAACAACAATGTAATTTTCAATTTACTTTCGTTTTTCATATTTTGCACAGTAAAATATTCGTTATCGAGATAATCCAAGAGAGTTGTATATTCATAGAATGATCCATACTTTCGGGATGGTATCAGTGGCGGATCCAGGGCATGATTTCGGGGGGGGGGGCAAGGAGGATTATGTGGGGAACCTTCCGGGGGGTCTGGGTCTGGAAAAATGTAACTGAAAACTCGTGTTTTTAGACAATCTAGAGACTAAAACATGATCATATTTTGTAATTTAAATCTATAGTTTTTAATTGGATTTATTCATTAAAGCCTACTTGGTTAGGGAAATAAAAACACAAAACACTTTTTTGAAGATTCAAAGCATTACTTTATTATTTACATACTTTCTCCATAAAACTTAAACAATAAAGTCCAGCCTTCTTTTTCCTCCTTTAGCATAACGCTCAATTACGTTCTCAACATTCACCTCAATATCACGATGTATGTATAAAAGGCACAATCCATTCAACCTCTCTTCAACCATTCTTGTCCGTAGCCAGGATTTAACGAGCTTAAGGCTGCTGAATGACCTTTCAGCACTTGCAACACTTACTGGTAGTGTGATAAGTATTTGTAGAAGTGTTCGTACAGTTGGAAACATATCTCCATCGCAGCATTTGAGTACTTCTATGGCACAGTTTGGAATTTTCATTCCTTCTTCTTTCTCCCTTGACCACTTCGCTCTCCAAATGCTTAACTCTCCTTCAAGTACCACTTCAGAATCACTGGGCAAAAGAGTTTTAAAGTTCTGGCAAACTTTCTGCAGCCTCACGTTCAACTCCAAGCATTTTTCGCTGACATTGGTGTTCAACATATTTGCAGGCATTAAAAGGTTGAGGTCAAAGCACAATAGGTTTTCTTCGGAGAACCTGGTTTGTAGATCAGTGATGACATTGTCGAGAAGTGGTATATACATGGACATCCTATAATATTCCATCACTGTCTCTGCTTCGTAGTTTTCTCTATGCCTTTGGCTTTTCACTACTCTGGGCATTTTGAGCTGCACGCCCAGCTTTTCAGAGGTAGTTAGAGCTTCCAAGTATAACTCTGTGAAATGATCATCACAATTTCGTCTCCTATCCTTCAGACATGTCAGTGTGTCTGTCACTGCATTGGAAGCCTTGTTCAAGTCTAAGTTTGGTTTTTGCAATAACTTGCTTAGGGGAAGGGTCCTTTTCAGAATATCTACCAGACAAACGCAAGAAAAAATGAATTCAGTGCTTGTTATTGAGTTGATATACAATACGGCCTTTTTGGCTGACTCGGACTCTTTCCATTCGCTTATCTCTGTAAATGAATCGACAATTTCTGGCAATGCACAAAAAAATAAAATTACTGCATCATGTCTATCTACCCACCTAGTTTCACAGAGGCTCACTAGTTGCCTTCCTACGTGTTCAGTTAGAACAGCATTCCTTTTTGCTGACTGATTATAAAAGTGAATGACTTCTTTCATAATGCCAACGGCATTATTTATGGATCGAATCTTATTAGATTTAGAAATAGAATTATTCAAGGCGTGGTTGTAGCATGGAAGCCGTTTTGCACTAACTGCCTCTGATTGGATCTTTGTTACACTACCTGATTCTTCAGATGTCATTACCGAAGCCCCATCTGTACCTATGCCTACACAGTAACTAAGGTCTAAGCCAAGTTCTTTTACATTCCTTAAGACTATTTCACCTAGAGTTTTCCCTGATAGTTTGTTCTCTTTACACTCTTTACCATTTACATCTGCTGCTGCATTGTATGCATCAATAAAAGTTATGAAGTCCTCCCTTACGGCATCTTTCCAAAGATAACGGACAACTAATGTAATCTGTTCCTTATGAGACAAATCACTGGTTTCGTCAAACATCATAGACCAATATTTGGACTCGAGTATTCTTTTCAGAATTTCATCCCTAATTTCATCCCCACAACACTCTATTAAAGCATTTTGCGTTGTTTTGCTAATATATGTTGCTCGAGAAGATGATGTATTAAGATGTTTTTCGAGAGCTTTGTCACCCGCGTCTACTCTGAACTGCAAGAGAGCTTTGAAATTCCCCTGATTTGCTGCTGAAGTTTCAATGTCTAGGTTGATAGGACCATCGTCCCTGTGACCTCGAAAAGGTATGTTTTGACGCCCGAGCAAAATAATGGTTTTGATAATGGGCTTTAGCCTTTCACGATTTTCTGTAACCTGACGAAGCCGCTCAGAGCATACCTGATTGATAACTTCTTTATTAGGTGATTTGTAAGTTTTCAAAAAGTCTTTCCCCATTTCTACACAGGTTTTATGGTATAAACTTCTTTCATGGGTTTGCAAGTCGCCATCTTTTCCTGTTAAGTCTTTAAACCGTGTCAAAGGTTCAATTACAAGTCTCCCCAGCTTCACGCCCTTATTGTGACCTGCCTTTTCTTGGGCGAAAAGTGCACAGTATTTACAGAACAAACCTTTCTTCGACTCTGAAAGTACAAGCCATGTATGATTTTCTAGGTGGGTTTTAGACAAATACCTTTTAACGCCCTTTGAGTTTTCTGAATATGGATACACGTAGTTTGAGGGTGGCTTCCAATGTTCTTCCAAAAGAAGATATTTTGTGTAATCATCAGGCTTGTTATTTACATATAGCCCTATATCTTTGATGATATGATTTGAAGAGAGCTCTTTCACTTTACCTTCAGAGTTAATTGTAGGTCTGGATTCGCTTGAGGAGTTGGTAGGTCCACTGCTTTTTGAGTGTGAATCCAAGGCCAGAGGATCTCCTAAAAAAACACAACCTTGAAATAATTGATCGACTAGACCTATTAAGGCCGCGTCTCACCATCAAATAATTTGATCAAACAGTTTGAGCAAACTCCGCAAGTACGTCAAAGTGACGTCACAATTGCAGTTTTTTTTTTAAATTCTAAAAATCTGTGCTCTCACTAACAGTCTAGTTTAATCAAATGTTTTGTATTGTGTTGTCTAACTTGTTTGTACTTTATTTAAAATTAAAGTTTTTCATTATTATCCACAATGAACACTCAGGATGTGACGTCACTAACTGTCACTTTGTGTCACTAACTGTCAAGTTTGATCAAATTATTTGATGGTGGGACGCGGTCTTAAGACTTGAAATAGTTTGTTTAATTTAAAATGTAACTTGTATTAAAAGTTATCATCCACATTATTAAAACAATTTACTTGATTTTCGTACTCAACAAATCAACCCCTAAATAATTATTTTTCTAGGCAAATTGGGTATCATTTTAAAGCTCTTATCCTCTATATGTGCCTTTTGCAGGATTATATGTTGTTGCTCGCTATTACAAAAAAGGCTTACCGAAAACTTCCACTTCGAAGTTTGGGTTTTGTGACACAGCAAGCGAGCTTTGCTCATGTTGTCCCACTTCCACTTCATCTCGAATTATTGTAAGTGATTCGGGTTTATCTTCATCGTCTCGTTTTGCACCCTCAGTCTCACCATTACTGCTATCTGAAATTGTTTTAGAGTGAAAATCAAACAAAATTAACATTTAATCAATTAAATTTGATTTTATCTGATTTCTTACATTAAAAAATGTATTTTACTTTAAAATGGTAGACTAATTAAACACAAAAAAACGTTAAATATAAATAAAAAATAAAAGTAAAGTTAAACTAATTTTTAGTGAGTCCTAAATAATAGCCTAAACAGTAAACAAAAACGTAGCAAGCGTAAAAAATAACCATTAAACCTACTAACCTACTAGCTTTTATTACTATGGCTTATGAAATAGAGTAACCTTACCTGACGTTGTCTTCAACTTTTTGAAGAACGTTGTAATTTTGGCAGCTCGTTTCATAACATCAGCTCACAACAACAACAAAGCACAAATAAGCACCGACATCAAAATGGCATCTTATTTGTTGTTGTACATGCGCGCGTTCTAGCGTCAGAATAAGGAACTATGTCGAGCGCAATCTAATCTAATCGAAGTTCCGTTTCTAATTTCTAACGCTAGGGCGTGCGCACGGTTATAAGCTTTACAGCAAGCAAATTAAAATCTTTACGGAACTGTTTCAATGAATATTATTCGACGAGAGAGCACGGGAAATTTGCACGCGGAAACAAACTTTGAATAGGACAATCGCTAAATATATAAAGCTCTTTTCTGTGTGGCCAGTGGCACTCGTTATCCTCAATTTAGAAATAAATACACATTTTTTTTTGTCCTCAGATTCTCGGGGGGGGGGGCAATTGCCCCCTCTGCCCCCCCCCCCTGGATCCGCGCCTGGATGGTATAATGGAGTTTTTTCTAGTGATTTACTGTGGGACCCCTAACATGAGAATGTTGCTGTCATCATTGCATGTGTTTTTTAAAGTCAAATCACATGCTATGATTTTTCTGACATGTATTCTTCCTTTAGCAATTATTGGTTTGGTGTAAATTGAGCAGTTGTTAAAAGAGGTGGTCTATTTTTTGAACTTACACCTGAAGGAACCAAATGGGAAACCAAAAATCATTTATCAGCAATTATTAAGTCACCTGATATCATCTGCTGTAATATACATACTAAATTTTTTACTATCTTCTTGTCAAATAGTGAACCTTACTTGCATAAGTAACTACGCCATTGGGAGCCACTCCAATTAGACATTTTAAAGTATTTCTATGTTTATATGAGCTATATGTTACTCTATCTGTTTTTCCAATTTTTTGGTTAGTTACAATAGATTTTTGTGCAGTCTAAAATTATTCTACAATTTATAAAATTTTTGAATCATGTTGGCATGCAATAAGTTATTTTTATTCCTGCTGTGAATATCCTTCATAATATTTTGAAATAATATTTCATGTAGCATGTTTAAACCAGATTCAGTAGGATGAAATCCTCATTGAAATTTTAAATATAATGCCTAAATCTTCATTCACAAGATTTGGTTTCAATTTCATCACTGTAAATAGTAACGGATCAATTTTAGGTACATTGACCACAGCTCAATCTTGATAACAATTATTTGACATCAGTCTAAACTCATATTATAAACACATAAATACATATTTGTATGATAAACCAGTATAGTTCGTCCGCTCTAACTTTTCCCATGCGTCACAACTTATTTTCAAACAAATTAAGTCAAAACCTAAAGTGAACCGTATGCTGATGTGTGTAGTATATAGTATAAATATACAAAATGTATATACACATCGACGTTCGTTTCACTTTAGGTTTCGACTTAATTTGTTTGAAAATTAAGTCAAAACAGAAAAGTTGTGCCACATGGGAAAAGTTAGAGCGGACAAACTATATAAAAACAAGAAGACAACTACTTTGCAATATTTACTGCTTCCATAGTTGCAACCAAAGGAGTAGAAACTGAGTAGCTTCATTGGCAGTGCCGGGTTGACTTTCTTCTTCACTTCTCACTGGAGAAGTAGGTGGATTTGCAACAAGAGGTACTGGGTCCTGGTAAAGGCCTCCTGGAAAGTACTGACTCATGTTTCATTTTTCACATTTTGAATTTGATTTCTACAAAATTTCAATACATTGTCGTGATCATATTGATGATGAGATATTAAATTCATTTCCAAGTGCCAACATTGGACCAAGAAACAAATTCAACATAACACAGCGAGCCTGAGACCTTTATGGGTTCTTGTATTCTGCTCCTCTGCATCAGTAAAGTAAAAAGGTGAAATTCGGTATAAACACTTTATTTTCTCATTTTATTATGGTCACAATTCAATATCTACATTTTAGAACTAATAAAGTTATTTTATATAAAAATAGTTTGTCTCTGTTTATAGGCAAGATATAGATTTTAATAAGAAATTTAGCTTGTGGTCTGACGGCTTCTTCCGGTGCTGTCCTGGGTTATTTACACCCCAAGATCTTCTTCAGAGGGTGTCAGATGGTATGTCCAAAAAGAGACAATATGGTCACCTGTGGAACTGTAGAAATGTTGACAATTGCTCTTGCAAATAGGCAATAGTGAATTAACCCAGCCTGAGAGACTTGCTCACCCCTAGACTATGACATTCGGGTGATACAATTCATTATGGCCTTAAGATTTTCATTGGATAGTTGCCTAGGGAACTGTTACTTTTTCTACGATTCTCATTGAATGGTTGCCTGGGGAACTGTTAATTTTCTATAATACTCATATTTGAAAGTTAGGGCCATGCCCTTCTCCTGGGTGCCTAAAAGAGAAATTGAGATGTAGAGAACACACAGCATAAATTTATGAAGGGCCCCTATCACCCAAGCCAACAAAACCTTAATATACCCTGTCAGCAGTACAGAAAAATTTACAGGTTACTTTTGAACTAAAAGTTATAACAAATGTTTTAATTGAAACACCCCTTAATCAGAAAATAAAATCTTCTGTTAAATTAATTGAATTCCAAATATTTCTATAAAATTAACAAATTTTTAAACCAATAAATGAAACTTGAGAAATTATTATTTAACATAACTGCTGATATATCAATAAATTAGCATTAACAGAAAATAAATACCCCACAAATATTTTCTTTACCTAATTGGATGAATCAAATTATCAGTAGTAATTGCACAAAAGCTCTAAAATTATTGAATTTTTCCCCAGTGACACGTTGACAGTTTTAATTTCACAAGCCAAAGGCGAGTGAAATTATGTCAAAGTGTCACGAGAGCAAAAATTCTATATTAATTTCAGAGGTCGAGTGCAATTTGTTGCGATTATTTCATGAATAAAACTGTTCAAAACCAAAATTTTATTGTAATTTATTTATGTTGTAAGTACAAATTAGTACAATTAAACACAACATTTTTATAAATATTTGATGATTGAAAGTCATCACTTTTATAATTTTTAAACCATTAATTGTCATTAATGTCACTGAATGTATTTTTTCGTAGCAACGAAGGGCATCTCTGACGTAATATACTTAAAGACGGGCAATTATCAAAAATTATCAATTTAATTCAGATTTCTGTAGCTTTGTATTGGTCAGAATCTCCTATGAATGAAATAATCAAACAAATATATTATGCAAATGAGTTAGTCAATTGAATGGTGGGCTACAACAATGTTGTAAAAGCGACATATTGGGTCAAAGTGAGGTTTTAATGCAATATTATTGTATATCCAAAGACCAATGCGAGCATCTTTCAATCTGGCTAAAAATATTTTGCCTTCCGTGAGTTTTTCGTATCGCAATGTTGGTATCCGTATGTTCATAAATGGCGTGTCAATGTGTTTTTTTCATCTCCTGCATAATCTCGATTCTGTCGGTTACAACATTGTTGTAGCCCACCATTCAATTAACAAAAATGTGAACAGAGAATTAAGCAATAAAATCAGAAAACCTACTTACCAACTAGGTTTGTTTAGGTTTCACTTGGCAGAGCCTATACAAATAAACCTGAGTGAGACCAGCACATAACATCGTATTTATATGAGCAAAATAAATTACCTGAAGGTCAATATTAGCAGATAGAGAAGTAGGTATTTCTATTAAGACAAAATTACAAAAAATTAAGCACTTAATAAATACGTTTTGGAATAAAATATCTAAAGAGAATGACTGTTTTACTGGAAATAATTTATAATGAAAATGGCAAGCTAAAGTAGTATTTTCTCAATAAAGACTATACTAAATTTACAATTAAGATGCAGTAAAAATAAACAAACCAAGACACGTTAAATGCTACTAGGAGCACTCGCAAATTATAATTTACAATGTATAAATTTTGGAAATAATGATTTGGGATTTACAGTGTATATATATTGTAAATTATGATTCAGGAGTGCTCCTATTAGCAGCATTTAACGTGTCTTGGTTTGTTTATTTTTACTGCATCTTAATTGTAAATTTAGTATATTTGAGATAATGGAAATAAATTTTGGAATTTCAATCAGGCATCACTATCTACATCATAAAATTGAGAATTTATATACCAGGCGGACAAAGAAAATATAAATGGACCAACAAATATATTATCATACTAAAATGAAAATCAACTCAGCGAAATGAGAGGACCTCTATATGCAGAATGGGTCCTTGAAAATAAATTCTAGAAAGTAGATTTGCCCTCTACAGCATTGTAACAGATATTTCAACACAGATATTCAAGTAAAATTACTTACTTTACTCATTTAATTTGGATGTAAAAGTTGATTGTCTGTCAAAAAACCTTTGGTTTTGTTTTGCACAAAAATTGTTGGTCAGAATTCACAAAGTGGCAAGAGCAAACCAACAAAGAATAGACAGATTCTTTCCGTGTGTGAATCATTTATAAAATGATAAATTCAATTCTTTTCTTCACTATATTTTCTTACCTTAGTAATGAAATTCTTCTTTGCAACCAGATCTTTTGGAACAACAAAGAATCTACATATCCCTCTTTCACAACACAATATTTTGTACAATCCGGGACAAAGCACATTACCATTTTTATTATACAAAATAGAATAGTTCACATTCACAAGTTTGTAAACTTTGCTTGGTGAGTATCACTAAAAAACTGTATTTCATAGAAATTTAAGACCGAATTATGGTGGTATTATGTTAAAAACACTATACTTAAGCAGACAAAGCTGCAGAGGAAGCAACATTTCATCTTTATAGGAATTAAAAAGGCTTTGAGATTGAGCAAATTCTGGCTTTGGCCGGCTTTGCAACTTTTGTTTACATTTACGAAGTCCTTGACAGTCGTAACCTCACATTACGGCTGTTAACCTAAAAATCTCTTTGGAAGTTTGTATATCGAAATTATATTTATGTATTATATCAGACAATTTCTACCATATATAGTATTTATATCAAATTTCTTATTATGTACTGATACAATTGTACAAAATTAATAGTAATATTTTAAATAATCTCTTGTTTTTGCAATTCGCCCATAAGGAATACACATAAGATCGTCCCATTAACAGCCACAGTGTACCACGTGACCATGTGTCAAAGTTAACGCTCCCAGCGAATATATCCAGGATGACCATGTAATCTTTTTAAGCATAATGGACAAGCTGCAGCATATTCATTCTCTCGTCGGGGGAGTCCTAAATTACTCCAAAATATTGCTGCCATTTGACTAACTACATGATTGCAAGAATCAAATTTATATTTTAAATCCTTCTGGTTCCTCGACATGGTTAATACATAATCAGGATCAAAAATATTTTTCTTTTGTTCTAACGAAAACATAAATGTTGCTCCTCTGATTGAAAATAGGGTTCCATCGTACAAAGGTACTGAACTGCCAGGTCTCACATGGGTCCATAATGGATTATCAAGGTATTTAGCTTGTAGTGAAGAATTTAATGGTACAATAACGTTTTCATTCCGATATGAACCATTTACCAGTTGACATTCAAATGTGTCCGAATTTCCGATTATCGTGAAATGATGTCGGCTGATCCACGTTTTTATATAACCAGGCATACTACTTCGTTGATATCGCTTTCGCGCATGTCTTACATTGCTTCTCATTCTCGTGAGGTTTTCCTTCCAGGCAAAGTTTTTTACTTTTTTATTATTGGATATTTTTGGAATTGCTGTATCCATTGCTTTTCTAATTGCTTTAGTTAATTCTTTTGTCGCAGTATTTATATTATCCCCTCTTTGTATCAGACGTGGTGCACGGAATTCAGACCTAAGTAGTTCAAAATTCGCTTTTCTTATATTGTACCTCAACGAAGACATTTCCGTATTACGTGGCTCTAGGTTACTCAAATTGAACGTTATGAGATTGTGATCACTTATTGTTGCATGTTCAACTACTTTCCAATTTAGAACTAGGTTTGCTGCTGCGACATTCGATAGAGTTATATCTATGTTACTAGATGCACCTGCTCTATTCTGGAAAGTTGGTGGATTTCCTGGTTTATTATGAACTATTAGTTGAAGTTCATTTATCATCTTTTCAACTAATGTACCTTTCGGATCTGTTTGATTTGAATTCCATAATACTGATTTAGCATTAGCATCAGCCACAATCACAACTCGTTCGTTTCGGTATGCTATGAATATAGCTCTCATCTGTTCCACGTAATCGTCTATGTCTTCACTGAACTGACAATACAAGTTCGCGATAATTATTTTCCCTGCCTTAGTTAGAAGTTCTAAACATACACAATGTCGATTACTATATTGACTTATTAATAGAATTTTCATATCTTTGTTAAAAATTATGGTCACAGCCATAGGATTATCTCCTACGCTCGCACATTGTGCAGTTATAGGCATGTGTGGGACTTTATTCAATTTTGTGTATGGTTCCTGAATGCATGTAATATCAAGATTTTTTTCTTCTGCTAATTTCGTTATTTCATGTATTACGGTTGCACTACGCATTCCATTTATTTGTCCAATATTTATTTTGAATGAATGATTAGCCATTTATATTTTATTTTATGTCTATTAATTTAATTTTCATTAATCTTATTTTGATTTTTATATATACTTTAGTGATTAAAAGATATTTATATTCCTGACTCCGTACTCCACATCCGATACAATGTATTATATAAAGAGCAGTTAAAGTATGCTTTGCTATCTCTTCGATTTTGTTTTTGACCAATGTATTACAGAGACTTTTATATATTAGGTTATTTAGATATAAATTATTATATACATATATTTGAATGTCAAAATATATATACATTATGATATTTAGATTTTGTATTATTTTAGATTTTGATATAATATTTATTTGATTTTTATATATTTTCATAATTATTGTGTGCCAAAGTCTGTTTTCTGAACTAAACGTTCTAGAAGCAATTTATATGTTGGACATTCTTTTTTATCTTTGTTACATAACTTACCTCTATTTTTACAAGGTACGCAAATTTTGGGTTGGTTAGTTTTGTTGCAATTTCTATTTTCATGTTCATCACCACAGTGACCACACACTGTCTGTTTGGTGCAGTGTTTACTCACATGTCCCAGATCATTACATCTTAAACATTTTGGTACTACTAAGTAGTCTTTTGAGTTTATACTTGTAAATCCTACATAAATTTTATTTGAGATCAATCTTTGTCTGATTTGAGGTGAAGCCTCTATTACATAATGAACAGTAGGTTTATTTCTTTGTCCAGTTTTAAATTTTATATTAAAATTCTGATCAAATTCCTCCCTTGGAATATCATCAAAATTTTGTGCATATATGCATTCTTTGATGTTTTCTTCTTTTTCATTACTAGATATATCATACATAATTATTAAGGGTTTTCTTTTTCTTTGTAATTCACATTTAAAATTTTGTTTTATTTTATCATTATTTTTTATAGATTCTAAATCTTCTTTTGTTGGAGTTTCTATTATTAAAATTTTTCCAGTGGTTCTCATTTTATTAATTTTTATTTTTGTTTTTCTTGGATCTAAGAGTTTTGTGAATTCTTCCTGCACCTTCCTTCCAGTCTGTGCAGTCTCACTGGTGATGAACAGAGTATTTATCTTTTTGTTTGTTTCAATTAATTGTTTATTATCAGCTTTGTAATTTATAGGTTTTGCAGTTATATCTGCATACGATAGCTTTTCTCCCTGCATTTTTGTTATTTTATTTTTTAAGTCTTCATTTTCAATTCTTTGTCTAGTATTTTCTTCTTTTAAAATTTTAATTTGACCTTCCATATTGGCTAATTCTATAGTTAAGGACATAAGTTTTGTTTTGAGTGTATCTTTTCCTGTTTTGTTTATTCTCTTACCGAGGTCCATTTCCCCTTCAATGAAGTCAAATAAGTCTTTTATTTTATTTTCTGTTATAACCTTTTCAGTTAGACCTACACTTAAATCAATTCCTCCACTTAATTCTACGCTATTCCTAATATTATAATTTGACCCCTCGTCTACTTGTGACGAAAGAAAAGTGTCAAAGCCTCCACTAGTAGTTATACTACTAATGGAAGATTTCTTTGTATTGCTGTCGCCCATTATGCCAAGTTTGTTTAAGAAACCATATATAAAATATACAATCTCTCAAAACAACCCACTGTATTTTATAGAGCTAAGTGTCATATTATCATAAGTTAATAAAGTCCTTTACCTTGTGGATCACTTACAAGGCAACAATACCCGAGAAGGTCCTCCACACAAGAATAGAACTTCCGCTTCTATGGGCTAGGACAAATCACCCATCTACAATCCATCTAGATATTGCTCATACCTAGTTTCTTATTAGGTGTTCTCCAAAATGTATATTATTTCACCAATAAAATAACAATTCTCTTGAATTATTCTTCAATTAACTGTATATGACGTTTATAGGTATGACATAAATATAAAATATTTTTATATGCTAAGAATCTAAATTTTATATTTTAAATGATATGTGATGTTCTTTACCTTGTCGTTTACTTGTAAGGTAACAACACTTGAAATGGTTTTCTATAGAAGAACAGTCCTTCTGTTTTTATGGTCTAGGAAAAATCATCATCATCATCGGTGACCGCTGACAGCCCATGGAGGGCCATGGTCGCCCGTTGGGGTTTCTAGGCTCTAAAGTTTTACATGGTGTGGAGGCCAGCCACACGCACAACTCCTCAAAAGTTCTAAACGACATTTATCTAAAATATTACTTTCTTTTTTTTTTTTTTTTTTTTTGAGGAGGTCTTTTCGGCGTTATGTGTGTTTTGCTTGTTTGACTATAGCTGCCCATGCTTTTCTTTCCTTTGCTTGTTTTTCCCATTCTCGTATTCCTAGGTCTTTCAAATCCTGGTTAATACCATCAATCCATCTCTTTCTAGGCCTACCTCTCGGTCTCTTCCCATTTAATTCTTTTCTAAGTACTTTTTTTGTATTTCTCTTATCATCCATCCTTTCTACGTGTCCTAACCAACTTAGTCGTTTACTTCGTATTTCTTTTGTGATAGTCGGTCTGTTAAACACTCTATTTATTTCGTGGTTCATTCTTATACGCCATTCTCCATTCTCCTGTATAGGTCCATATATTTTCCTTAAGATTTTTCTTTCCCATCTAAGAAGTTGTTCCTCTTGTTCACTAGTCAAGGTCCATGTTTCTGATGCATACATTACTACAGGTCTCATTATTGTTGTGTATATTTTTACTTTTGAATTAATAGATAGTGATTTTGACTTTATGATATTTTGTAGGCTGTAGAAGCATTTGTTTCCAAGAGAAATTCTTGCTGTTACCTCATCACTGTTTTTATTTCCTTCTGTTATTGTTGATCCTAAATATTTGAAACGGTCCACTCTTTCAAATATTTGCCCGCTCAGAGATATGTTGCTTTTCGTTTGTACTTTTTCCCGAGTTGTTATCATGTACTTTGTCTTTGAGACATTAACTTCTAGACCCATAGTCTGTGCCGCTTCTTTAAAATATGTATAAATTTTTTCTAGGTCTTTTAATGTCCAGCTGATTATGTCTATATCATCTGCGTAGGCAACGATCTGATTGAGCTTTGTAAATATTGTACCATCCCTATCTATAGGAGTTTTCCTGATTACTTGTTCCAACGCAAGGTTAAAAAGTGTTGTTGACAGTGCATCCCCTTGTGTTAGACCTTCATTAATGTTAAACTCATCGGACAGTTGATTTTGGATCCTTACTTTTGCTTTGGTGTTGGTTAGGCATAGTTTTACTAATCTGATTAGTTTTTTTGGTACATTTAACTTTTGCATTGCGCTATATAATTCCTTTCTAATTATTGAGTCATACGCTTGTTTGAATCTACAAATAGATGATGTAGTTCGGTATTCCGCTCGTAGAATTTTTCCAGCGTTTGCCTTACTGTAAATATTTGGTCTATAGTTGACCTGCCTTTCCTGAATCCTCCTTGATAATCCCCTGTTGTTTGTTCCATTATATTATTTAGTCTTCCTTCCAATATTTTACTAAATATTTTGTATCCAACATTTAGTAGTGATATTCCCCGGTGATTATTGCAATCTAGCTTATCTCCCTTCTTATGTATAGGGCATATCACTGCAATTTTCCATTGTTCCGGCATTATTTCTGTGGTCCATATTTCTAGTATTAAGTTTGATATTTCACTCTGTATTCTATGTCCTCCATATTTTAACATTTCTACAGTTATTGTGTCGCATCCTGGGGCTTTGTTATTTTTCATTTTTTTTTATTACCTCTTTTATTTCTGCTTCTGTTGGTGCATATTGGTCTATTTCAGTCTCTCCTACTAATCTTGGCTCTTCTATTTCGTAACGTTGATTTTGTTTATTCAACAGTTCATTAAAATGTTCTCTCCACCGTTTTAGCACTCCTTTTTCGTCTGCTATTAAGACCCCATTTTTGTCTTTGCATAATTTTGTTCTTGGTTGGAAACCTTTTTTTTCAAGATTTATTTCCTTATAAAATAGTTTTATTTCACGTTTTTGTTCATGTTCTTCTAGCCTTTCAATCTTATCTTTATTGTGTTTCCTCTTTTTAAATCTTAGATGTTTTTTTAATTGTCGTCTTCTTGTAGTATATTCCTCTTTGGTTTCTTCCGTACTGTTGTTCAGCATTTTAAGCCTAGCTTGGTTTTTTTGTTCCATTAGTCTCTGGCAGTCTTTGTCATACCATATTTTTTGGCTAGGTTCTTTGCTTTCCCCCACTACTTCTTTTGCAGCTGCTATCACTGCTTCTTTTAAGACATTCCATTTATCTTCGATATTTCTGACCTGATTTTCATTTACTTGATCATATTGTTCAATTATGTTCTCTATTTTCGTTTCATATCTTGCTCTCTTTTCTTCATTAGAGGCCAATATATCTGAAGCGTATTTGATCTTTTTTTCACCTTTCTCTGTTTCTTTGGCGGTAATTTTTTGTTTATATTTAATTAGCACAAGGTGGTGATCGGAGCTGCTGTTTGCCCCTCTATGACTTCTCACATCTGAAATGTCTGAAGCATGTCTTGCGTCTATTAAGACGTGGTCGATCTGGTTTCTTGTTTTCATGTCGGGAGGAACCCATGTTTCTTTGTGGATATTTTTATGTGGAAATTTTGTACTGCTTATCACCATTTTTTTGTCTGTTGCAAAATCTATGATTCTTTGCCCGTTGTCATTACTTATTTCGTGCAGGCTATGTGCACCTATTGTTCCCTGATATAATTCCTCTCTTCCTATTTTTGCGTTTAAATCTCCTAAAAGTATTTTAACGCTATAATTGTTTATATTTGACACTTCTTGGTCTAATCTGGCATAAAAATTTTCTTTTTCTTCTGCTTCTTTGTCCTCTGTAGGTGCGTGCACATTAATGAAATTAATATCAAAGAACTTGCCTTTCATTTTCAGAATAGCTATCCTTTCATTTATATTAGTAAAGCTTTTTACCGCATGTTTGTATCTTTCACTTATTATGAAGCCCATCCCACCTTGTCCACCTCTTGAATTACCATGACATATTAGATATTTTCCATATTCCCAGATATCTTCGGTCTTCCATCTCATTTCCTGCAACGCTAAAATATCTATTTTGTAGGTTTTTATTTGTTCAATAAGGTTTTGTAGTTCTCCTATTTCTCCCAATGTTCTTATATTCCAAGTTCCAATTAAAACTTTTCCCTTTTTCTTATTTTTCTTTTTCCTGTTGTACTTATTCACCTTTTTGTTTGTTTTATCCTGTTTTCTAGTCTCTTCCGTACATTCAATCTCTATGTCGCCATCGTGGCCACTTTTTATTTCAGCCTTACTTGTTGAATTTTGATTTTTTGCCTTAATTTGACTAGAGCTGGGAAAATCCCCCGATGTGCCCCCAGCGGTCACCCGATGATGACGCTCCTGTCCAATACTCTTTGCTCTATTATTGCCCTGACTTTCCCTAACATTACAAGTATGAGGAGTTATATCTTGGTTTATTATTGCAGTTTGCTCGTTTTTCTGACCTACCTTTACAATTCTGTTATCTTTACCCCTATTCTTAAAATTAAAGTCTACATCACTATTAAAAACAAAATCAAAATTATCAAATGTTCTCATAAAAAAATCTTCATTTTTCTTATTGTACCTATAACTATTACTATTTTCACCCTCAATGCGGACGCCGTCGCCATAATAATGATTAACCACCTTAACATTACTGTTACTACTATTAAGTACGCTGCAGGCGTCCGCACCGACAGTGAGTATTTCTTTCTCTCTTCGGTTTTCGGTAGTGTCTTCTTCCATTGCTGTTTTCGTCCTATTTTCTTTTTTCTTTGACTCCGTCCAATTTGCTTTAGTTACTTGTTTTTTGAGTACGCTGTTTTCGTTATTTTCGTTGATCTTTCTGTAGTAGAGCCCATTGATAACTCTTCCTCGGAGAGGGATCTATCACCATATTTTCTAGCTCCATTCTTCTTCTGATCTTCTATAACTATAGCTTCATTCTCTTGCGATAGGGTTTGCAATTGACTCAAAGTGAATAATTCGCCATTTAGGAGCAATTTGTTATAACGAATGCCTGCATTTTGACCTTTCTCTCTTGCTTCTTTTTGATATTTGCGAAGTTCATTTCTTTGAATTTGTATGTGTTTTGGATAGTCTTCATTTATGAATATGTCTGTACCTTTTAATTTCTTTGTTTCTTTAAGGACCTCGTTTTTTTGCTCCAATTTTTGAATTCTATGAGGATCGGTCTTTTCTTATTAACAGTTTTGATACCAAGTCTTCGTATCTCTATAATGTCCTGATCTGTATTTAGTTCTACTTGCAATTTTCTTGATATTTCTGAAATCTTATGCTTGATTTGCGTTTCGTCTTCATTTTCGATTTCTTCTATTCCTTGGATGATCAGATTCTTTTTTCTTACTTCTCTTTCTAATACTTCTACCCTTCTTTCTTGAATTTGCAATATTGTTTGAAGTTCTTGATTCTTTTCTTTTAACTCTGTATTTTCTTCTGTTAGTTCTGCCAATTCTTTAGTGATTGTGTCGATTTTGTCTTCCATTCTCATGTTTTGTTTTTCCAGTAGGTCTAACTTTAATAGTTTTTCAAGGATCGCATCAATTTTCTGTTCCATATTTTTACTACGGTGGATTTTAGTGTATGGTCACCTTTATTATAGCAGACCGTAATTACTGTTTTAAACAAAAACGTTACTTACAATGCAAAAAGTTAATGTATTAAAATTGGTTATACTAAAAACTTTTACTTTAATTTTAAGGAATAATTTACTAATTTTGAACTTTTCCTTTTATTAGAAGAATAGAATGATATTTTTGAAATCTTTCTTCTCAAACTCTTCTTTGCATCTATTGGTATATGGTAGACAGTTCTTCAGTTTAAATAAAAAGTGTACATACCCAAATTCACAATTTTTCTGAGAGAGCACTTTCAAACCAACTTGCTTGTAACAGGCGGCCACACACACCGTCCCTAGGAAAAATCACTTATCTGTAATCCACTTGGATGTTGTTTAAGCTTAATTTTTTTATGTGTTCGTGTTCGGAACGTGCTAATGGATTGAATGTTCAAACTAGAATTTCTCAAATGTGTTATTTTCACCAATAAAATAATAATTTTCAGGAACTATTTTTCAGTTGAATGTTGACAGTTTTGACATATTTTGACACTATAGAGCACTATAGTAAATAATCCACTAGTGCTTTCTCCATTTGGTCTGAAAAAACCTGTCTTTTGTGGAAGTTTGGTTTAAACGACATGTTGTCTTTGCCAATTTCTCTTGATTTCTTTACATACAGTTTAAGACGAGACTTCGTTACATTGTGACTAACTTCCACGTGGCGTAAACTTCCACGATTTTCTAAAACATCTACCGCCTGCCGTAGATCACCTTCAGCAAAGGGTAGTTCATTTTTTCTTTTAAATTCTCGTGGCATCTACAACAAGGTAATGCAGTGCGTTAATAATTAATTTATATATCGGGGATACAATAGAGAACTTGTCCATTGTATCCCCAACTGACGTCATCACACATTTCTGGCCGTATATTTTTAACCAAACGTTGTATGATTATAAAATGTACATACATATTTAAGTCCCTACTATTTAACTACATACAAATGAAACGACACGTACAACACAAAAAACTATGTTATAGTGACAACTTAGGTTCTTACCTTTAAAATATAGATCAATTATTTCAAAAAGCCAAAAAGCTCTGTAAAAATTACAATTTTACAGCGGAGGCCATATATTTTTTCCGACCAGCTACCCCCTCATGCCATACAACGGCTGTAGGACCTAAAAGTGTCCGATTTTTTCCCACCGCAATAAAGCTTTCATTAAAAACGACAATTCTTTGCGTAAATAGTACCTGAAAAACATCGTAAAATATCAATGTCACCACTACCTAATATATGTAAATTAATAAATTACCTGCTTGAATGTATCGATGCGAAGCAGCATGATTACTTTTTGAAGGTCTGCTGATATGCAGATTTTCTGGGCTGTCCATTCTGTTGAATTTGCATCTTCCTTATATCTCTTCCTGGTGTAACGAATTTAAGTAGGGCTGTAATGGATGGTTTTAATTAGTTATTGAAGTTTTATGGAGCTAGGTTAGCTGGATATGTGAGATTTATAGGGATATGTGGACTTTAAAAGTGGGACTTAGGATAGGGTTAGGCCAATTTTGCTTGCCCTCAACAGACAGTATCTAATAAAGAACTTGACGAATAAAGAAAATAAGCTGAGAGTAAAAACGAATGCTAAGAAAGAGAACTACTGACAGAGAAGATATTAAGAAGAACGGTTTGGGGCGCCAGGGAAATATTAAATAAATACTTCGCCGATTGATTATACTGCTGTACTTAACTAATACTTTATATAGTTACTAGAAAGGTAGGATAATAAAACATCATTATGTATAACCAAATTTAATGAAATATACCTATAACCCCTATTTACAAATTTATACAATCTAACTAAGCACCTAGACAGTTAGTTGGTCTCAATAGGTATGTACCTGAACAAAATTTATTATCGCTGTTGGTTAAATTATCAGTTGACGATCTCGCATCTGATCGGAAGTGATAAACCTGAGTATAATACCTGATAAATGAAATAAATGTAATGAAGTAAGGAAGTAAACCCCAGATGGTCTATTGTGCACAACAACCTAACAGTGATGGTTCAACAACCCTGAGACTATTTTAACTATTGTGATACAAAGGGAAAAGTAAAAATTTATCGAAAAATATTG
The DNA here is from genome assembly GCF_917563875.1 of Diabrotica virgifera virgifera. Taxonomy (NCBI): domain Eukaryota; kingdom Metazoa; phylum Arthropoda; class Insecta; order Coleoptera; family Chrysomelidae; genus Diabrotica; species Diabrotica virgifera. The sequence goes on along the minus strand of NC_065451.1, from coordinate 130,824,099 downwards.
ATATTACAGAGCATGTTTTAGAAAAGTGAAGTTATATTATTATTAAGGTTAATTAAAGTTATTGACAAAAAAAATATTCAAGTTGAAAGTTATTAAGTATTACAAAAAACCGATATGCAAATTTAGCTGTAAAAAACCTGTCGCTCCTGCAGGAGTGAGGGCGTGTTTCTTCTCCAAACTCCTGTAAGGTTGATGATTGGAGTGTCAAGTAAAGGTATCCTTCGGTTTTCCCCAACCCTAGGGTGGAGGGCTACTTATCACCGACGAGGAGGTACTTCCTCGTACCGGCAAATCAACAAATATTCCATAACCATATCCAACAAAAAAAATTGACCACAAGTCCCCAAAAAGGTTCCTTATTCTATTTCCAAATGACGTAACGAAAATTTGACTCAATCTTCTTTTCTCCAGTGACTAAAAGAAACAAAAAACCTTCAATCATATTGTTTCCTTCGAGTACTTACACATGAGAAGGGCATATAAGAAAAGGTATAAAACCTTATCATAAGAAATGATATAAAAAGCAAAGCAACTAGTGACAATCATTGAAGTATATTGTTGACCTTCTATAGCCTTTGATTTGAAATCGGCCTTTGAGCAACATTTGACATATTTGAATATTTTGACATACTTTCGTAACGATTAGAACGCTTATCGTTACACGGGATTCTTTAGCTTTTTAATGAGTGTTCCATGAAGACCCTGTATGTGTAATATGAGCACTTAATATTTCTGTTTTACAGTAAAATCGTTGTGTATTTGTATTAAACTAATATCAGATGGAAGATATTTTCCATGTATATCATGCTGCCTACGATAATGTGAGATGCATGGTTAAAATGATTTTACTTGTTTTTCTACTGCCTGTTTTAGTTTTGCGTTTTCTTCTATTAATGTTATATTCTCTTGTCTTAACTCTCTTATTACTTCTCTGAATTCTTTCTGATTTCTACGAATCTCGCTGAGTTCTCTTGATTGTTCTTCGATCTTTAAACTTACTCCTGCCATTATTTCCATAATTTTTTGTACATTTTCCTCCATTTTCTCCTTTCTTTAGCTGGGATATCTGCCTATTTTCGACTTTTCGCCTATTCTCAGTGTAACGTCTTACTTTATTTCTTTATGTTAACATTATATTGAGCAGTATTATACTATTTCGATACTCCCTAGTTCTAGGACTTCCCTATCGACTTGGCAACACCGCTTTCCACTTCAAATATCGTAATATCGATGACGTTTTATTTGCTTACGTGTTACTCTTACCTTATGTTTTTGCCAATTTGGAGCACACTTTTATTATTTTGCTTATTATTTTTCGTTCTGCAATTACCCACTTAACTTCACACTTTATTCGTCAGATATAACTGATTAACTCTGCATTTCGCGAAAAACTTAAGTTTAATGAAGGAGCAAAATACAATTAATATTCACACACTTAGCGCTACGTCGCCAACTATGTTTGATATCTTCATGACGTCTTTTATGAAGACCCTGTATGTGTAATATGAGCACTTATCCTCTAGTGCCCGAATTTTTTTGGTACGACTACCAAATTTTACTCTAAACTGAAAATTACAGCTTAAAAATTTGTCTGATCGGCCAAGTTTTTAAAAGCTGGGCCCTTATCCGATCTAGTCTAGAAGGTGGTTGGGGTATTGCAGGTATTTGGGTATATAAAATACTTAAATAATAAGTCTGGAAACATTTATTACGGTCCGCCTTGAGGGTTAATATTTCTATGTTTTTCAGTAAAATCGTTATGCATTTGTAATAAACTAATATCAGATGGAAGATATTTTCTATGTATAGCATGCTACCTATGATAATGTAAGATGCAGGGTTGAAATCATTTTACTTATTTTTCTAGTAATGCTCGGTCCAATTTTACTATATTTGAATGTTTCCCTCTGCAATCTATAATTGTGGATGTAGTTTCAGAAGATGTGGATGATTTGATAGTAGTATTATAATTTTTGGTGTATTCAAGAGTTGTAAGGAAAAATGTTCGACAGACAGAAATTAAAGACCCGTTATTACCTTTTAGTAGGAAAGTGTTTAATTTGTTTGTTTTAAGCTTGCTGTCTTCCGAAGAAATATTAGTCCTACAGTGGACTCACAAACAGAAATTATGTTTTTTGCTGATACTCCTCAAAAAATAAATTTTTTCGCTAACACTTTATTAGGGATTATAATTCTCACAATCGTATAATCGAAAATAATATTTTTCGCGGCGTTCATTGAAAGTTCTACTCTTAACGGCATTTTTCGGAGTTATACTTTTTGTAGGCGGCGGTGATATGTCGTATATTAATATTATACACAGATTATACAACATATGACAGTAGCTCGAAACAAATGATAATCATTGAAAAACCCTATTAACAAATATGTTATTGTTGAAAAAACAAGAAACTAATAATACAACGAAATTTTTAACAATCGATTATTGTCCTTTCAATTTGATTGAATTTTTAAATTGACATCTAATATTATCAACTGGCTTAATTTCTCCC